>NW_027459075.1:0-308189 GCF_050624435.1 Tenrec ecaudatus | reverse complement strand
ACATTGGTTATATTCTTGGGGTATGCTACTAGACTCCATTCAACCAGTAAACCCAGTCTGTTTTATGATCATGAGTTCTGTTCCACATTTTACCCCCATTCCATTGAGGACCTTCTAATGTGATTGTGTTCAGAGTAATAGGTAGCGGTAGTCAGGCACCATTTAGGTTTTCCAAGCTCAAGATTATAGAGACTAATGTTTGGGTTGTTCATCATTCTATTGTAATAATTGTATTCAACAAGTCTTTTGACTTCACTCTTGTTTCCTCCGAGTGCAGAGAGACCAATAGTTACTACTGGCTGCTCATGCACAGTTTTCCTTATTTAAGTCACTTTTTTAAAAAACAAAAATTTCAAAAGAGGACCTGATGCAAGGGGCTTAAGTGGAGAGCAAATGCCTTGAGAATGATTGGGGCAGGGAATGTATGGATGTGCTTTATACAATTGATGTATGTATATGTATGGATTGTGGTAAGAGTTGTTTGAGTCCCTAATAAAATGTAAAAGAAGAAAAGAGAAAAAAATGATTAGGGCAAAGACTGTACAGATGTGCTTTATACAATTGATGTATGTATATGTATGAACTGTGAAAAGAATTGTATCAGCCCCAATAAATTGTTAAAAAAATTAATTAAAAAAAATTCCTTTTATTTTTTTGTACTGTCCGACGTCTCCCTTCACCAACTTTTCTGTTCTGTTTTAATGTAATTTTTATCATTAAACTCTGAGTCTAATGGTAACAAAATAGAACGTGTGTGTGTCTGTGTTAAAATAGTCATTAAAGAATAGAATTCAGAGACAGAGAATTTTTTTAAGTTTTTAAAAATATTTTCTATTGTTACTTAGGTGAAGGTTTATAGAGCCGACATCAGTTTTACATTAAATAACTCGTTAAATCTACCATTGTCTTGTCATTTCCAATGTTTTTTGCCAATCTCTTGTTTTATATTGTCTTCCCTTCACAAAAATAACACCTGTCTACCCTCTAGCTTCCACAGACAGAGAACTTATTTTTGACAAAGGCCTAAAAAACATTAAATGGGAAGCAGACACCTCTTCAATAAATGCTATTGGAAATACTGGCTATCCACTTGCAGAAGAACAAAAAAAGACCACTGCCTCACCCATGCACATAAACAAACTCAAGATGGATCAAATTCCAAATGTAAAACCCAAAGCTCTCAGGATCAGAAAACTGGGACAAAACTAGGAACCCTAGTGCAGTAGATGGGCTATCAGAAATAACAAAGCTGACACAATCCATAGAAAACTAAATAGTGGGACATATTAAAAAATAAAAAAACTTGCATACATTAAAAGACTTCATTGAAAGAGTAAAAAGACCCATAGACTGGGAAAAGATATTTAGTAATGACATAACAAAGGACTAATTACTAAAATCTACAGAATTTACAAGGTGGCAAGAAAAACAAACTAGTAGCCCTATGAAAAAGTGGGCAAAGGACCGGAGCAGATGATTCACAAAGGATGATACGCGAATAACTAATAAACATATGAGTAAGTTCTCTCAGTCATTAGCTATCCAGGAAATGCAAGTCAAAGCAACCATGAGATACCACCTAACACCCATAACTGTAGCCCAGTTAAAGTAAAAAAGCTGAGAACAGCAAATGTTGGAGAGTGTGTGGTGAGATAGGAACTCTTATCCTCTGCTGGTGGACTTGTAAATATGTACAGACACTCAGGAAGGCAGTATGGCGATACCTAGATGGCAACTGAACTACCATATGATCCAGCAATACCATTACTGAACATATACCCCAAAGAAATAAAAAAACATCATAAGCAGACATTTGCTCCCCCATGTTCATCACAGCACAGCTCACAATTGCTAGAAGCGGCCTCCATTCCCAACAATGGATAAAAAACCTCTGGTACATAAACATGATGAGTACTGCGCATGCCTGAAGAACAGCAATGAGACCCCTCACGTCGTGGAGGGCTCTGGAAGACATGCTGAGGGAAGCGAGTGAAGCACGAAAGGACAAGCACTGTGTGAGTCCAGAGCAGCAGGAACAAGCAGCAGAAGGGGCGCAAGCTCAAGCGTGCAGGCCATGCAGTCGTCTGGCTGGGGTCAGACAGGCCGCTAACGAGCTGGACCAGTGCCAATGACCTACACATCATCTGCTCCTGGTGAGTATAGTGTAGGTCACTTGGCCGGAGGTCACCTCACGACAGCTGGGATCAAATGGAGGGTGCGAGGGGGTAGTGGCTGTTCGCTGAATAGTAGCCATTTAGATCTGTGGTGAGGTCTCCCAGAGAGGGAGGTAGCCCCGTCGGAGGAATGGGGTTTACTGATGCGAGGTGCCGCACAGGAGATGAAAGGGAATGGTCAAATTTGGGGGTACATAGGTGCATGCCTGTTGAAGGGAGGGGAGGGAGAGCTAACCTCCAGGTGGGGGACAAAAGACTGAGGATGCTCTTGGCAACAATAAATGGGAGGTGTCTTCAGTGGCATGCAATGGGTGGGCAGAACTGGTGTAGGGCATCTGGGGGGGGGGTATCCCAGGAAAGCAGACCAGGTGCCATAAAATGCTGGGACACCAAATCCTGGATCTTTGGGGTGCATGCATGCTCCAGAGGCTACATCAGTGAGCCCCATATGGGAATCCCACTGGGTGAACTAGACTCTACCTCAGACACACTTGTAACATGAGGACTTAAGCTGGAAATACATGGTGCCTGAGGAAGCAGAAAACAGCTGTACCAAGAGTGGTGTACTGATGGTTGGTGGACAAATAAGGTCATGTTACATCAACCCCCTTTATGCTGGGTTAAGATATCTATTATTCTGGAAATCTTGTGACAGCCCCTCTACTGTGTGTTGCATGTGCTTGGGTATATTAAGGTGTGTCTCAGGGGTGCAGCACCATGGGGGTCACTTTCTTGAAGCTGTTATTTGTTTCTGCTTTTTAGTAAATGAGACCCAGAGACTTTGAGAAAGAAAATATAACAATAGTTTGGGGGGGCGAGGATAAAGAGGGTCGGGGGAAGTAAGAGGGAGATGATGTCAAGTAGTCTAGGAGGGAAATGTATGTGTGGAGACTGATTGTGGCAGCAATTTTACAATTCTGTTTGATGTGATTGAACTATGGAATAATATGACATTTGTATTAACTCCTAAGTTAGCAAATTTTTTAAAAAGCATAGATTCAGGAATGGTTTGGGGGCTCACACTTAAAAAGAATTATCATGGCCCTGCTCAGTACTCACCTTCATGAAATGATCACTGAAGATAAAAGTACTACAGCGAAGTGTCGCAAAAAAGTAGATAGTAGCACTCCCTCAATGCATGAATACTTTCTTTTATTAAATTGGCACTCTGTGATGCTCACCCTCCCGACACAACTGCTGAAGCCAAAGCGGGTGAACAAGTAAATGTGAAGAAAGCTGATGGTGCCCGGCTATCAAAAGAGATAGTGTCTGGGGTCTTAAAGGCTTGAAGATATACAAGCGGACATCTAGCTCAGAAGCAACAAAGCCCACATGGAAGAACACACCAGCCTGTGTGATTGCATGGTCCCGAAGGGAACAGATATCAAAGAACAAAAAATCATATCATTGGCTGCACACCTCCATGATACAATCACCGAAGACAAACAGGTGCATAAGCAAATGTGGCGAAGAAAGCTGATGGTGCCCGACTATCGAAAGAGATAGTGTCTGGGGTCTTAAAGGCTTGAAGGTGAACAAGCGGCCATCTAGCTCAGAAGCAATAAAGGCCACATGGAAGAAGCACACCAGCCTGTGCAATCACGAGGTGCCAAAGGGACCAGGTATAAGGCATCATGCAATATATATATACACACACACACACACACCATAGTGAATGAAGGGGGAAGTGCAGAGTGGAGACCCAAAGCCCATTTGTCGGCCACTGGAGATCCCCTCATAGAGGGGTTTAGGAGAGGAGATGGGTCAGTCAGGGTGCGATGTAGTACCGATGAAGAACACAGCTTTCCCCCAGATCCTGGATGCTTCCTCCCGCCACCTACCATGATCCGAATTCTACCTTGCAGGACTGGATAGGGCAGAGGTTGTACACTGGTGCATATGGGAGCTGGAGGCACAGGGAATCCAGGGTGGATGATACCTTCAGGACCAGGGGTGTGAGGGCCGATGCTGGGAGAGTGGAGGGTGAGTGGGTTGGAAAGGGGGAACTGATTACAAGGATCCACATGTGACCTCCTCCCTGGGAGATGGACGGCAGAGAAGGGGGGGGGCGGTAGACTCTGGATAGGGCAAGATATGACAAAATAACAATCTATAAATTATCAAGGGCTCATGAGGGAGGGAGGAGCGGGGATGGAGGGGGGGAAAAAAGAGGACCTGATGCAGAGGGCTTAAGTGGAGAGCAAATGCTTTGAAAATGATTAGGGCAAATAATGTATAGATGTGCTTTATACAATTGATGTATGTATATGTATGGGTTGTGATAAGAGTTGTATGAACCCCTAATAAAATGTTTTTTTTTAAAAGTACTAAATCTAAAAAAAAAAAGAGTGGCTGAATTACAACACTAACTGAACCCTCTACTTAGAATGATTTCTGATGTTAACAGGAGAGCATGGATTGGGACTAAATGGGAACCTGAAAGTTACGGTGGAGAGGACTGTGCTACGCTGAGTTTTCTAGAGAAATAAATCAAACTACACTCAAATAACTTTATAGCAAAAATAAATTTACACCAGGAAGCCCAGCCCAGTTCAACTCAAGTCCATGGGTCAGATGCTAGATGAAGTCCCCTTTAGACTCACCCAGCTTCCAGCCAATGAAGGAAAGGCAAAGCAGGAATCGGGAAAATCACAGGCCAGTAGGGGCAAGAGCATCTGGATGTAAGGTCAGCAGGAAGAGGGCAGGGCACTGCAGCTCCTATGATCAGCAGGCCGGCTCGGCCATGAATCCTAGAGACGCAGAATCAAGGTAAGCAGGATGGAGGGAGAGGGAAGGAAAGTTGTCCATGGCATCTCTCTAAATTGGGCACCTCCTCCAAGGAGAGGGCCTTATTGAGATTGAACTCTACCCATACTTTCACACAGATGCATCAAACTGATATAAAATCGAACCATCATAGGGACACACGGAAAGGTTATTCTCAGAAATATCAGAACATGGATCCTTGACATGCCATTGAGTTACTTCAGCCAACAACACTACCACTCACATCTGAAGAGTTTAATCCATCATTAGTAAAGCCATTGTCCCCTCCACCTGCACTTGAGCTTAGCCCAACTTGCCCTGCTGATAGGGAACCTGGAGTTGTATCTGGAGCATTCCCTGCAGCAGATGCCTTGCAAGATAATGCTGACACTTGCTGGGAAACACCTTCGACACTCATGCCTGCTTCGACACTGCCTCTAAACTTGTCTCAGTAATCCCAAAGGTGACCTCCAAATATTGATCCAGAAAGAGCTGTGCTATCCTCTTAAAGGACTGCTAGCATTTTCTAGTATGTACAGGCAGAGACCCGAGGAATGTGTGCGGGAGTGAGATGATGATGCAAGGAGCGAACGGTTGCATCAGTCTGAATGTGTTGACATGGACCAACTAAGCACTGATCCTTCAGTCAGTGTTTCAGCACCAGACGTTAGGACAGAATCTAATAGTTTATCTGTTTGGTTTACTGAAGCAAAGCTTCTGCAGTGGCTTAGAGCAAGTTAAGTTGAAGTACCAGACCTAGCTTGGTATACTTTAGAGGATTAAGGGAATGGGCGTGTTTCAGGGCAGACCCATAGACTCACAAATGGAATGCACTGAGGACACACCTTTTCTCTCAGTGGGAAACAAATTTCTGAAGGGATCATAAGTATCTCTAAAGACTGCTGTGATTGATATTTTATTTTGAGCCAGTTTTGACAGTGGAAAATACCCTAATTAAGACGTTTGCACATAACATGGCTGATTGGGTCCCATGGTAGTAGGCGGTAAGCAGTAGCATTTAACAGAGACAAGGTGGGTGTGGTTGCCAAATGGTTAGCAGAGTCAAAGTAGTAACACAATAGCCTGATTTGTATGGCATTGGATACCTAAGCAGAGTGTCCCTAGGAGTGAAATAAATGAGAAACCTACCAAATCTATCATTGATCTGTACAAGTTGAAAAATTCTAGGCCAGTTGAATAGCAGTCTAATTCAAATAGCCAGATATAGAGTCGCAAATGCTCGATCAATTCCCAAAAATTGAGCCAGTTCACAAACCCTTCATTTACGGGGAAGCCAGGTCCCTTTGAGGAAGGCACCCACTACACTAATAAAAAATGCATAGTTAGCCTTTCTCCCAGGCCTGCCCAGTGGAAACTGTGCCTTTTATAAGTGACAATTCATTGGAGAAAGGAAATAATCAGACGTTGGGGATGGTTACTGGACATTGGCTCCAAACTGACATTAATCTAAGTGACCCTAAATTTTAAGGTCCCACAATCAGACTAGGAACATATAAAGGTCAAGTTATAATGGAGTCTTAGCTCAGGTTGATCTCACAGGGGATCCAGTATGAGCCCAAACCTATCCTATAGTAATTTCCCTGTTCTAGAACACATAAATGGAATAGACAGACTCACTGACTGCCAGTACCCCATATGGCTACCTGACTCTAGAACATGGACTACTATGGCAGGGGCAGGAGTGGAAGCTAGTAAAGCTACCTCTACTTAGGAAAATGGTAAAGCCAACGCAATTATGTTTTCCTGGAGGGATTGCAAAGATCAGGGTGCAAAGATTGCACCATCAAGGAATTGAAGAATATAGGGCTGGAGACCATTACTTCCGAACTGAGCTGTTGTCTATGGGGGGACTAGCAAACTCTAGACCTATGTGGTTTGTAAGGGTCCAGGTATAAGCTGTGCTTACACACACACAAGCACCAGCAGCGGTTAAGCCAGTTTTTAGTGTGGGGTTTTTTAATCACTTTATTAGGGGCTCTTACATCTCTTTTATAACAATCCATACATCAGTGGAGTCAAGCATATTTGTACATATGTTGCCATCATCATTTTCAAAACATTTTCTTTCTACTTGAGCCCTTGATATCAGCTCCTTTTTTCCCTCCCTCACCCACCCTCCCACCCTCAAGACCCTTGATAAATTATTATCGTTTTCCTATCTTACACCATCTTCTGTCTCCCTTCACCCACATTGCTGTTGTTTGTCCCCCTCAGGGTGTGGGGGTTATGTCTACATCATCATTGTAATCAATTCTCTGTTTCTCCCCCTTCTCCCCCTACATTCCCCCTAAGTGGCCTACGCTGATAGTATTGCTACTCCCATTACTGTTCCTGATGTGTTTATCTGTCCTGGATCCCGTGTGACAAGAGCTCTTATCTGTACCATCTGGTCTAGCTAGATTTGTAAGCTAGAACTGGAATTTGTAAAGTAGAAGTGGGGTCATGATAGGTGGGTGGGGTGGGGTGCGGGAAGCACTAAAGAACTAAAGAAATGTGTGTCTCGTCGGTGCTGTACTGCACTCTGGCTGACTTGTCCCTCCTGTGAGGGATGTCCAATTGTCTACAGATGGACTTTGAGTCTCCATCCGACTCCCTTCATTCACATCATATGATGGTTTGGGGTCTCCTGATGTCTGATACTGTTAGATTCCTCAGGTGGAAATACCTGGGTCATTGGCTTCCCATGAGAATGAATTCACACCGAAGCCTGGTTTGTGATCCAAGTGAATTTTTATAAAGGATAGAAGTGTAAAGGTGAAACTGAGGTACAGGGAGGAAGACAGACATAACTGACAGGACAAGGAAAGCAGAAACAGAAATAGCTTTATTAGGTGGGGCAGTAGGGCGGCTCCCTGCCGAGGTTTCGTGACCTAGGCGGACAGGTCAGGGAAGTCCCATTCAGCAGCTGGGGGCGAGGGTTTTTACAGGGGTAGTGAGGAATGTATGGCAATTAGCATATGGGGTCTGGAGACCTGGAGAATTGCTTGTCATCTCCTTGTAATTCTGACTTTTCAGGGCCCTCCACTGGGAGGCGTGGTTGACAGTACTGGTTGACTCCATTGACTCAATTAAGCTCACCTGGCCTAGATTGAGGTCCTCCCAAGAGTACTGGCTTCGTCTCAACTGCCTGAATTTATTCATGCCATCCAGCCTGGAGCAGCTTCCCACAGTCTGTAAGGGTGGAGGGAGGCCTTGGCAGGTAGAGGTAGAGGTTTCTGCCTCTAGCTCCCTAACACTTTCTGATCCCATCTACACCTTGTGATCACACAGGCTGGGCAACAATTTTATTAAAGCATAGATAGAATCATTTCCAAAGAAAGTATGTGAGTCCTTCTGGCATGGTGAAAAGGATACCTTAAGCATAGATAAAATATGCTTTGCTCCCGGAATGTAGTAGGGGTCCCTTTCACAAATTAAGAAGGGTCATTCATTGTCTAGGGGAAGACTCCTAGTTTCTAAATGACAGTTTTAAAGGGGAGGAGTTTGCCACTCCACAGATGTACAATTAGCTTTCTAATTAGTTATTTAGACCACCCTTGAGGCTCTTTAAATTGCAATCTCAGCTTTTGTCTCTGGATCAGTGTGCTGTCAGATTTATCTCCAGCAGCACTGCTGTGTGAGGACATTCATTAGGGCCTAGCTTCAAGGTTGACCTGCTTACTAACCTGTTCTCACAAGGTCTTCTGTTAATTCCCATATTGCATGCAGAAAATGCCTCTTCTGTCCCTGTCAATTTGGTCAGTGCAAAAAACAGATGGATCTTTGAGAATGGCAGGGGGTGCCTGGAAACTTATCCAGGTGGTGACTCCAATTGCAGCTGCTGTCCCAGAAATGGTTTTATTGCTTGAGTAGATTAATATCTCTTCTAGTATCTGATAGCAGCTACTAATTGGGCAAATGTGTTTTTCTCAATTCCAGTTTTAAAGGAGCAGCACAAGCAGTTTGCCTTTAGCTGTTGTGGCAGTTAGATGTTATGTCAACGTGACCCTGTGGGAAACTGTAGCACTAGTCCCACCTATCAAACAGGTTACAGCCTGATGACTCCTCCTAGGGGATATGAACTTTCAAATAAGAAAGACAATGAGAGCAGCAAGAGGAGATAAGCAGCACCTGAGAGGGGATTGAGGGGCAGCTGGGAGGAGGAGGATGACCAAGCAGCACACACTGCAGAGAACAGCGCAAAAGAGTTACTGAAAGGGATAGCACTTCCGGACCACAGGATTGTCACCATAAAGATAGGTAGACACAAATAGACTACAATGAGAGAGCAGAAACACCAGCCAATTAGAACCGCTTAGGGCATCTCCCCTCGGCCGCCTGAGGGGAGATTCCCGGGTCTTTGAATTGGGAAGCTAGCTGAGGGGGTGGGGGGTACGTGCCAGTGGGGTGTGATGGAGCAAAAGGATCATAATTCGAAGTGACCAGACTGGGACCAGGGAAAATAAAAATATAAATTTCTTTGGCTTCCTGCCAAGACCAGAAGACTGCCAGTGGAGATCCCCCGTCTAGGACTCACTCCTAGTAGTGGGTACTTCACAGCTTACTGAGCCTCACAGGGCTGAGAACAGGGCAGCTGAAAGCAGGTGTTAAGTGATTAACACCAAGAGCTCCAGCCCCCTCCTGAGGTACCACTCAGCACAACCCCTGATCGGAAGACACCCCAAAGGCCTGGTACCTTAAATAATTGGGCCACTCTGAGGATTTATTTTCATATTAGTTGTTACACATACCTGGATTGCATACACCTGACTCATTGACTAAGTATTTGCATCACAAAACAAGAAGCTGGAGCAGGTTTGGCAGGCAGAACAGGTTTTACAAGCCCAGGCAGGGAATTTATATAAGGGAGTTTATATATATCATTTGTATATATTTGTATGATATATTACTTTACGTTTTTTCCTTCCGATCTCATTGGTTTATTTCCTAGACCCCTAACACCCCATCTACCTACTAGTTCGCACCCACAACAGAGACTAAGCTCTGTGTGAAGCTTAGTGTCCCGGACAAACATACATTAACAGCTCTCCTGCATCTTATGCTAGTATGATTTTTCCTATTACTATTATTAAAACTGTCATCTCTTACCCCTTTTCTTTAATTTTCCTTTCTTTAGTCTAAATATCCAAAGTTTTACTTCATAACATCATTAACCTGTCTTTTAGTTTCACTGTACTGATCATCAAAATTTTTCTTACATTTTCAGACTCATAAAACCAAAGACTAATACTACTATCACAATATTTAAAATTGTTTTTGCTCTCAAATACTAGTACCCATTGATCCATCGTTGCAAATGAGGCATTTCAGGCCCAAATACCCCTTCCTTTAACCTACTATATAACACTACCTGATCCTCTACCCTCTTTTTTAACCTACTGCTTCCTTCACTCTCCCAACACTCATAACATTTCCTCCCCAAATTTCATATGACTCCCTTAACACATAAATTAGCAACCTCCCTCAGACACTTAATACAAACTATCCATTAGCCCTCTACTGCACCACCTAATAGAGTTAACCAGTTCCAAATAACATCGCCTACATAACACTCCCAATAGACTCCAAGATGACAAGGAAACAACAGAAGATATTAGTCACACACACACACACACACACACACACAAAACAAGAGAAACATAAACAAATAACCAAATAGCAATCAGACTTAAATGTAATACCTGAAACTGTACAAGTTATGGATTTCCCAGAAAAAGAATGTAAAGAATGATGTTTGTGCTCATGCAACAGCTGAAAGAAGTCTGAAAGGAAAAATAAAACAATAGAAAAGCTATAACCTCATTAGAGAAACAAACAGAAACACAAAAATCAAACACTACAATAGCAGAATTACAAAGCAGGGGTGTCAAACTCAATTAAAAAGCGGGCCATTTGGTGCAACAGGCAAGATTCACATGGGCCACATCACATTTACAAATTTTGTTCAATTTCTATTTTGAAGTGAGGATTCAGGAATATGGATAGGATAATTAAAATACTATAATAGCTTTTATTTAAATATTTATTTTATTTAATGTATTTATAAAACTAAAATTATTGTTTTACCCTTAACTTGACAGTGCTTTCCTTCTACTAGTTTTCACTATGTCTTATGTTGTGACCGGAAAATATAACAAAGTAACTAATAAAAAACACCAAGATTTGGGCAGCTGACAAATGTGATGCACAATTGTAATGGCTTCCCTCTAAAAATGTTCACTAGCACTGCTGCTAGGTATGATCATAACAGCACAACCCAGAGTGCTCTTTTTCACCTTTTCACTATTGGGATCTCTTTACATTATGTGACACTGAGAGTGGCAGACAGATCGCTTCCAATCATCACTGGAACTAGGTCAGTGCATTTATACACATCCGCAGGCCCCCCAAAAAGCACTGGGCCACATGTATACTCATCTTCAGATAAAGGGTTAACGAGGGAATTGTGTGTACGGTATTGCCTCGATCTCCCCTAAGTGCTATTTTCTTCATAACAATTTTTTCTATTTTCATTTTATTTCAGAGCATCGCAGGCCACAAAAAATGCTCCTCAGGGGCTACATGCGGCCGACAGGGCCAGTTTGACACCCCTGCTATGAAGGAAAAGCGGGAGGCTGTAAAAAAAATAGAGATACAGAATTGAAGAGATAGAAACCCAAATTAGTGAACTGAAAGACAAATCTATAGATTCCAATCTAAAGGAAGGACAAATAACCAAAAAATGCAAAAGAGACTGAGAAAAGCTTGATAATAATGTGGGACACCATTAAGAGGAACAACCTGCATCTTGTAGGAATTCCAGAAGAGGAAGAAACAAACAAAGTTACATCCACACAGAGACTAGTCCAAGAGCGCCAGCCAAAGAACTTTGCTCAATGTCTAAAAGAGAAAAAGCCGATTGTTTAGGAAGCCAAAAGAACCCCAGCCAGGAGAGATTCTAAAAGGCAAACTCCACGGCATATTGTAGTCAAGATGTCGAACATCAGAACGGAAACAACAAACAATCTAAAAGCACCTAGAGAAAAAGATCAATTACACACAAAGGTTCAGCAACTAAATATGGTGGTATAATACAATTATTTCAAGACAAGAAAAGCCAAAAGCAAGACCACCATTACAAAAAGTACTCAATGAAGTACTGTGGCCAAAAAAACCAACAGCAACAACACACAAACCTGAAACCAACATTCAAGACAATTCCTCACAAAAACCAGCACACACGGAACAACAGCACACACGGAACCAGCACACCAGAGCAAGGGAACGACACAGGAAGAACAAAGAAACTGAACACAATACACATCCAAACACACAACACACGCATATATAAACCAAAATGGTGGAAACAAATACACATACATGTCAATAATTTCACTGAATATTAATGTACTAAATACACCAGTACAGAGACAGAGAGAAGCTGAATGGATAAGAAAGCAAGCCCCATCAATATGCTGCCTACAAGAAAAACACCTCACAAACAGAGACTTGAAGACATTAAAAATCAGAGGTGGAACAAAAGCATACCCAGCAAACAGCAATAAAACTCAGCAGGGGTAACAATATTAATCTCCAAGAAGATAAACTTCAAGGTAAACAACATAACGAGAAAAGATTGAATACTACATAATGATAAAGGGAAAAATAGCTCAGAAAACCATAACTATAATAGTCATCTATGCACTCAATGAAACACCTTTGAAATACATCAGATCCTCATAGAATTGAAAAAGGACCAAGGCACATCGACAGTAAGAACAGAAGACTTCAATACACCACTCTCAAAGAAAAAAAAATGTCAAGAAAAAAGGCAATGAAGACCAAAAAAAGTTTAATAACACAATCAATAAAAACTATCTTGGATGTATGAGCCCCTAATAAAATGTTTTTTAAAAAAACTATCTTGGAGGGAAGATGGTGACTGAGTAACACATACCAGAGGGACTCCACAGAAATCAACCCAGGAGAGCTAGTAAGAGGGAAATTCAACACTGCTGGGTCGCAGGAGGCGCATCATAAAGATAAGTAGGCACAGATCCACAAGGTTTGAAGGGACTGGGGGGCCCTCAAAGTTTAGTATTAAGGTAGTAGATAGACATTGGGCCTCCATTCAAGTACTGCCTCAATGCAACACTGTGTTCTATTAAACTGGCATTCCATGATGCTCACCTTCCCAACACAATCGATGAAGACAAATGAGTGCATAAGCAAATGTGGTGAAGAAAACTGATGGTGGCAAAAGATATAGTGTCTAAGGTCTTAAAGACTCAAGGTAAACAAGCGACCATCTAGCTGAGGAGCAACAAAGCCCACATGGAAGAAGCACACCAGCCTGTGGGATTATGAGGTGTCAAAGGGATGAGGTAGGAGCCATCAAAGAACAAAAAATATTATCATTGTGAACGAGGGGGGTGCAGATTAGGGAACCAAGAGAGACTCATCTGTAGACAACTGGACATCCCCTTACAGAAGGGTTGGGGGGTGGGGCGAGACAGCCAATCAGGGTGCATTGTAGCAACAATGAAACTTACAACTTTCTTCTAGTTCTTTAATGCTTCCTTCGCCACCACTATCATGATCCCAATTCTAATTTACAAATCTGGCTAGATGAGAGGATGTACACTGGTACAGATAGGAACTGGAGAAACAGGGAATCCAGGACAGATGATCCCTTCAGGACCAGTGGTGAGAGTGGGGATACCAGGAGGGTGGAAGGAGGGGGGGGGAGGGGAAACC
Source organism: Tenrec ecaudatus (assembly GCF_050624435.1). Taxonomy (NCBI): domain Eukaryota; kingdom Metazoa; phylum Chordata; class Mammalia; order Afrosoricida; family Tenrecidae; genus Tenrec; species Tenrec ecaudatus. The sequence continues at coordinate 294,492 of NW_027459075.1, read as the reverse complement.
GATTACAAGGATGTACATATAACCTCCTCCCTGGGGAATGGACAGCAGAAAAGTTGGTGGAGGGCGATGTTGGACAGTGCAAGATATTACAAAATAATACATTGCCAAGGGTTAATGAGAGAGAGAGGGCAGCGACGGGGGGGGGGGGGAATGAGGAGCTGATGCCAAGGGCTTAAGTGGAGAGCAAATGTTTTGAGAATGATGTGGGCAACGAATGTACAAATGTGCTTGACACAATTGATGTGCTATGGATTGTGATAAGAGTTGTATGGGCCCCCAATAAAATGATTTAAAAAAATAAAGATTTATTTGAACATAAAAAATAGATATAACTGATGGCATATATTCAATCTTGTTTTGTTAGGTGCCACCCAGTCAGTTCAGACTCGGTGACCCTATCGACAACATAAGGAAACAGTGCTTGTTTCTTGTGTCATCCTTACACACGTTTTCTCTTTGAGCCTATGATTTCAGTCATGTCAATCCATCTTTTTTGTTGTGCCTTTTCTGTAACAAGCATTCTTTCAGGGACTGGTCTCTCCTGAAAACCTGTCCAATGTCCAACATCTTGCCATCCTTGTATCTAAGGAGCATTTCGGCTGTACTTCTTCCAAGACAGATTTGTTGTTGTTTTTTGGCAGTCCAATTACTTCCAATATTTTTCACAAGCACCATAATTCAAATACATCGATTCTACATTGATCTTCCTTAATCAATGTCCAATTTTTACATGTGAATGAGATGATTAAAAATGCCATGGCCCCCAAAAGACTGGACTGGAAAACGCTCCTAAGGGCCAGCAAACGATCCCTGAACTAACTACAAGCTTTTCTCTTGTGAACTGTTTTGTTCTGTTCTTTGTCAGTGGTTTGTTTTTGTTATTTTGTTGCCTGGTTGTATACTGTTGCTTTGTTTTCCTCTGTCTTGTTTTCATGCATGTTAGTGTCTCCACAGGTCTGTCTGAATAGGACAGGCTGGATGAACTATCTGGAGGAAAAACAACGGGACCGACAGTTCCGGGGAGACTTGGGGTGGGGGGGGAGAGGGGTATAAGGAAGTGGTGTTAACAAACCCAGGGACAAGGGAAAAACATGGGACCCCAAATGGTAGAGAAGGGGGAGTGGCAGGCCTGGTGGGAAATGATCAAGGTTAAGGTTGCTTAGAGAAGAGGTATACTCTAGCCCAGGTGGCGACGAAGCATGGTAGTAGGGCAGGAGGAAAGTCAAGGGAGATGGAGGAAAGAGCTAGGAGTCAAAGGGCATTCATGGAGGTCTAGATAAATACATGTACATGCAAATATATGTAGGAGGATGGGGAAATAGATCTATGTGTCTATATTTATAAGTCAAGTATTAAGGTGGCGGAAGGACCTTGGGCCTCTACTCAAACACTCCCTCAATGCATGAATACCTTCTTTTATTAAATTGGAACTCTATGATGCTCACTCTCCCGACACAACGGCTGAAGTCAAAGTGGGTGAACAAGTAAATGTGGTGAAGAAAGCTGATGGTGCCCGGCTATCAAAAGAGGTAGTGACTGGGGTCTTAAAGGCTTGAAGATAAACAAGTGGCCATCTAGCTCAGAAGCAACAAAGTCCACATGGAAGAACACACCAGCCTGTGTGATCGAGGGGTCCCAAAGGGGTCAGTTACCAGGCATCAAAGAACAAAAAATCATATCATTGATTGCACACCTCCATGATAGGATCGCTGAAGACAAATGGGTGCATAAGTAAATGTGGTGAAGAAAGCTGATGGTGCCCAGCTATCAAAAGAGATAGTGTCTGGGGTCTTAAAGGCTTGAAGGTGAACAAGCGGCCATCTAGCTCAGAAGCAAAAATGCCCACATGGAAGAAGCACACCGGCCAGTGCGATCACGAGGTGCCCAAGGGACCAGGTATAAGGCATCATGCAAAAAAAAAGATGTAAGTGTGTGTATGTATGTGTATATATGTGTATATGTATGTGTATATATGTATATATATACCATATTAAATGAAGGGGGAAGTGCAGAGTGGAGACCCAAGGCCCAAGTGTCGGCCAATGGAGATCCCCTCATAGAGGCGTTTAGGAGAGGAGATGGGTTAATTAGGGTGCGAGGTAGTACCGATGAAGAACACAGCTTTCCCCCAGATCCTGGATGCTTCCTCACCCCAACTACCATGATCCAAATTCTACCTTGCAGGCCTGGATAGGACAGAGGCTGTACACTGGTACATATGAGGGCTGGAGGTACAGGGAATCCAGGGTGGATGATACCTTCAGGACCAAGGGTGTGAGGGACGATGCTGGGAGAGTGGAGGGTGAGTGGGTTGGAAAGGGGGAACTGATTACAAGGATCCACATGTGACCTCTTCCCTGGGAGAGGGACAGCAGAGAAGGGGGGAAGGGAGACTCCGGATAGGGCAAGATATGACAAAATAACGATGTATAAATTACCAAGGGCACATGAGGGAGGGGAGAAAGGGGAGGGAGTGGGGAAAAAAAAGAGGACCTGATGCAAGGGGCTTAAGTGGAGAGCAAATGCCTTGAGAATGATTGGGGCAGGGAATGTATGGATGTGCTTTATACAATTGATGTATGTATATGTATGGATGGTGATAAGAGTTGTATGAGTCCCTAATAAAATGTAAAAAAAGAAAAAAAAATGCCACGGCATGGTCAGGTGCAACTTGGTACTCAAAATATTCAGTTACCCAAATACATGTCTTCTGATCTCTTTGACTGCTGCATCCATGAGCATTGATTGTGGATACAATCAAGACAAAATCCTTGACAACTTCAACCTTTTCTCCATTTATCATGCTGTTACCTACTGGTCCAGTTGTATTTTGGTTTACCTTATAGAGTAGTAACCCATACTGAAGGCTGCAATCCTTGACCTTCATCAGCAAGTGCTTCCATTTCTCTTCATTTTCAGCAAGCAAGTTTGTGTCATCCGCATATTGCAGTTTGTTAATATGCCTTCCTCCAATTCTGGTGTCACATTCTTCATATAATCGAGCTAATCATACAGATTGAGTAAGTATGGTAAGACAATATAAACCTGACTAACACCTTTCATGATTTTAAACTATGCAGTATTCCCATGTTTGATAAATTACAGAATGGAGACATAGGTACATAGGTAAAAATTTTCAATTTCTGTATCACTAGCTTGAATGGTTGGTATGTAAATTTGAATAATCACAATTGTTTGGATTTCCTTATATGATGATAGATTTTGCATCACAGACAGCATTATACTCTAGATCTTGAAATGTCCTTTTTGACAATGCATGAAACACTATTCCTCTTGAATCTATCATTCTCAGCAAGCTACATTTAGATTCAGAATGGCCAATGCTAGTCCATTTTGGTTCACTAACACCAGGAATATCTATTTCTGTCTTCCATTTCATTTTTTACAACTCTCAATTTTCCTAAATCCCTACATTCTAAGTTCCATTACTGTATATACTCAAGTATATGACCTGAATATCTGCCGAAGCACCTAATTTTACCACAAAAATTACATTAAAATGTGCTGAAAAACGTGGCTTACCCACATGGAAGAAGCACACTGGCCAGTGCGATCACGAGGTGCCAAGGGACCAGGTATAAGGCATCATGCAAAAAAAAAACACAAACAACGATATAAGTGTGTGTATGTATGTGTATATGTATATGTATATGTATATATATATATATATATATATACCATATATATATATATATATATATATATATATATATATATATATATATATATACCATATTAAATGAAGGAGGAAGTGCAGAGTGGAGACCCAAGGCCCAAGTGTCGGCCAATGGAGATCCCCTCATAGAGGCGTTTAGGAGAGGAGATGGGTTAATTAGGGTGCGAGGTAGTACCGATGAAGAACACAGCTTTCCCCCAGATCCTGGATGCTTCCCTCCCCCCCCCCCAACTACCATGATCCGAATTCTACCTTGCAGGCCTGGATAGGACAGAGGCTGTACACTGGTACATATGAGGGCTGGAGGTACAGGGAATCCAGGGTGGATGATACCTTCAGGACCAAGGGTGTGAGGGACGATGCTGGGAGAGTGGAGGGTGAGTGGGTTGGAAAGGGGGAACTGATTACAAGGATCCACATGTGACCTCTTCCCTGGGAGAGGGACAGCAGAGAAGGGGGGAAGGGAGACTCCGGATAGGGTAAGATATGACAAAATAACGATGTATAAATTACCAAGGGCACATGAGGGAGGGGAGAAAGGGGAGGGAGTGGGGAAAAAAAAGAGGACCTGATGCAAGGGGCTTAAGTGGAGAGCAAATGCCTTGAGAATGATTGGGGCAGGGAATGTATGGATGTGCTTTATACAATTGATGTATGTATATGTATGGATGGTGATAAGAGTTGTATGAGTCCCTAATAAAATGTAAAAAAAGAAAAGAGGAGAAAAAATGATTAGGGCAAAGACTGTACAGATGTGCTTTATACAATTGATTTATGTATATGTATGAACTGTGATAAGAATTTTATGAGCCCCTAATAAATTGTTAAAATTAAAAAAAAAACGTGGCTTACACTCAAGCATATATGGTAATTGGTGTTTTCAGCTATCTCTTCTCCTTTTGAGTCATGTCCCATCAGTAAATGAAGGTCCTCAAGGCTTTACTCATGTAGGGTGTATTCCACCCACATCACAATAGACTCTACTTTGTGAAGGCAGTTCTCCTGGAGTCATACTGAGTGTCTTCTGGACTGAAGGCTCATCTTCTGGCACCATCTCTGACAATGTTGTTTCTACTCTTAAGGTTTTCTGTATCTGATTCACTCTGTTTGTCTCCCTGTGAGACATTCCTGTTGACAAGCCACTGGGAGCTACACTGATGGAGCCAGGGCCCTGGAGATGGAGGAGTCATATGGAGACCCATGACATCGCTCAGATGCTTCCACCACCACTGGATCCGGATTTTTCACCCACTGGCCTGTGATTTTCCTCATTCAACATCATTGCATGTGTTGCTTGAGTCTGAAGAGGAATTTATAGACTGGTATTGGACATATGGACTAATATCAGACTTATGGACTTGATCTGGACTGGGCAGGGATGTTTTCTCAATATACAGTTGCTCTTTTATATAAAGTTCTTTTTTATACACGAGTGTCTCCCTGGATCTCTATACCTGGACTAACACACACAACCACCACAGTAAACCTGAGTCATGAATATCCCCGGGAGAAGCAGCTAGATTATGGGCCCCAAATGAACTCTAGCTCCAGCCCAAGAATAGTCAGTTCTGAAAACATGGCCCTGCTCAATACTCACTCACATGAAAAGATCACTGAAGAGCGTCCTACACATTGTGGTGAGAAAGCAGATGGTGCCTGGCTCTCAAGTGGAATCGTGTTTGTGGTTTTAAGGTGTGTATTCAAATAAAAAGCCATCTAAGTAAGGAGTCCACTAAGCCAACATGGAAGAAAACCAGCTCGTATGAGTCAAAGATGACAATAAACTCAAATATGATGAAAGAAGTAATATCAGACCTAAAATTATGAACACCCAATTTGTGGAAGGCTATGGAGGACAGTGGGAGCCCAAAATCCATCTGCAGAATATCAAGACAAATTAAGCCACTGGCAGATCTCTAGTTACAGGCAAAGGTCTGAAATACTTACTACCAAACACAAATCATTGTCATCCTGATTATGCTGGATCAAACTTGGGATTTGATCAGTTGACCTTCTAGATCCATCCTGAATTTGTTCTAGGTGTAAGGATCTCTTGCTTACTCCATGATAAAAACTTCTTCCCTGGCCTTTAAAATATTGATGGTGGTGGGTTAGGAAAAAAAAATGATGGTGGTGCTTTTTATTTGTCTTTATATATTATTGTCTTATCCATATCATTTTATTTTTTGTTATTATTTCTGTTGGATTTACCAGTTGAAGCACAGGAGTGGATAAATATAGTTAACTGATGAAAGGGTTTCTAGGAGATATAGGGGTGGGTGAGCAGGGATTGGGGAGGGTGAGGCTATTTCAGGAGTAAACAATGAAGGTGGGAGGGGGGGTGAGTACTAGGACTCAAGGTGATTACACAACTCAATTTAAAGATGATTTAACCATGGGAGTGGGGGGGTATAGAGAAAATATTCTGAAATTGTGGTAATGATTGTACAATTCTTCTTGATATGACTGAACTATTGAATTGTGTGAATGTGGATTAAAGAGAATTTCAAAACTTAAAGTACAATGCTTTCTGTAATATGAAAATATCTATATACCTACAAGGAAGCCCAATTAGTATGACTATTATTCTAATTTAAGAATAAAGAAATTGAATTCTACCAACTTCAGTCTGAACTGATCACAAATATAATCAAGATGCATTATTGATAATTGGAATGAGAGCTGGAACAAAGAGGGACAATAGTTTGAAACTATGGCTTCAAAGAAACAAAAGTTGCTGATCGCATGATAGAATTTTCTGAGATGGACTTAAATGCAATACCTTTTTCAACAACATAATGTGTACTTGGATAGACAGCATACAGAATGTATAGATAGGTCTCATACTGACTACCTCCATGGGAAGAGATGACAGAGAAGCTCAGTAATAGCAGCCAAAAGGCTGACTGTGAAACAGAACATCAATTGCTCACATAAAAGTTCAGGTTGATGTTGAAAATTAAAACATGCCCACAAAAGCCCCAATATGACCTTGCATATATCCCACCTCAATTTTATAGACACATCAAGAACAGCATTAAATATTAACAACACTGATGACAACTGATATGCTGTGGGATGAAATAAATGACAAGGTTATATAATAAGAAAGCAATATGCCAATAAAAAGAAAATAAAGCAGATATCAGAAGAGACCCTAAAACTTGCAGTTGATTTAAGAAATGAAGTTCACAGAAAATCACAAAGGGCAGATTAATGAGACAAAGTATCAAATATGCAGACTTGAAGTTAGAAAACCAAAAAGGAAGAACACACTCAACATATCTCATGCTGAAGGACTGAAAAAAAAAATCCAAGCCTTGAGTTAAACATTAAGGATTCCTATGGGCAAAATATTGAACAAAGCAGGAAGTACCCAAAGATGATGGGAAGAACACTCACTGTACTGAAAAGTACATTCAGCTATTTTAAGAGGTAACTTCTGATCAAAAACCAATGGTATTGAAGGAAGAAGTCCAAGCCCTATGAAAGGCATTCGCAAAAAATAAAGTTCCTGCAATTGGTCAATGGAAATGTTTCTTCAGCGAAGTAATATACAGGCTCGTCTATGCCTAAGAAATTTGGCACAAGGTTACAAGGCCAACTGAAAATCTGTGCCTACGTCAAAGAAAGGTGACACAACAGACTGCAGAAGTTATCAAACTTCTTATATTAATATCTGTTAAATAAACTTTTGCTGAAAAAAAATCATCAATGGTTACAATCAACAGAGTGCTGCCAGAAATTCAAGTCAGATTCAGGAGAGGATGTGGAACAAAGGATTTATCATTGATTATATGAGATGGATCTTGGCTGAACAAAGATAACAACTGTTGCTACTTGCGTTGTAAAGGTAACAGGGTACATAGATCATAACTATTGATCACATTTGGAAAAATGGGAATTCCTCAACCCTTGATCATCCCTGTACAAACCAAGTGGTATTTGAGGCATTCATTGGAATAAAACAATATGGGGCTGTTTAAAAGCAGCTAATATTCATGTCAGAGCTGCTTTCTTTCGCCATATTTAATCAAAATATATGGTGAAATAATAATCTAAGAACATATGAAGACAGGCCCAGGATTGGAGAGAGTGTTTATTAACAACTTACAATATACAGATGACACCTCAACTGCTACAGGTGAGGACCTGAAACACTTGCTGATGAAGATCAAGGGTTGCAATCTTCAGTATGGAATACAACTCAATGCAAAGGAAACCAAAACCCTTATAATCAGTAGTCAACATTATGGTAAAGACTAATATTATCTAAAATGTCATTCTGCTTGGATTGACAAGCAATGCCCATGGAAGGAGCAGTCAAGAAAACAAACAGTATTGCACTGGACAAATCTGCTGCACAAGACATTTTAGTGTTGAAGAGCAAGGGAGTCACTTTGAGACTGAGACCTGTCTGACCCAAGAGAGTGTGGCATTTGGGCATTAAGACCAGAGAAGAATGGATACATTTGAATCATGGTATTGATGAAGAACAGTGAGAAGACCAGGGACAGGCAGAACAAGTATTCTAGAACAAATACAGCTAGAATGATCCTTAATGGTAAAGATGACAAGATTTCATTTCACATACTTTGAACATATTGTCTCAAGATGTTGGACATCAGACTTGTTAAAATAGGGTAGTAAAAAAGATTCTCACAATGGACTGATAAAATGGTTACAAGTTCTAACCTAATTGTGAAGAGGCACAGGACGGTAGTATTTTGCTCTTTTGTACACTGGGTTGCTATGAGGAACCAACTAAATAGCACCTAAAAATGATCAGCTTAATGAGCTTTGTCTTCTCTTGATGAATGTTTCTTCTTGATTACATTTCATTGACTTACCTTCAATGCTACCTACTTCTGTAATCTTTTGGATTTTAATTTGCTGTGTTGGTATAATTTCTGTTTCATTTATTTTGTTATTGTAGTCGTCCCTGAATTTTCCCAGTTTTGTTTGCCTTGCAATATTCTCTATGTAAAATGCCCAATTATTAACTATTAGGAAGTTCCCATGACATTTCTTCCTTAGAAAGGGTTTCTAGATCTTTATTTTGGTGAATTGTTTCTTTGGGTGAAATGAAATTGAATTCTTCAGTGTACTGTAATGGTACTATTTGTACTTAATTGGTGATTATATGTTGTTAGGTGCTAAGCACCTGTCTCCTTTTGGGTGTGACACAGAACAGGAATGACTATAATTCTCTGTTCACTGCGGAGTGCAGTTGAGAACAGATTTAGAAGATGTTGGCCACTATCATTAGTCAAAAAGTGGCCCCCACCTGTAGGTAGAACTCCTATGGTAAATGGGTGGGGGGAGGGGGAGGGCTGGGCACCTGGGCTGCCAGCTATTGATATGGGGCAGTTGTCAGCTCATTGTTCTGATCAAACCCTGTTCACAAAACTTCATAATGTTCAACAGCAATGGGTACAAGAAGAAAATCTTCCAATGTTGATTATAGTGATGATTTCACATTAAACACAAATTTCATAATGGATGTGCTGTAATGTCAGTTGAGAATTTACTAGTCTCGTGTCTTCATATTTAGATTTTATTCAGCTTCTTGTAGTCAGCATTCAAATAATCTCTCTATCCTCTCCTCTAAAACTGAGGGTCCCTGGATTTTCATTCGTGTTTTATTTGGTCTTTCACATATTTCTTGTACAGGATCTTGGTAGTGTGTCTGTTTGGGCCAGGTCCGGACCAGGCAGCCCCTTGCACCAGCCTCTCAAGAAGACAAATGACCTGCTGAACTTCAAAGCAGCTGCCTCCAGCATGTCACAAAGCTTACCCCCAGGCAGAACACAGACTCCCCCCCAGCGTGCCAGGAATCAAGTTTGCTGAGAACAAGATGATTTATGGACAGGTCATCTCCTGCTCCGAAACTTGCAGCCGCAGTACAAAGAACCTCCCTTCCCCTTACCGGCCCATATGCCTTTAAGCTCATATAATATGTATATATCCTGCCACCCTAGCACCATGCGCGACTTCCTTAACCTATTCTTGTTGGGTTGCGGAATCCATCTGGGAGTTCTTTTCCCTCAATAAAATCTTTCTCTTTCACTCATTTTTGTCTGAACCCTGCCTCTGTTCTGTGACTCTGTCTCAATCTCTCGGTGTCTATTTAATCTTGGCAGAAGTCCTTCTTGATTATCTTTTAGTTCTATTTCCACATGACTTTTTGGAAAAGCTTTACTCACTTACTTAACATTTCATCATTTCATAATTTAAAATATAGTAGAGATGACCAAAACTACAGCCCCAACAAACACTTATGGGGTTGCTGAGTTGAAAATCTTAAACAGCACCCAACATGCACAGCAACAACAATCTAATACTAAGTTTTTATTTAATTAAAGAACACTTCATCATTGTACCTGTTTACAGAATTAGTTTCGCATTCAACAATTCTTAATTTGTTTCTTTTGTGACATTAGTTGTAATCCCTTAAACATCCTTTTTGGGTTCCCATTTCACCCTCTTCCTGCCTTCTGAACTTGGCTTTTAGCAACATTTCTTCTCATATGATTGTCAGTAATACTTTGTTCTCATGAGTCCTCACAAGTGTTACTATTTTACAGGTCTGTCCAGTATGGCATAAAAATGATCTCTGGGAATAGGTTCATTTTCAGGTTTGACGGATGTTTAAGGGTTATAGTCTTAGGGGGAGAGGGGATTCTCTACCTGTCTTTATCAGACCAGTGAAGCTGGTCTTTTCTCTCCTACTCTGTTCAGGATCTTCGATTTTTACTAGAGTGGTAGCCAGGAACCTTCCAGTTCTCCTCGTCTTAAGGTTAGAGAGGTTGTGGGATACAGAAAGGTTTTCCCCAGGTTGTCACAACCTTATTATGACACATGGTAAATGACTGTACACTTGGAGGTCAGCTGCTTAGAGGGTATCTTGTCACAGGTGTATCCCCAGTGTTTCCCCCTTCCTATTGTGTGTGCATTCCTAGCTTGTCCCCTTCCTGTCACGCATAAACCTATTGTACAGCCCCTTCCTGTTACGCATATGGTTACCTGTCACTAGGGGGCTTGAATGTCCTCAAAATGTATATACAGCATGATTAGAAATATGATACATTTTCTCTCTGTGTGTGGACCTGGCTGTTGAGATCATGGCCGTCCTGAAGGTGAGCAATTGTATACTTTATTTTGTCTGTTGTCTCTTTAATTTTACCCCTCAATTACACAACTGGACCCGTTTGATTGTGGGAGTTGGTACCCCTCAGGAGGTAGGAGTTCATGTGGTCCAATAGTTCTTTAACCTAATTGTTTGGGTCTTTGATTTCAACTCTTTTCCAAATGGAAAGAGACTAACAGTTGGAACTTAACTGGTCACCACGCAAGCTTATAAGACTCCCTGTAACTGCTACTCATCCAAATAAAATGCAAAACATTCGGTTTAAAGACTGTTACACCAATTGACCTAGACAGTCTCCAAACTATGGTCTTTACCCTTCCAGTCCAGTGCCTCAGAACTTGAAGGTGTTTTTGGATATGAATAAGTTTTCATAACTTTGTACCCTGTATGCTCTATCACATACGTGGACATATTGACATATTTACAGTACAAATAAGTATATCAAAATAGTCCCTGCCACACAGGTATACTCCCACAGACCACCGGTTCAACTCATATCTACCTATATATATACATATACTTGTAAATTATTATTTGCTTTCACTGTTATTTCAAAATGGTGATTGGTATCTTTAAAAGGCATTTGAATCCAAAAACACAAGTAAATAGATAATGAATGATTGACTACAAGCTAAGCAACTCTAAGAATTGCTGGCAGTTCCCAAAAGCTGAGAAAAACGATATACGGACCTCCCTTATTTCAGAGAGAGAACAAGGTGCTGTCAACACTTGCCTTCAGATTTCTGGCCTCCAGAACCGAGAATAAACTTCCCTTTGTTTTAAGCTACCTTGCTTATGGCATTTAGTTGTTGCTGATGCACAAGTTTACTGATAGTCATGTGCCAGGCTAGCCATTACTGTCTGCCTTCGCAAATCAGATGATAAACAATTGTGGTTACACATTAAATATAGCAAGAGGTCTTACACATCATCGTAACTTGCTTGTGTGAAACATTAATAAATATTCAAGAATCTTGGGCTTCTTGGCTTCACCAGGAATGCTACAGCATCCCTGCCGAATGTAAGACCCATGAGGGTCTGCCTTCTTCTTGTACAGCCAAATGCAACTGTGTTTGGGGGGGAAAAGAGGAAAAAGACTCAAAGGTAATTAACAAACCACTAATATAAAATGTTATATATATGGATAGAGATTACTGCAAGGATGAGAATTCTTAGGATTCTAATAAATTCTTAGAAATGAGCACTAAAACTATGTAGTCAAGTAATTCTGGTTTTACATAAAGAATGCCTGTAACTTTAACAATTAAACAGTGGTGTCAGGTAGATGGAAAGATGTACAGATGTCTCCAAGAGCTGGACTCTGTCTAAATGTGAAGCTATGACAGCACATGTTCCAGAATTCCTTGTCTGATTAACTGTTCACACTTCCAACGAGGTAAAAAATGCTGAGGGAAAAAAGGGACACAGAAAAGAAATTATTGGAAAATAACCTCTTGGATTATATTTTACATCTATAAAAAACAAACTAATAGCTTATTTTAAAATTCCAACAGTGATAGATCATAATCAACTCAACAGTAACAAGTAGTTAATAAGGAATTAAGTTAACTTTACTATATTTATTGCTTTATTCAAATTTTGTTAAAGCTATTGGTATTTTAATCAGAATTACTTAAATGAATTGTATAGTTTAAATTAAATTCAATAAGAAACTTGTAAACACAGAAGTGGTTTTTTGCCCAACTTTAATAAACCCTGAATTTTCCAGGAGTGTAACTAGTATATATTTTTTTTAAAAGAGAAGAACTTATGAATTAAGGACATCAGGTATAATGAATAACTATACAGACAACTTACAACAAAGATACAAGAGATCTAGTAAAACTAGGTAATCTTGGAACCTTGAGCTTCAGAAGAAATTATAGAAAAGTGGACTGAAAACTAACTAGAAGATGAAGGGAAACAAAAGTGGTGCAAGAACAGACAGGTGAATTGTCAGCTAGCCTGACGCATTCCACCCAGACAGAAGCCTGGCACATTGGTAGCTGGCACTAAGAAAGGATCCTCACTTGTTTCCCACACCCTCCTGATATCACAATTGCCAGCCCCTACCTTCACCCATACACCAGACAGAGATATCCTTGTAAGTCCATTTCTGCTTGAAGACAAAGCTATGCCCTCATGGTTTAACATCCCCATGCCTAGAGATGGATTATCACCCCCATGCCCAGAAATGCTTGAGATTCTCCTCATAGCACTAGCAAAAAATACAATGCTGGATCCCTCGCTGCTCTTGGACACGTGGAAAGTTCCCCCATGATTAGCCATTCTGACCCAGCTGCTTCTCTACCAGAAAGATTCCCCTCAGCTATCACCTAAGCTGTAAAAACACCCTACTGGATCAGGTGCGTGGACCACAGAAAACAGATAGGCCTGCCAAGCTCCATCTGGAATCAATATTCAACCCCCTAGAGGCTGTGACCTATACAAAAAGGTCCTCACCCCAAGTTTTCTCTTTGTTTTTCCTTTTCCTTCACTTCCTTTTATTTATTTTAATCACTTCTGCACTCTGCTTTCTTCTTTATTTCTGCTTCTACTTCTATTCTTTCCATTTTAATTTACTTTTCCAGTTCCCTTCCTTTCCTTTTTTATGTTTTGATTAGCTTCTCTTTTATTTTTCTCTACCTTGGTTTTTGACACACACACACACACACACACACACACACACACACACACACTTCTAGTTATTAAATTCCTTTCACTTGCTCTTGTTTGTCCGCTGTCTCTTGCTGGTTTCTTTTTCAAAAATTATTTCTTCGTTGGCAATTTTTTTGTCCCTTCCTGTTCTACCTGACAGTGGACACCAATCGCAGGCCTAGCCACCTCTATGCCTGTAGTCATACCTATACAGTGACAGACACTACATACTCCTGTACCACCTGATCATCTTTACGTAAGTGAGACCACCAAACAAACCATTGCTAACTGTGCTATAATAACAACAAACAGTACCACACACATTCTCAAATTATCCTTTACAACAACCAGTAGATAGGTGGAGTGTCTGCAGTCTCAAGATACTAAGATCAATTAAACACAAAAACACTAATACTACAACATCTCAGTGGGAAAGGCAATTTAAGTTTATATGAAGAAACAAGACAGAACAGCTGAAGCACATGACCAATAAAGAGCTAGAAGACCTTTTTTCAGGAAGAAAAGGCATTGAAATTACCTCATAAACTATTAAAAATTATACTTTTATACTATCAATGAACCGGGAGAAAGGAAAGATTGCGAAGCTAAAGAAAAACTGAACACACACACACACACTTTAGAGTAATTCAGGAAAGCACTAAAATAACACATCAATTGAAACTAGAAACCGTACACCACAGCAAAGAGAAATTCAGAAGATTAATACTAAGATGAGAGAAACAGATAACGCATTAGAAGAGCAAAGGACTTTGCGAGTAGAAGGAGGCAGGGGAAGGGAGTGGTAAGCAAACAACGCCAAAGACAGGGGAATAACTAAGGAATTAAAATCAACAATGAGGAGGACATAGAGATCCTGGTGGTGTTGGGGTAACAGCAATTTAGCTGAGAAGAACTACTAAGGTGGAAGAAGGGTGAGTGTGATGGTGAGGTAGAAGAAAGGTAAAAAGAAACAGGAAAGATCTAGGAAGCAAAGCTATAGATAGAGGTATAAGCATAAGTGTGTACCTATGTAAATACATTAATTCATAAAAATAGAGGTATTGGTCTATGTACATCATATATGGCAAGACATTGATGTAGTAGATGGACTTTAGGTCTCTGCTCAGGGCCTGCCTTCAATACAAGAATACTTTGTTCTAAGAACCTGGCATGTTGTGATGCTCACCCTCCTGGCATGATCGATGAAGACAAAATGGGTGCACAAGCAAATGTGGTAAAGAAAGCTGATGGATTGCCTGCAACAATGATGCAAAAATAGAGCGATACTGGGGATGGTTCAGGACTGGATGGGGTGTGCTCTCTTGTCTAGAGGGTCACTGTGAGGTGGAGCTGGTTCGACAGCACCCGACCACAACAACAACAGAAAACTAAGACTGGCTCTGACAAGTGTCAGATGCTGCTCACCCAGGCTTGGACATTAACTTTCCATCGCATTAAATGTAATCGCTTGGTGTCAGAGTTGGAGAAGCTGCTATTCATACTCTAGTGATCAAGTGTTATGTGAGAAAATTACTTGTACATTTACTAGTTTGCTATTCATACCTTATTTCAGTTTAGCTTAATAACCCATTCCCTTGTTTTCTTTATCTCTGGGGAAAATAAGTATCACTAATTGGAGCAGGATATGTGAAAGTACTGCAAAAATAAAACACACCATGCTAATATTAAAAAAAGAAAGCTGATGGTACCTCTTCTATCAAAAGATATAGCATCTGGGATCTGAAAGGCTTGAGGTTAAACAAGCAGCTGTCTAGCTGATAAACAAACCCACATGGAAGAAGCACACCAGCCTGTGTGATCATGAGATGGGATCAGGTAACAGGCATCAGAAGACCCAAAACACACACACACACACACACACCCCTCCCCCCAAATCCATCTGTAGATAATGGAACATCTCCTTGCAAAAGGGTCACAAGGGATGAGTCAACTAGGATGCAGTATAACACCAATGAAATATACAATATTCCTCTGGTTCCTTGAGGTTCCTCACCCCCCACTACCATGACTCCAGTCCTGCCTTTCACTGCGGACTAGACCAGAACATGTACACAGATACAGATAAGAGCTCCAGACACACATTGAATCAAGGAATAACAATGGAAGCAGTGATACCAGGAGGGCAGGAGAAAGGTGACTCCAATGATTGACACATAACCACACCCCCACCCCAGGGGGACGATCAACAGAAACCAAGGGTGACGGGAGAGAGTGGTTGGTTAAGATATGAAAATAATAATTTATAATTTATCAAGGGGTCAAGGTGGGGTGGGGAGGGAGGGGAAAAAGAGGGACTGATATTTTGACCCTGGCCTCTAAACCCCTGATAAGGCCTGACCGTGGCAGCCTGCTCTCTGCTGGCTCCTCTAAGCCCCATGTCCATCACATGGCTGGTTCATTTTCTGTCAGCGCCCACGTAACTGACATATCTCCCCCACTTGCCTGAAAAGACAGCCAGGAGATCACCTCGCTAGGGTTTGGGATCAACGGTGGCCCTCTCTCCTTTGGGGACTGCCTACACCAGCGGAACTCTTAACACTGGTCTCACTTCATGCCCTGCCTTGCCCTAGGGGCTAACTGACCTTGGGGCACAGCAAGGCCAGTATCATCACAAGGGCATACGGACTGCACCGCTTGGCCTCCTAGTACAATCCTGCCCCTTGAGAGTCCCTGGGGTCTAATAGTAAGGGCTCAAATAGAAAGTAAATGTTTAGAAAATAATCTTGGCAACATATGTACAAATATGCTTGATACAATTGATGTATTGATTGTTATAAGAGCTCTAAGAGCCCCTTTATTAGTCTAGGTACTTTGGAGAAATAAATCTACAGCAACTTGTGTATAAGAGAGAGTTGTATGTAAAGGTTAAGTGCGCATCTAGAAAATATCCCAACCCAGTGCTGCCCAAGCCCACAAGTCCAACATTAACCCATTAGGCCAATAACAGTCCACAAAGTCCTGCTCCATCTCACAAAACAGACACAATGATGTCGACTGCAGAGGAAAGCTGAGTCAATGAATATGTAAGCATCTCAGCGCTGGCAGGGGTCTCCACGTGGGTGCTCCAGCACCCAGGGCTGCATCGGGGTACGTTCATGTGGCTTTTCCCTGGGGATGTCTTGCAGGAAGTCTGTCTTGCAAGCTGAAGCAGGGAACTGCGAAAGCAGTTGCACCCTGGTGTGACCACAAAGCAAGAGACCCGAGAACTAGAAAGGTGAGGCTCACTGAGCCATTTATCCCTCTGCCCTTCAATTAACCCCACATGTGCTTATCGGCCAGGTTGGCACAATAAACTAACTGAGTCCCCAGTAGTATGATCTTTTAATTTTAAAAAAGAGCAAATGGACTAGAATTGAATCAGACAGAGTTCATCAGTGAGATTAAAGAAAATCTCTCAACCTAATTTGGTAAAGGAATAATTTTTTAAATAGACAAGAAAATCTAGAGAAAATCACAGAATTCTGTGGGACAACATCAAGTACATTATGTGTGATTGGACAAAAAAACAGGAAGAAACAAACAAAACAATCAAAAGAGCAGAGAGAAGGAAACTTCCTTAATATATCATGACATGGTAAAAAATGTACTCATGAAGCTAAACAAACCAAAAGCAGGGCTGACTGAAATAAAATAATCATGACATATCATGATGAAAGTTACAAATGACAGGAATCCTGACAGCAATTGAGGAAAAATAAGTTACTTAAAAAGAGGAACTGAAAACAAAAATTGTCTTAGAAAAAGTGCATCCAGAAGGCTCTGTAGCAGAAAATGACAAGACTTGGTTTAATGTACTTTGGACATGTTGTCCAGGGAGACAGACCTTGGAGACGTGTCCCACGCATGATAAAAGTACCGGGTTTTAGAACCGAGGAAAACCTTCAACAAGATGGATTGACACAGTAGCTGCATCACTGGGCTCAAAGATAAGAACAATAGTGAGGACTGCACAGTATGGGGCAGGGTTTTGCTCTATTGTCCATAGGAACACTGAGTTGGAATAACTCCACAGCACCTTCCAATAACAGCAACAACACCACCATCTATCATACACGAACACACTGAAGCAGGAAAAGTAAACATACATATTGAAAAGAAAAGAGAAACGAGTCATGCAATTAAAAACTCCCAATACATTCAAAGAAGAGTTGACACCAATTTTATTCAAACCATTGTAGGACATAATAAAAATGGAAAGTCCCCAAATTCATTTTATGAAACTTGTAAAATCATTATACCCAAATCAGACAGAAACATAGCCAGGAAAGAAAATAATACAGCAATATCCCTTATGAACATAAATGTAAAAATATCTCAACAAAACCCTACCTAATAAAGCCAACAATAAATATCTCAGTAAAGTAAATCATCATGACCAACATGAATTCATAACAAGGGTGCAATGATGGTTACATATTAGAAAAACAATCAATGTTATCCACTATATAAACAAAACAACAGGAAAGAACTTTATAACCATATTAGAAAAATTCAAATCCTACAATCCTGAGAAGAAAATGGGACCAACGGTTCCAGGGGATAAGAGAAAGGGAGAGCTAGGGAAGGGGGAGGGGAGCCAACAGACCCACGGACAGGGAACAACAAGAGATCTAAAATTGATGGAGAGGAAGGTGTGTAGAATGCCTGGTGGGGTTAGATCAAGTGCAATGTAGCTGAAAGAGGAATTACTGAGAGACAAATGAAGGTCAAACATGATAGTGGGGCAGGAGGAAAGTAAAGGGAAATAGAGGAGGAAAGGAGGCAAAAGACATTTTTTTTTTTACATTTTATTAGGGGCTCATACAACTCTTATCACAATCCATACAAATACATACATAAATTGTATAAAGCACACCCCTACATTCTTTGCCCTAATCATTTTCAAAGCATTTGCTCTCCACTTAAGCCCTTTGCATCAGGTCCTCTTTTTCCGCTCTCCCTCCCCGGCCCCCCTCCCTCATGAGCCTTTGATAATTTATAGATTGTTATTTTGTCATATCTTTCCCTATCTGGAGTCTCCCTTCCTCCCTTTCTCTGCCGTCCATCTCCCAGGGAGGAGGTCACATGTGGATCCTTGTAATCGGTTCCCCCTTTCCAACCCACTCACCCTCACTCTCCCAGTATCACCCCTCAGACCCCTGGTCCTGAAGGTATCATCCACCCTGGATTCCCTGTGTCTCCAGCTCCCATATGCACCGGTGTACATACAACCTCTGCCCTATCCAGTCCTGCAAGGTAGAATTCGGATCATGGTAGTTGGGGGAAGGAAGTATCCAGGATCTGGGGGAAAGCTGTGTTCTTCATCGGTACTACATCGCACCCTGACTGACCCATCTCCTCTCCTAAACCCCTCTATGAGGGGATCTCCAGTGGTTGACAAATGGGCTTTGGGTCTCCACTCTGCACTTCCCCCTTCATTCACTATGGTGTGTGTGTGTATATATATATATATATATATATATATATATATATATATATATATATATATATATATATATATTTCGTATGATGCCTTTGGCACCTCGTGATTGCACAGGCTGGTGTGCCTCTTCCATGTGGGCTTTATTGCTTCTGAGCTAGATGGCCGCTTGTTCACCTTCAAGCCTTTAAGACCCCAGACACTATCTCTTTTGATGGCCGGGTACCATCAGCTTTCTTCGCCACATTTGCTTATGCACCCGTTTGTCATTGGTGATCGTATCATGGAGGTGTGCACCCAATGATATGATTTTTTTGTTCTTTGATACCTGATAACTGATCCCTTCTGGACCACGCGATCACACAGGTTGGTGTGTTCTTCCATGTGGGCTTTGTGCCTTCTGAGTTAAATGGCCGCTTGTTTATCTTCAAGCCTTTAAGACCCCAGACACTATCTCTTTTGATAGCCGGGCACCATCAGCTTTCTTCAGTACATTTACTTGTTCACCCACTTTGGCTTCAGCAGTTGTGTAGGGAGGGTGAGCATCGTAGAGTGCCAACTTAATAAAAGAAAGTATTCATGCATTGAGGGAGTGCTTGAGTAGAGGTCCAAGGTCCTTCTGCCACCTTAAAACTAAACCTATAAATATAGACACATAGATCTATTTCCCCATCCATATATATATATATTTGCATGCACATGTCTTTGTCTAGACCTCTATAAATGCCCTTTGACTCCTAGCTCTTTCCTCCATCTCCCTTGACTTTCCTCCTGCCCTACTACCAAGCTCCATCCCCACCTGGGTTACAGCTATACCTCTTCTTTATGTAACCTTACCCTTGATCATTCCCTACCAGGCCTGCCACTCCCTCCTCACTACCATTTTGGGTCCCATGTTGTTCCCTTGTCCCTGGGTTTGTTAACACCACTTCCTTACCACCCCCCACTTCCCCTATCCCAAGCCCCCCCGGAACTGTCGGTCCATTGTTTTTCCTCCAGATAGTTCATCCAGCCTGTCTTATTTAGACAGACCTGTGGAGACAATAACATGCACGAAAATAAGACAGAGGAAAACAAAGCAACAGTATACAACCAGACAACAAAACAACAACAAATCACTGACAAAGAACAAAACAAAACACATCAAGAAAGAAAACTTGTAGTTAGTTCAAGGATCGTTTGTTGGAGGCAAAAGACATTTATAGAGGTGTAAATATACACACATATATAAAAATATACTTATATAATGATAGGGATATGGGTCTATGTTCATATATTTATGTTTAATATCAAGGTTGCAGATGAATATTGGTTCTCTATTCAAGTCCTCCCGCAACGCAAGAACACTTCCTTCTAATAACCTGGCATTCTGTGATGCTCACCTTCCTGACATGATAGCTAAAGTCAAATGGGTGCATTAGCAAATGTGGTGAAGAAAGCTGATGGTGCCTAGCTATGAAAAGATACAGTGTTTGGGGTCTTAAAGGCTTGAAATTAAACAAGCGGCCATCTAGCAGGGAAGCAATAAAACCCACATGAAAGAAGCACACAGCCTGTGTGATCACAAGGTGTCAACAGGATCAGGTATCAGATGACCCAAAACAAACCATCATATAGATATGAATTGGGGGTTGGGGGTTTGGAGTGGAGACCCAAGGCCCATTTGTAAACAATTGGACATCTCCTCACAGAAGGGTCAAGTCAGTCAGGGTGAAGTTTAGCACCAACAAAATACACACTACTCTAGCTCTTTAATTGACCTTGGCACCCCACTATCCTGACCCCAGTTCTAGCTTACAAATCTGGCTTGACAGGAACATGTACCCTAGTACATATCAGAGCTCTTGGTACACGGAATCCAGGACAGATAAATCCCTCAGGAACAGTAATGGGAGTAGCAATACCATGAGGGGAAGGGGAAGATGGGAGAGGAAGGGGAGAAAAGGAAAACCAGTCACAATGATCGACATATAAGCCACTCCCCACCTGCAGGGGACAAGCAACAGAGTAAAGGGAGACTGAAGACAGTGTAAAATATGAAAATAATAATAATTTATAATTTAACAAGGAGTCATGAGGGTGAGGGAGGGAGGGAGGGAAATAAAACAGGAGCTGATACCAAGGCCTCAATTAGAAAATGTTTTGAAAATAATGGTGACAACATATGTACAAATGTGCTTGATACAACTGATATATGGATTGCTATAAGAGGTGTAAGAGCCCCTAATAAAATGATATTAAAAAATACATCTACCTCTCCGTCTCTCTGCCACCCCGAGTGTGGTGGTGCTCCGACTTCACCATGTCATCTCATAAGACTTTCAGGATCAAGAGATTCCTGGCCAAGAAACAGAAGCAGAATCTGCCCATTCCCCAATGGATTCGAATGAAAACCGGTAATAAAATCAGGTACAACTCCAAGAGAAGACATTGGAGAAGAACCAAGCTGGGTCTGTAAGGAGCCCCCTGAAGGATGGCACGCATGGCCTCATTTTCCCAGGCTCAAATCATGAATTAAGATTTTTGTCCCCATCTGATGAATTGAACTTCAATCGGCAAATAATCTGGTTTATTCCTTGTTTTTTTGCTTCCTAATCAAGTTTAACAATAAATAATGTAAGGTTGTTGTTGTGAGAAAAAAATACATCTATACTACTATAATACCTCAAGTAGAAAAAGACAGAAAATGGGGTAAGATGGCCACCATATAACAAGCCCGGGAAGATGTGCTCAGCAACTACCAAAGAGTTTCCACTATGAGAGAGATTCTGCACTTCCTGGTAGCAAGAAATTCAACTTAAAAGCCAAGTTGACCCATGTTTCTCAAAGTGGAAAGCAGCAAGGCCTGCTGACAAACTCCCCTTTACGGATGAGCAGCAACATGAGTTGCTTCTACAAGCATCGTGATTCTTCGTGGCCCCTGAGAAAAGACAGTCAACCAGCCAACCCTCTACCTATCTGGCCTCTAGGGACACAGATAGCTAGCAGATCACTTGGGCAGCTTGGTACACACATACTCAGTACCCAAGGTACGCTTTGTACCATTTCCCCATCTTCCTCCTCTTTTCCTGCTTTGTTCTACAAGGCATTCCATCCCGTGTGCCAGCGCCGTGATACCGCATACATGTACACACAGACTACTAAAAGAGCAGGAATCCCCACCCACAAGGTAGCTTTATTATATATATTTTTGGATTTTGTACTTTTGTTCTATTTTAATACTCTCTCTCTCTCTTTTTTGATCTCCTACTTCCTCTTCTGGAGTGACTCCACCCTCCTGAGAATCCACATTCCTCCCAGGAAGAGACAGGTCTGTGTATCCCAGCATACCCACTCTAGCATGGGCTTTCCAGGACCTCCTAAGTGCACAGATATGCTCACATTCATTCACATTGCCACAATAGCAGAATCTGGTACCCACAACCATACCCAAGTCTTTTTTTTTTTATCCTTGTACTTCTATCAATTATCTTTCTATTTTCTTGCTGTTCTCTCATTAAATATCTTTCCATGAAACCTATTAATTGAGATTAACTCTCTGCCCGCAAGTGCAACTCACAGTGATCCTATAGGACAGGGTAAAACTGTCCGGTGAGTTTCTGAGACTGTAACTGTTTATGGGAATAGAAAGTCTCCTTTTTTTTGGCGGAGCAGCTGGTGGTTTTAAAATGTTGACCTTTCGGATTACAACTCAATACATAACCATTATATTACCAGAGCTCCTTATTGTGATTACCCCTCTGAAAATATTTTCCCATTATTTTTGCAAGTCTGTTGGCTTATTCACAGTCACTTATTACTATCATTACTTTATTCTTATCATTACTTTTATTTTATTCTATTTTTCCCAGCCACTATCCCCACTTAGGCACCTTGCCCCTTCTTTTCATTTCACCACTGTATGTTTTCCAGCTCCTATTAGAACTCACCTGTGTCACTAGACAAACTCTACCTCTGTATGACCAGCAGCTCACACACCACAATGCTGAAGAAACAGCAGTCAAGCACAGAAAGCTTCCAAATTCAAGAAAAACAAACATGAACAACCAAGTAGCACTCAAACCAATGGAATAGTCTGAAGATGTGATTGTGAACCACCAGTAACAGAATTCAGAAGAATGATGCTTAGGTCATGAGATCTGGGGAATGTTCATGAGAAAAACAGAAGAAATTGAGAAACTAAAATCCTTAAACCAAAGGATTCTAGAAGACAAGCAATGAGATAACTGAATTAGGCAACATAGTAAAAGGCTAGAGGAATAAAATGGAAAAGGAAAATAAAATAAATGAGCTTGAAGACAATTACCCTCACGACAGTAGACAAGAGAAGCAATCAACAAAAAACCCCGGAAGCATCCAAATAAATCCTGTAGGACACTATCATAAGAACCCATCTAAGAAAAGAAAAAAGAAAAGAAATGCTGGGAAAAGAACACCACCAAAAAAAAAATCTACAGAGAATAGTACAAGAAACCATGGAAGAAAATTTCAACACACTATTCAACAAGCTGAGAAGAATGGACAACCAAAGAGAAAACATCAAGACATAAAGAAAAGGAGAGAATCTGAGGGCAGCTAGAGAAAAAGGAAAAGTCATCTACAAAGGAAAGTTGATAAGGATAAATTCAGACTTCTCAGCAAAAGACCTGCAGGCAAGAAGACAATGGAATGACATATATACAATTGTGACGGGTGGAAGGGGGGGTGGGGCGGAAGGAAGCCAGCCAAGAATATTATACTGAACAAAAATATCCCTCAAATACAAGGGAGAAATAAAGGTTATTTCCTGAGGAGGAAAAAATAAAGGAATTTTGAATTCAACAATTCATTTTCTCAGATCACAATGTTATAAAACTGGAAATCTACAACAGAAAGAAAAGGAACAAAAAGACAAACACATGGAGACTGAACAACATACCATTTCAAAATGACTGGACACTAGAGTAAACGAAAACGAGAAATTAAGAAACTCCTTAAAACAAGCAAATCTATAACACATCATACCAAAAACTCGGATACAACCAATGCAGTTATCTGAAGTCAATTTATAGCAATCAATACACACACGAAATATGAGAGAAATCCAAAACCAATACTAATAAAACACTTCCAACAAGTAGAAAGAGGGAAACCACATAAGTCCTTCAACAATAAAGGGAAAGAACTAATAAAAATTGAAGCAGAAATAAATGAACTGAAAAATGGGGGGGAAATCAACAAGACAAAAAGTTGGTTATGAAAAGATTAACAAAATCGACAAACTGATAGAAAACTTAACAAAGGAAAAGAAAGATGCAAATATCTAGAATTTGAGATGAAAAGGGTGCCATCACAAAAGATCCAAATGAAATAAAAAGATACATGTAGAGCAAAAGAAGAATTAGAGGTCACCAAGAGACTTCCAACCAAGAAAGGTTCTAAAGAAGTATGTATGTTGGCTTCACAGGAGAATGCTAGCAAGTATTCAGGGAAGAGCCATAACTAATTCTGTGCAGACTATTCCAAAATATAGAAACTGACAGCAAACTCCCACACGCATTCTATGAAATGAGCATAATCCTCAAAACCTGATCACGATCATTTAGAAAAAATGAAAACAGGAAGTAGATAAGAGTGTCCCTCATCAATATTCTTATTCAACATTGTACTACAATAAACATCTTAGCCAGACAGACAGCAAAAAAATTTTAAAATAAAAGGAATATAATTGGGTAAAAAATAGGTCAAGCTGTCACTATTTGCAGATAGTATGATTTTACATAGTGAGAGCCCCAAGGACTCCACAGAAAGATTGTTGGAAAGTACTAACGAATCTGTTAAAGTAATGGCATACAAGATTAATAAGCAGAAATCAATTTTAATATGCTATTGAAGAGCTCCAAAATAAAAACATCAAGAAAAAAAATAAAAAAAGAGAAAACAATATCATTTATAATATCCATACAAAAGATGAATACCTGGGAATAAACTTAACCAAAGAAACAAAAGACCTGTACAAAGGAAACTACAGAAAAATCAAAATGTGAATATTACTGAAAGCAATAAATCTATAGATAGAACACAATTCTGATCAAAATCATTTTCTTGGGGGCTCATACAGCTCTTATCACAATCTATGCATCCATCCATTGTGTCTAGCACATTTGTTCATTGTTGCCATCATCATTTTCAAAACAATTTCATTCTACTTGAGCCCTTGGCATGGGCTCCTCATTTTTCCCTCTTCCCTTCTTCACGAACTCTTAATAATTCATAAATTGTTATTAATTTTTCATGTCTTACACTGTCCGAGGTCTCTCTTTACCCTCTTTTCTACTGCCCATGCCCAAGGAGGGGTTACATTGTGATCAGTGCCCCCTCTTGGTACCACTACTCTCACAGCTGTCTACAAATGGGTTTGGGGTCTCCAGTCCACCCTCCCCCTCAATCACATCAATAAGGCTTTTTGTTCTGGGTCTTTGATGCCAGATACCTGATCCCTTCGACACCTCTTTATCACACAAGCTGGTGTGCTTCTTCCATGTGGGCTTTGTTGCTTCTTAGAGAGAGTCACTTGTTCATCTTCAAGCCTGTAAGACCCCAGATGCTATATCTTTGCATTGCTGGACACCATCACCTTTCTTCATTACATTTGCTTATGCACCCATTTGTCTTCAGCAATTCTGGCGGGAAGGTTATCACAGAATGCCAGGTGACTAGAACAAAGTGTTCTTGCGTTGAGGGAGTACTTGAGTAGAGGCCCACTTAATTGGACCTTTTGGACCTACTTTCTATCCAGCTCTTGGTAATCCAGGGTGTGTGCTACAGACTAGTGGACTTAATATTGTTCTTTTGAGGCACACAATATCTTTCATAGGCCACACCAGAAAGAATCCATGTGGAAGCTACATTCACTGGAGTTTGTAAACTGGGCTTTCATTCAAACTCATCAGGAGCCCTTTGATTTAAGACTGAAATTCATCAGTGTGAGAAGATGATGACTGCTATCCCAAGTTATGGAATTGGCAGTTATTGGACTTTGGTTTGACTCTCTGGCCTTCAGGGTGCCTAATGAATGGTGATCCAGGAATACCAAATATTCACTACTTTAATGCTCTTCTTATTTTGTTATGACATGTATTAGTCAGGTATGCATGTTGCTACCTTTTGGAATGAATTTTGTTGAAAGTTTTGTTCCAACATCAACCCTAATTATTTGTGTAAATAGTGTCCAGCCCAGCCTGTGTGATCACGAGGTGTCAATGGGATCAGGTATCAGGCATCAAGAAACAAAAAGTCCTATCACTGTGATGAGTGGGAGTGCGAAATGGGGACACAAAACCCATCTATAGGCAACTGGACATACCCTTACAGAAGCGCCTTGGGGAGGAGACAAACCAGTCAGGGTATAGTATAGTAAAGATAAAACATACAGCTTTCCTCTAGTTCTTTAATGCTTCCTCCCTCCCACTATCATGATCCCAATTCTACCTTACAAATACGGGTAGACCAGAGGATGTACACTGGTACAGACAGGAACTAGAAACAGAGGCAATCCAGGACAGATGACCCTCTGAGGACTAGTAGTGAGAGTGGCGATACCGGGAGGGTGGAGGGAAGGTAGGGTAGAAAGGGGCAAGGGATTATAAAGATCTACATATAAACTCCTCCATGGGGGACAGACAACAGAAAAGTGGGTGAAGGGAGACGTTGGACAGTGTGAGATATGCCAAAATAATAATAATTTATAAATAATCAAGGGTTCATGAGGGAGGGTGGGGGAAGGAGGGTGAAAATGAGGAGCTGATACCAAGGGCTCAAGTAGAAAGAAAATGTTTTGAAAATTATATGGCAACAAATGTACAAATGTGCTTGACACAATGTATGTATGGATGAATTGTAATAAGAGCTGTATGAGTACCCCCAGAAAACATTTTTTAATAAATTGTTCAGAAACTTGAATTTAATCTATATAAGTCAACAATTCAAGCATGAATTGATGTCTGAAACCAGCCTATACTTCTATATGCTTTTCTCAACCGTGTTTTAAATTCTGTATCATTAGCTAAATGAATAACACTATCGTTACCTTATGCCCCAGGAAGATGGTTTGAAAAGTTTTCGTTATCATAAAATGATAATGTTGTTTCTAAAGTGAACCAGAGACATATATAAACCACAGATATGTGAATGGATTTTGTGCTCCCATTTAAATCTAGCCCCAATCTAAGAACTATGAGTTCTTAGGATGTGGCCCTCTTTAATGCTTAAAGAAGTCACTAAAGATATAGGTGCTATAGAAAAAAACAAAACAAAGGAGAATGAAAAAACAACAAACAAAGCCCAAGAAATATACTCATAAAAATTATATCTGTTTGTAATTAATAGATAAAAATTTTACTAGTACATTGCTTAGAACACATGGTAGATAAATGGAATCACAGAATGGAATTTTCCCACTTTTTGCAGTCCATTGTATATTCAATATTTGTAAGTCTTAACATTTACAAAAAGTACAAAACAAGGTGATCTATATTAAACATAATGCCTGTGCTATAAATTGTCATCACAAGGTAATTATTTTACTATTGATTCGAACATTTTCTTCATTCAATACTTTTATTGAAGTTCAAAGTATACATTCTTAAGACAATAAATACCTGGCTGTTTTTTCTTAGTATCACAGAGGTACCATCATCAACTTCAAATTCTCCATAGTCTCTTAGACACTGTACCTGAAAAGAAAATCAGATATTTTATCCAAATTACCTTTTAAAATATGCAGTGATCATAACATGAAGTGGGATTATATAAATGCCCGAACAGTAAAAGTACTGTATTTTATGTGTCTGTTTCCTCCTCTGTGTACTTAGGACCCTTACTATTCCCAGATATTTACTGTGGTCCTAAACCTAAAGATCTCAATTTCCTACGTCACCGGGAAGGGAAAAATAAGCTTTGCAAATGTATACATGGATGGTATTACCAATAAGGAAACCAGGGATTTAGATAAAAGGAGACTACATAGTTGGACGTTTTCCTCTCAAACAATGCACTATATTAATCAGAAGGAATAAAAATGAGGGACATAACAGTGGCAAACAAGAAAGAAAAGAGCATTTTACCTCAACAAGATTGACCAGATCCTTCCCATAATCCATCAGGATAAAAGAACATAAATCTAAAAACAAACTGTTTTTCTTTTTAACAATTTATTGGGGCTCATACAATTCTTATCACAGTTCATACATATACATACATCAATTGTATAAAGCACATCTGTACAGTCTTTGCCCTAATCATATTTTTCTCTTTTCCTTTTTTACATTTTATGCACCATTGTACAACCTCTGCCCTATCCAGCCCTGCAAGGTAGAATTCGGATCATGGTAGTTGGGGGGAGGAAGCATCCAGGATCTGGAGGAAAGTTGTGTTCTTCATCGGTACTACCTCGCACCCTAATTAACCCATCTCCTCTCCTAAACCCCTCTATGAGGGGATCTCCATTGGCCGACACTTGCGCCTTGGGTCTCCACTCTGCACTTCCCCCTTCATTTAATATGGTATATATATATATATATACATATATACATATACATATATACACACATGTACACATACATACACACATGCCTTTTTTTTTTTTCTTTTTTTTTTTTCTTTAAGAAATCACTTTATTGGGGGCTTTTACAGCTCTTATTACAATCCATACATCCATCAATTGTGTCAAGTAAATTTGTACATATGTTGCCATCATTTTCAAAACCTTTTCCTTCTACTTGAGCCTTTGGTATCAGCTCCTCATTTTTTCCCTCCCTCCCTCACGAACCCTTGATAATTTATAAATAATTATTTTTTTCATGCCGACTGCTGTCTCCCTGTAGCCGTTTTTCTGTTGCCTGTATCCCTGGGGAGGGTGGGGTGTTATTAATGTCAATGATTATGATTAGTTCCCCATTTCTTTTTTTTTTTTTTTCTTCTTTTACATTTTATTAGGGACTCCAACAACTCTTACCACAATCCATACATATACATACATCAATTGTACAAAGCACACCCATACACTCCCTGTCCCAATCACTATCAAGGCATTTGCTCTTCACCTAAGCCCCTTGCATCAGGTCCTCCTTTTTTTTCCCCCCCTCCCTCCCTTTTCCCCCCTCCCTCATATGCCCTTGGTAATTTACACCTCGTTATTTTGTCATATCTTGCCCTATTCGGGGTCTCCCTTCCCCCCTTCTCTGCTGTCCCTCTCCCAGGGAAGAGGTCACATGTGGATCCTTGTATTCAGTACCCCCTTTCCAACCCACTCACCCTCCACTCTCCCAGCATCGTCCCTCACACCCTTGGTCCTGAAGGTATCATCCACCTTGGATTCCCTGTACCTCCAGCCCTCATATGTACCAGTGTACAGCCTCTGCCCTATCCAGCCCTGCAAGGTAGAATTCGGATCATGGTAGTTGGGGGGAGGAAACATCCAGGATCTGGAGGAAAGTTGTGTTCTTCATCGGTACTACCTCGCACCCTAATTAACCCATCTCCTCTCCTAAACCCCTCTATGAGGGGATCTCCATTGGCCGACACTTGCGCCTTGGGTCTCCACTCTGCACTTCCCCCTTCATTTAATATGGTATATATATATATATACATATATACATATACATATATACATATACACACATGTACACATACATACACACATGCCTTTTTTTTTTTGCATGATGCCTTATACCTGGTCCCTTGGCACCTCGTGATCACACTGGCCGGTGTGCTTCTTCCATGTGGGCTTTTTTGCTTCTGAGCTAGATGGCCGCTTTTTCACCTTCAAGCCTTTAAGACCCCAGACACTATCTCTTTTGATAGCCAGGCACCATCAGCTTTCTTCACCACATTTGCTTATGCACCCATTTGTCTTCAGCGATCCTATCATGGAGGTGTGCAGTCAATGATATGATTTTTTGTTCTTTGATGCCTGGTAACTGATCCCTTCGGGACCACTCGATCACACAGGCTGGTGTGTTCTTCCATGTGGACTTTGTTGCTTCTGAGCTAGATGGCCGCTTGTTTATCTTCAAGCCTTTAAGACCCCAGTCACTATCTCTTTTGATAGCCGGGCACCATCGGCTTTCTTCACCACATTTACTTGTTCACCCACTTTGGCTCCAGCCGTTGTGTCGGGAGAGTGAGCATCATAGAGTTCCAATTTAATAAAAGGAGATATTCATACATTGAGGGAGTGAACAAACTGTTTTTCAAAGGAAATCAAGTCTTCCAATCTCTTGTTTCTCAGGAATACTTAAAAATACATTTAAAAGATTCACTTTCAAGCTCTTTCATTTTGCTTACACAGTAACTTAGCAATCAATTAATTTTCATTTAGTATTTTAAAAATAAAACAAAATTTATGGAAGATGGAATGTTAGATTACATTAAGATGCTTGAAATTAAAGTGCCAACATC
Organism: Tenrec ecaudatus; assembly: GCF_050624435.1. Taxonomy (NCBI): domain Eukaryota; kingdom Metazoa; phylum Chordata; class Mammalia; order Afrosoricida; family Tenrecidae; genus Tenrec; species Tenrec ecaudatus. The sequence goes on along the minus strand of NW_027459075.1, from coordinate 264,108 downwards.
CAATCATTTTTGACCTATAAAATGTAAGCTTAATATAGTTCAGCTCACACATCACTATTACCTTAAAACTGTGAATCAAAGTTTGTTGCAGAGAGGGCACTATAAGCATTTCCATACTCCTGTCCCTCTATAGCAGTGTTTCCCAAAGTGGGGATACTGCAATGATCCAGGAGGAGTACAAAGCAGATAGTTACACTTTATCCTGGAGTATAGGCTATTGTATAAAAGTTTTTAATTTTACACACACACACACACACACACACACACACACACACACCATAGTGAATGAAGGGGTAAGTGCAGCGTGGAGACTCAAAGCCCATTTGTCGGCCACTGGAGATCCCCTCATAGAGGGGTTTAGGAGAGGAGATGGGTCAGTCAGGGTGCGATGCAGTACCGATGAAGAACACAGCTTTCTCCCAGATCCTGGATGCTTCCTCCCCCAACTACCATGATCCGAATTCTACCTTGCAGGACTGAATAGGGCAGAGGTTGTACACTGGTGCATATGGGAGCTGGAGGCACAGGGAATCCAGGGTGGATGATAAATTCAGGACCAATGGTATGAGGGGCAATGCTGGGAGAGTGGAGGGTGAGTGGGTTGGAAAGGGGGAACTGATTACAAGGATCTACATGTGACCTCCTCTCTGGGAGACGGACGGCAGAGAAGGGTGGGGGGGGTAAGGGAGACTCCGGATAGGGCAAGATATGACAAAATAACAATGTATAAATTACCAAGGGCACATGAGGGAGGGGAGAAAAAAAAGAGGACCTGATGCAAAGGTAAAGTGAAGAGCAAATGCTTTCAGAGTGATTAGGGCAAAGAATGTAGGGATGTGCTTTATACAATTGATGTATGTATATGTGTGGATTGTGATAAGAGTTGTATGAGCCACTAATGAAATGTAAAAAAAGAAAGAAAAAAAAAAAAGAACACAGCTTTCCCCCGGATCCTGGATGCTTCCTCCCCCCAACTACCATGATCCTAATTCTACACTGGTGCATATGGGAGCTGAAAGCACAGGGAATCCAGGGTGGATGATAACTTCAGGACCAATGGTATGAGGGGCAATGCTGGGAGAGTGGAGGGTGAGTGGGTTGGAAAGGGGGAACTGATTACAAGGATCCACATGTGACCTCCTCTCTGGGAGACGGACGGCAGAGAAGGGTTGGGGGGGGGGTAAGGGAGACTCCGGATAGGGAAAGATATGACAAAATAACAATCTATAAATTATCAAGGGCTCTTGAGGGAGGGGGGGCAAGCGAGGGAGGGGGAAAAAAAGAGGACCTAATGCAAAGGGCTTAAGTGGAGAGCAAATGCTTTCAAAATGATTAGGGCAAAGAATGTAGGAATGTGCTTTACACAATTGATGTATGTATATGTGTGGATTGTGATAAGAATTGTATGAGCCCCTAATAAAATGTAAAAAAAATGATTAGGGCAAAGAATGTACAGATGTGCTTTATACAATTGATGTATGTATATATATGGATTGTGATAAGAGTTCTATGAGCCCCTAATAAAACAATTAGGAAAAAAAACAGGCCCAAAGAACAAAAGAAAACTGGGTTAGCAATATATATACATAAATTAAAATATCTATAAAGAGATTCTATCACTGCCCTCTAGTTGATTCTAACTCACAATGACCCTATATTGGTTTTCCAAGGCTGTAAATCCTTACAGAAACTAATAGTCTCATCTTTCTCCTGAGCAACAGTTGGTAAATTTGAACCTTAAGAACCTCAGAACCCTGGTGGTACAGCAGTTAATCACTGGGTTGCAATCTGCATGGTCGACAGTTCAAAACTACCAGTACCAGTAGGAGAAAGCCTGGGCTTTCTACTCAGAAACCCATAGGGGATCCCTAGGAATCAGCATTGACTCAATACCAGAGAGTTTGGTTCTGGAACCTTATGGTTAGCAGTGCAATCAATGCCTATCCTACAATGCCAGCAGGGATCCTAAGAAAGAGATGAAGAGATGTAGTCAATGAATAAGGCCCATCTAGCCATAATCTCTTATGCATCGTATTATCAATTCTAGCCTATATGGCTATGGTTAAAATCCCATTTTGGAGGGATGGTTATGTGGAAAAGCCATCTCAGAAGCAGGAACACAGAGAAATGCTGGACCATCAAGGTGTAAGAGGCCCTAGTGGGACATACTTGAGATCTTTGTCTGAAGTGGTAGAGACTGAGATGGAGGCATCAAAGGCTGCAGCACAGAGACCATGGGACAGAACAGAGGAACTAGGCCAAGACCAGAGGCTGAGGCAAGGCGTCCATGACATAAAACAGAGGAGCAATACTGAGACTATGATACTTTGAGGCAGAGCAGTGGGCTGCCTTTCTGGCCCAAAGAGGCAAAGGGACTATGTGACTGAGAGGCTAAGGACTAAAGACTGACATGACTGCTGGATGACAGGAGAGGTACACTTACTGTTTCCTGATGCTGACTTGTGGTAACTAGTTACCTTCCTTAATAAGCCCACTAAATTGTGAATATTGTCTGTGAGTTCTGTGAGGCCAACTGGGACCGATAATTGAACCCGACAGAAAGGCAGTGTGTGAGGGAGGAGTGGGTGGTGTCAGAATAGATATTGAAGGATGAAGGATGGAGGCATGTCTGAACTCTGCCTCATGGAAACAGTGAAGCCAGAGAAAGTCAAATACGGCCCTCTGATATGTCTTCCTACATTTAAAGAAGCCAATCCAATTACTAGCACTAACAAATAAGAGAAACAACGTTACTGGATAACTCAACAGGATATTTGAGTTGGCAGAAGAACAGAACAGCTTATTGAGTCTGAGGAACAAAAGTAAAGAAACATGATCCCAAGGAACACCATCAAGCAAATCAATGCAAATATTATGGAAGTCCCAGAAGAGGGCAAAGGGTAACTAAATAAAACTTAATAGACAACAGCAGAACATTACCAAAACTTGACAAAGGACAAGAATGTACATATCAATGACACTTAAGAATTTCCAAATCAGAAGAAAGCCTGAGAGATCCACACCAAAATATCTTATCATCAAACTCTTTAAAAAAAAAGATAAAATCTTGACAATATCAAATAAAATGAAGTACCAATTTACATATATAGAAACCCTGGAAACCAGGAGGTAATAGAGTCACCTATTTAAAATAATGAAAGAAATGAACAGCCATCCAAGATTCCTATAGCCAGCAAAACTTTCCTTTATAAATGAGGATAAAATTCAAGAAAACAAATAAAACCTGAGGGAATGTTGAGACATTCCTTTAGATTGAAATACAAGGATAGTAGATTGCAAGATGAAGCAATATAGAGAAAAAGGTGTTAGGTTCCTGGATTCAGGTACCTGAAAGAATTCACACAGCAGAAGCAGGTTTGTAATCCAAGTGATTTTATGGGGAAAAGGGAAGTTTCAGGTATTACAGCCTCAAAAAATACACATTGTTTTAAGAAAGCATACAAGGATCCGCAGAACTGCACATGGGTTCACTGCTGAATGGGGAAAAAACACATAGAAAGAACAGGAACACATAACCCAGCACGTGGAACCAGGAAATCCCAGGGGCCAAAAGGGCTCCCACCCCCGACTTGTGGAGAATGCTGGAATGGAAGGAAGTCAAGGCAGGGTCTTTATTCCCTCCTCTCCACAACGGCTGGGGGAAGCATGGTTGAAGGTATTGGTTGGTTCCACTGGCTTGAGTTTAGGCCCACCTGTGTGAGGTAATGTAACTGAGCCTAATCTGTGTGCCCTGGTGGACCTCCCCTCGGGGCGGAGGGAGCTCTTGTCTGAGCATGCTCAGTTTGATTGTTCTAAAATTTAATGGATGCCTGATTTCTTCCAATCCTTTTGCTTTAGCCTTATGCAGTTACTGCGGAGACAACCCCCTTGTGGTGCTTATGTAATCTGATGTCAATTTGGGACTTGAGAGGATTAAGAGTGAAGTGGTGGAGTCTAGTTGGTCAATCAGGATAGCCAGTGAGGCCTCTGTGTGGGCATTGCCTTCGCCTGAGAATTCTGGGAACTCCAGTATTTCCTCCTTAAACAGGAGACGCTTCTCTCTCTCAGCTCACTTCCTTGGAGATGCTCTACTGGCAAGACACATGGCACTACGTCCTGGTAGCTGGGAAAGCCACACGGACCTACCCTGATGCAACAGACCTCTGGAGCCAGAGAAGCTACATAGAGAACCCTGCCAGCGCTGAGATGTTTACAATGCTACTGGATCCAAAAAGTTTCTACTCGCTGGTTCAAGATCGTCCTGCAATCGGAGTCATTGCATGTTTCGTGAGTCTGACGAGGCCTTTACAGATTGGTATCAGACATATGGGCTAATATTGGGCTCACGGACTTGACCTGGACTGGGCTGGGACGTTTTCGCAATATTCAGTTGTTCTTCTATATAAGCCTCTTTCTTATAAACATGAGTTTCTATGAATTTGTTTCTCTTGTCTACCCAGACTAACACTCCCCCTTTATGGCCCCTATTCTGGCTACCTAACATATTTAGCCAACACCTAAGTTGAATGCAAACATTTTTCTTTGGTCTTCTTTATTCAATATTCAAAAGTATACAAAAGAGGATAATAAAGATGGTTCAAAATCCAAAAATTAACTAAGCGCCAAAGTACGTGGTACTACTGGAAGAAATGAGGAGCAAAGAGAGGATAACCCACTTAACAAGTAACAAAATGACAACTATATGACAGGGACTTCAAGTGTGTGCAAATATGGAATTTAAAAACTGAAAAAAGTCCCAGAAACATTTGAAGCTCCTTGGTAAGTACTTCCTTAGTGGTAGTAACTTTCAATATGAAAGTATTAAAATGTCCAGTGTAAAAGCAGAGACCTTGTGATATGCATATGATACAACTTTGCTTATGGAAAGCTAAGAGGATTCAACACATTAATGAACAACTGAGACTAAAGCTTTCTGTAGGGATTATGGCTCGATGGGGAAAAAAAGCCTCATGCTCGGGCCAATAAACACAATGATAAAAAGAGAAAAAAATAAATTGACACGGATTTCATTTATTTCAATGCATAATCAACATTCATGGAATTAGTGAAGAAATCAAGCCATGAGATAAATGCTGCAAAAGACTTCTTTAAAGTGTTAAAGAGCAGCAGAGTCAGCAAAATGACTGTCAGACAACAAACTCGGACAACTCTCAGCAATTATAGAGAAGGTCCACTAGGAGCGATATCCTAAACTTCATGGAAGAGAATCTCAATATGAAGTACATCCAAGCTTCTTAAACTGAGAGAGCAGTAGCAACTACTAACAGATTCCCCTCTTTGTTATAGGCTGTCCACACGCTGGGGAAGCTTCCCTCCTGCCTGGCATAGCCAATTTTTTCTGGTCCCTGAGCTAACCCAGCTGACCAAGCCTCTTGGCTTGCTGTCCTCTGGTGAAGAACAGCTTTGCAGAGTCAGCTTGGTGCAGACAGTCACTAGCCAAGCTTAACTTTTGCTTTGTTCTACAGTTCCACCAGCCCTTGCTCAACATTCCTCACCTTGCCACCCCCAAGCAGGAAATGTGTTAGCAAAACAACACAATTAGGGGGCAAGGGGGAAAGAGAAGCCTAGCACTTCCCGCACCAATCTCAAAGTAGACTTGAGAGGTTTAATTTAACACCCCCCCCATTGGGTGAGAAATCCACACACCTGGCCTCTAGACCTGGCAGGAACCCCATCTTATCCCTCAAGGGGTGGAGTCAAGGGACAGAGTTTTTGTGGGTTTTGAACTGCGGACCATGCTGATCGCAACCCAATGTGTAACCACTGTACCACCAGGGGTCCTTTTATCTCAGTAAAACTATGAAAACTAGTCCTCGGTTTATCTGACCCCAGCCATGCTATTTTTTAATCACCTAATATGTATATGAAAGGTGAACAATGAATAAGACAGAGGTGAATTGATAACTATGAATTATGATATCGCAGAAAAGCACTGACAAAACATCAACAGCCAGAAGAGCAAACAAAGCTATGCTGGAAGAGCTACAGCGGGAGTGCCCCTTAAAGAGGCCGACTCCGTGTATATGTCATCTGGATGGCAAGTCCCTGGATGGTCAAAAAGAGGAAGCCTCTCAGTGGTATACATTGACACCATGACTGCAATAATGGGCTCAAACAGCAATGTTTGAGAAGAGGGTGCGGGGCAAGGCAGTGTTTCATTCTGTTGTACATCTAGTTACTATGAATAGGACTTGGTGGCACCTAACAAAACTATATTCATATCTCCTCCTTACATAATAGGAGCATAATCCACACATTCAAGAAAATCCATTCTCAAGAGGTAAAACTTACTTCAATATATAAGCTTTTGGGAGGCTTCATATCCTGTGTTATGTCCAAACCTTCATTTCCTCCCAATGACCTCATGTAAGTAGCAAGGGACTTCTTATAACAATTGAACCATTCTATCTGAAAACAGAAAAATGGTCTTTTTACCAAGTGACAAAGAAAACAAGCTTGCCAACATTGTGTAATTGTGACTTCAAACAGCACATACGCCCATGTAGATCATGAGTGTGGCATTCCTGTATTTATATAGCGAACATTAATGGTTGTCTTCTACGAGTCAGGAACTGTCTGTGCACTTAGGATGGAGCATTCAACCAAAACAGACAAAATTCCTGTTATCACATAGCTTACAAACCAGTAGACCTAAGCACAGATCTAAAAAAACCATTCAACCAGAAACAACACTACGAAAAACACATGATTCAGTTATGGTCGCTTTAAATACTGCACGGACTCTTTTTATAAGAATGGAACAACATGCTTGAGCAGACAATGCAAATGTCCCCAAAGAGAAGGAAGGACAAGCAAAATGAGGAGTGCACACAATAGAAGATAGTGAGGCTTACTTTGGAATTCAGTTCTAAGTTGTATCTGACAAGGGTAAACCTTTATCACATGTAAAGTGGCGCAAGAGGTCACATTATTTTACGACTGCATTTGTAGGAAAGTCAGTCATCGGAATTCTATAAATGTAAAAAAGTAGATTAAGAGTTGCCAAAGGGCTGGGGGAAGGAAATAATAATAAAAGGCATTTGTTATTTTTTAAAGTCTATTATGGTTAGGGTGAAAGTTTACAGAGAAAACTCATGTTTTATACAATAATTTATATATATTTTGTTTTGTGACATTAGTTGCAATCTCCTCAGAATCTTATTTATGTATAATTACAGAAAGGTAGGCAAAACAAAGATGTACAGGTTAATGACATTATTAAGAAACAGCCTGGTCAAGGAGTAACACATCCTCAGCCCCAAAATGGAGACTTATCATTTTGTTCCATTCTGAAAATTTTACATTATCACCCAAGAATGCATCCCCAAAACACTAGTTTAGTGCTGTTCATTATTTGTACTTTAAATAGATCCACACAGTATTTATTATTTTGTGACAAATTTCTTTCACTAAACATATTTTGGATTTCTGAAATTCTACTTTAAAGTGATGAAGAGCAAGGATGTCACACTTTGAGGACTGAGCAATGCCATGGGATTTTCCATTGACCTTAGCCATGGGATTTTCCATTGCCTCATAAGCATATGAAAGTTGGACAACAATTAATAAAGACCAAAGAATAGATGCCTTTGAATTAGCATGTTGGCAAAGAACACCGAAAGTACCATGGACTGCTAACTGAACAAACAAATCTGTCTCGGAAGATCACAGCCAGACTGATCCTTAGAGATGAGTATGGCAAGACTTGTCTCACAAGTTTTGGGCATGTTTTCAGGAGACCAGTCCTTAGAAAACGACACAATACTTGGTACAGTGCAAAGTCAGTGGGAAAAACAAAAACAACTCAAGGAGATGAATTGATACGGTAACTCAACAATGGGTTCAAACATAACAATTGTGAGGATGCAGAGTCCAGGAGTACTTCATGCTGATCTAGACAGGGCCACTATGAGGCGGAACTGACGAGAAGGCACCCACCACTACTATGTTGGTTAGTATTGGGTTATGTGTTGGCTAAAGCCAAGGTCAACAGTTTGACTCAACCAGTTACACCTAGGGAGAAAGGGGATTTCTGCTCCTATAAAGAAATACAGCTTCAGAAACCTAAACAGCCAGTTCTACTTTGCTCATCCTTAAGGATTGTTAAAAGTCAATGGCAGTGGGTGTTTTACACAATTAATGTATGTATGTATGGATTGTGATAATAGTTGTATGAGCCCCAATAAAATGACTTTTAAAAAAGAAATTATGACATAAGATTATCTCTCTCTAAAGTGTCTTGGAGTCTCTAACTTGTAAACTACTATGTGTCTACCTTCATGGAAAAAAATAATACACTAATCTTTGTTAAAGATGGCATCACCTATCCCTTATCGGTGAGTTCAAAGTGAAATGTTCACATATAGAAACTGAATTTCGGTTTATGCTCTGAGAAGGAAAAGGCAGAGGCAGTGATTCTCTCCATAGACTAGACCTTGTAGAGACTCTATTAACACCGAATTTGGACCCCAGCTATAAGGGATTTCCATTGAACTCAAGGTCAAAATGAAGTCTAAAGTATGGAAATCTAATCTCAAGACTAACATTATAATTGTTCATTATAATTTTCTGGTTCTAAAATCAGCATCTTGAAGTCTTACTTGTGTGCCTTGTCATGACTACCTTGTACTAAACTAAAAAAGTTTATGCACGACAAGTTCATGTATTTATGTTTAAAATAAAATCCTCATCTATTTCTATGTTTTTAGAAAAATACTATAGCTATTGTTATTAGAGAAAGAACATGTTCTGTTCATTTCACCATAATAAAGAGGCACCCCTCAAGTCCACTTAATGTAAGATTCCGGCACAAAGACCATGGAAAAAGAACCTGAAAAATTAACTGGTAACGTAATTATTTAGTAGTTCCCTCAAGAAGCTGAGGTACTTTGTTTCTTTCTCCAGAACATGAACAGAATAAAAATAAAGCATGGAAATGTACTTAGCAATCCAAGATCAGAGGAGGCAATGGTATTAGAGATTAAAACCTGAGCAGACTGCGGATGACAGTGGAAGCCCAAACTCCATTTGCACAGTTCCCACACAGATTAAGCCTCCAGTGAATCTCCTTAGACCATGAACAAAGAATGGAAATAGTCTTGTTATACACTGAGTGCATTGGAAAGTAGATTAACACAGATAATTTTTAACGTTATTGTTTTTCTCTCTTTTGGTCCCTTTTAAATTTGTTCTAGTTTTTATATTTTCTTTTGGATTGAGGGCTGTTTGTTTTGCATATGATTTTCTTTCTTTTTTTTTGGAGTTTTCAGTGGTTTCTTGAGCATTCAATATTTTTCCATGATGAGTTAGGATAGTTAGGTGTTTTTTTTATTTTGTGTTTTACATTTTATTAGGGGCTCATACAACTCTTATCACAATCCATACGCATATGATTTTCTTTAAATAAAATCTAGGATAGGACTTAGTTACTGTGAAGACTATAAATGGATTAAGTTTCTTTGGGTTAGGACAGGGCAGGCTGGGGCAAATGGTGAGTTTAAGACTGAAGAAAATGTTCTAAAATTGATGGGGATCATAACTGCACAGCTCTTTTTAATATATTTAAACCACTGGGTTGTATGGTATATGAATTATGTCAATTAAACTCAAGTTAAAATTTTTAAATGCAGTTAGCAAGTAAATTGTTTATAAAACTCATGGCAAATTTACTGAATACATGCCGTGGCAATGACATTATATCCTGTCAGCCTGTCAATAAAATTGCAGATTGATGACCTCATTTTGAGGCATGACAGAAATAAGTAGCTCAATGGAGATCAAACGCAGTCTCTCTGCCTTCCTTTTCTGCGCTGAGACAGTCAGAGAGCTGGAGGAGACCCGTGCCAACACTGAAATGCATACACTGCCACTGGATCCACAAGACCTTCTACCCCACTGGCCTGCGATATTCCTGCATTTGGCATCATTACATATACTGAGAATCTAAAGAGGAATTTATCGACTAGGACCGAACATATAGGCTAATATCGGACTTATGAACTTGATCTGAACTGGGCTGAGATGTTTTCTCAATATATAATTGTTCTTTTATATAAAGTTCTTATACACATGAGTGTATGACTGTTCCTCTAGTCAACCCAGACTAACACTTTCTTTCATAAGTGATATACTATACCAAACTCACACAATAACAGCATTGATCACATTCCGTTCTATGCTATGTTCCAAATGGGCAGCCTTAATCATCCTGTAACAACCCTGTTAATACAGCAGTTCTCAACCTGTGGGTTACGACCTCTTTTGGGGTCAAAGGACCCTTTCACAGGAGTCACTTAAGACCATTGGAAAACATGTATTTCCAATGGTCTTAGGAACCAAGTCACTGCTCCTCTATCCATCTCCAGGAGGGTCTGCCCACATATGAGTACGCAGCGTAATGACATAATCAGACAACCCCATCACATTCAACTTGTACAAATAAAGGTGGATGTGACAGGGTTGGCACCACAATGTGTTTATGTGGACAAGTCACACATGCGTAGAGAGCAGCTGCTGTGTTAAAAGCAGCTACTGTGTTAAAAGCAGCGACAGTGTTAAAAGCAGCAGTATTGGTGGTAAATGACACTTCATGAATTATTATTTCTGGGTAAAATCATAAACTACTGCAAAAAATCGATATCTGTACCATGGGAACTTTATCTGGATGCTGATTGGTCTTTTTATATTCAGCTGTGGTTGATGTGAATACTGCTCCTTGTGATAGTAACAGGTATGTAAAAACACAACATAGAGAATGTTAAATCATAGGAAATTTTAATAAACTGTATTGACTAAATTGTGCCATGTATCATCTTTAGTACTATTTTTTTTAAATAAGAAATTTAAACAAGACGCTTGACTTGAAGGGAAAACTATCTAGGCTTCATTGAGAGTAATTTACGCCTACTTAAAGACAGATTGCCCTACATGTAATAGCTACATACAAAAATGTTATAAAACTGTCCTTGGTTTTACAATGATAAATGAAAAACATAAAAATTCTTCAATCGAACAAGGCATGCAAGGATTTTTTTCATGTCATTTTTTTTGTTTTTGTTAAACAGTGAGAGCAAAATAACCTACTGAAATACAAAGAGAGAAGCTGAATGAGCAAGCCACTGATGGAGAAGGGGAGCTTTCACAGAACCAGTGTTTTCCCCATCCCATCTCCACCTGATGTTGATCAAAACATACCATTGGTGATTTAGTAAACGAATAAATAAACAAAGAGAAAAATTTAATATGCTTGTGTACATGCACCAGTTACTTTGTGTACAATAAAGGAATGAGGAAGGGGAAATGAAATAAAGAGAAAACTATACTGTAGTTGTCAGGAGGTGGTGGAATCAAACTGTGGTTTTCTAATCGAGAATGGATTCTTGGTCGGCTGGAAGAGAGTTCTGGAGGAAAGGAGCAGGCTCCCTTAGAAGATGCCTCCTGTCTGCTGCTGGAACACATCAATTGTATCTTCATCCTCCATTTCCAACTGTGCAGGTGTGTCTGTTTCATTGATTGGCTGTCTGTCGAATCAAATCAGATCTGACTCATTGACAAACCCTGTTCACAATAGGCTTCCATTAGCTTACTAAGTGGGTGTGCCTCTGAATCTTAAACTGCACCACAGAACCATCCTGCCCTACCACCTTCAAGTTAATCTGATCATTGTTCTCAGTCTTGACTCCTCCCTTGAGTTTTTTTGTTGGCCAGGGTGAATGCTGAAGTCTTCTCAAAAGAGGTACCAGGTCCGCACCAAACGAGCACACAGGCAGCTGCAGGAACAGCAGGAGGAGGTGGCAGTGGTGGAGGAGGGAGAGCCATCTTTTGTATTATTAAAGCTATGGTTATATATTATTTTCATTAGCCAACCATCCCATGACAATGGATCATGTAGAAGAACGTTAAGAAAAGATAGTGAGGATTTTCTATGGTATGGTTTTACTTCAAAGACAGCAGGAACTGAGAAACTACAATGTCTTACTTGTTGTGAAGTTCTATTAGTTGAATCTATGAAGCTGAACAAACTAATATGCCATTTTGATAGCAAATATCCGAGCTTTGCTGGCAAGGATACCAACTATTTTAAAAGCAAAGCTGATGATAAACTCAAGAAAGCCAGACTTGACACTGGTGGCAAGTACCACAAACAAAACGTAGCAGTCATTGAAGTTTCATATTTGGTGGCACTCAGAATCACCAGCGCTATGAAACCCTACACCATTGCTGAGGATTCACTGTTGCCAGGGGCCAGTAAATTGTTCGAGTTATGATCAGAGATGAATTTGTTACAAAATTGAGCGCAATTTTCTTATCAAATGACACTGCCTGCAGAAGAATAGCAGACAAGGTTGCTGATATTCTTGATCAGATAATCCAGGAAAGTAAATCTGCTCCACTTCCAATATTTAGCATCCAGCGTGATGAATCTACAGACGTTGCAAACTGTTCACAGTTACTGTTTACCTGAGGCATATTAATGATGGCGACTTTAAATATGAGTTTCTTTTTTTGCAAACCTCTTAAAATGGCAACTACTACACGTGATGTATTTGATAGTTGGTTCATTCTGAAAGAGCATAAGATCTCTTGGGAAAAGGTTTGTGGTGTTTGCAGATGATGCTCCACTATGCTAGGATGTCAATCTGAATTTCAACGTTTGGTACTGAGTCACCGAAAGTCACCGGAACTCACTGTATAACTCATCAGAAAATATTAGCAACAAATACACGGCCAAAAGAGTTACAAGAAGTAATGAGAAGCATCATAAATTCTGTCAATTTTGTAAAGGCGAGCACTTTAAACAGTCTACTGCTTTCGCAACTGAAGTGAGACGGTTGTCCAGAGGAAAAGTTTTAAAAGGTGTTTTTGAGCATGGTGATGAACTCAAAACGTTTTTTATCAGAAAACATGACCGCAGTTCAAAGCATTTTGCAGCGATAAAAGTGAGATACAGAAAATAGTTTGATTGCCATCTTTGCCATCTTGAATGAGTTACAATTTATTACTGCAAGGACAAAATGCAACATGCCTTGATTTGTCTGAAAATATCTGATCATTCCAAAGGAAACATCAGCTTTGGGGGAAAAAATTGGATGAAAATAAAATTTACCAAAAAAATAATAAAAAGAAAATAAAATTTACATGCCTACCCTATCTGTTTTCTTTGAAGAACATGACACTGAACCAGACAAAAGGATTACAATTTCTGTGAAAGAACACTTGCATATGCTTGCAGATGAAATTTCATCGTACTTTCCAAATCTACCCGACACCTCATTTGCACTTGCCAGAAGCCCATTTACAGTCAAAGTTGAAGATGTTCCTGAGATAGCACAAGAGACGTTTATTGAACTAACAGCGATGCAGCGAGAACTGATTTCTCTACAATGCCAGTTACAAAATTCTGGATCAAGTGTTTGCAGTCAGGTCCTGTTCTGTCTGAGACTGTGTTGCACCTTTTTCTTCCATTTCCAACAACTTATCTTTGTGAAACAGGGTTTTCCAGCTTGTTTGTTATCAAGTCTAAATAAAGAAGTAGATTTGTTGTGGAAGATGATCTTGTGCTCTTGCAAAGACTGTCTGGAGAATTTCTGATCTAGTGAGAAAGAAACTATCTCAACCTTCTGGCTTTTTACGCACACTGTCGCAAAATGTAGCAATGTAGTTCACTATTGTTATATTAAGACTGTTACTCATGCTACACCATGCTTCAAGACAAAATTTCATTTATTTATAATTAGAAATCAGTATTTCACAAGATATAATTACCTATTTTTGTGATTAATCACTATGCTTTAAATATGTTCAATTTGTAAACTAAAAATATATCCTACATATCAGATGTTTACATTATAATTCACAACAGTAGCAAAATTACAGTTATGAAGTAGCAACAAAAATGATTTTAAGATTGGGGATCACCACAACATGAGGAACTCTATTCAATGGTCGTGGCATTAGGAAGGTTGAGAACCAAGGCTGTAGTAGGACACACTATGACCCCATTTTGTAAATAAAGGAGTGAACACAGAGCAATGAGGTTACTTGCCCAAGATTAGAAAGCAGTGTCAGGAGTTGAAACCAAGTGCTCTGACTCTAATGTTCTATCTTGAAATACTGGTCTAGCACCCTACCTTCAGTGACAAATACTCATCTTATTCTGAATATTTATTCATGCTGACTAGAAAACTACATATCTCCTAAGAATAATGTCGGCTTTTCAACTCCACTGATGAATCACTAATAAATAAAAGAAACTCCTTTTTTAATTATTTGTCAGTTTTCCCTATAGCACTAGAATTACTTACTACTACTCCCTTCCAGGAGGGTACCCCAGTGGCAGTTGCTACATTTGTCACTATTAATGGAAAGGTTGGCAATTTGAATCCACTTAGCTACTCTGTAAGAGAAAAATATGGCAGTTGGTTTCCATAAAGATTGATAGTGTATATGGATTATGTGCCAAATAAGACAGTTCAAAACAAAAATAATGTATAGCCTTATAAACCTCTGAGGCAGTTTTAGTCACAATCGACTTGAGAGTAATGAGTTTGGTTTTATACTTCCCATGCCTATCGCAGTAAGTACTAACTGCTTAAAAAACGCTGAAAACTTATTGCTGAAAAGGTGATCAAATCATGGATCAAATGATAGCAACTCAAAAGATTAGCTAGGAATCTTGGAGTAGTAAGCTTATGCTAGTGAGGAATAACTCAGAAAAGTATGGTAAGAATGGTTGCTTAATTCAAAAAGTATGTGTCAATAAATTATATATACAAACTGCTGAGTTAGTAGTTTATATTTACCTCTACACATTCTCACAAACAAAATATAGAAAATTTACAGAAAACAGAGAAATACCAGTAAACATCATTGTAGAAAAAAAAAGCCAGGATCTCAGTATTTTCCCAAAATCATTAACTTGAAAAAGTGCTAACTTACTTCTTCAGCAGACATGTGAAATCGTAAAGCATTAGGCAACACACTGCCATATTCCCACCTAAGTGCACGAATCCGCAGTAACCGGTCATACCTAGGACATTGAGAGAGTATTAGCATACAAACAAGCAGGAAATCAGACATTGTTCTATCAGTAAGGACTCAAGGATCTTATCAACTAAACTGTCATTTGTGGATTTTTTTTTTTTTAAGATTCTGATGCAAATAGATCTACTCTAAGAAGACATCTTTGGGACTACCAGAAATCGGGAATAGGAACTGGGCTGATGCCCCTAGCACTGTTCATTGTCGTAACTGTGATGGTGACACAGCAGTAATGTGGAAAAAGATCAGAAAGGCCCTTATTTCTTAGAGATGTATCCTAAAGTATATAGTGGTAAAATGTTATCTGATGTTTAGTACTTAGTTTTAAGTAGCCTAACATACATATGTCATAAATTATGGAAAATGTATTGTTAAATTTATAAGACAACTCCAGGAGCTTCACTATATTATTCTCTCTGCTTTCAAGAATAGTGCAATCTTTTACAATACAAATTTTAAACTGGAAAAACGAAATTAAAATGCTTACATTAAATCAAACTTAAAAGAAATAACTCACTGCCACATGGAGTTGTTTGACTCATACTGACACTGTAAGGACAGGATAGAAGCGCACCAGTGAGTTTCCGAGATTGTAACTCTTTTTTAAGAGTAGAAAGCCTCATCTTTTCCCCGCAGAACAGCTGGTGGTTTTGAAATGCTGTTTCTGGTTAACAGGCCAGCGCATAAACACTGAAAACACTCTCACTTCCATCAAGCCAATGCTGACTCATAGCAAACCCCTGTGGGTTTCCGAGATTGTAATTATTTACAGGAATAGAAACACGGCCTTTTCCCCTCGGAACTACTAGTGGTTTTGAACTGTGGACCATGTAGATCACAGCCCAACAAGTAACCATGCTACCAGGGCTCCATGCATAACCACAGAGATAAATAAATCTGAGATCTGTTGCTATCAACCAGAAACTTAATTGAGAAACCCCATGGAAAACTCTTCTTTGTTTCCTGCTACTACAAGTAAAATCACAGCAGCTTACAAGTACGCAATAGTGCAGCGTCGATTTCTTAACAAAGAACAGTGCCGAAATTTGATGGTTGGTATCAAATTGCTTCTTCCGTCTGATTTTGCTTCATTACTAGGAAGAGAATTAAAGAGAAAATGGATAAATACACTGCAGAACAACAAAAATTTTTAAGTTTTATTGACATGTAACAATTCACATCAAACAATTCAATAGTTATTAAGAATTGTACAAAAAAACTGTACAATTACCACTACAATCAATTTTAGAACATTTTCTTATTTCTTGTACTCATTGTTATTAGCTTCCTGTTTCCCACCAACCACCCCTACAATCCCCACAAGAAACCATTAAATCCAGTTCCTGGCACTACAGAACCAAAAAAATTAATTTTTCCATGATATTTTTCAAAGGACTGATACACGTACACATTTTTACCTATTTGTACGTAACAGTTTACCTAAGCAAATTGTGCTGCTTCTACTTCAGAACTTTTATTTACACATTACAAGATTAAAGTAAGAAAAAGCCAAGTTAACTAACTTGTCAATGCAATGATACTATAATAATTTAATCTCCTTTAACCATTTGGTATTGTACAGTTTTGCACACTGATTGCTTTCTATTATTTCAAAAGACAAGTGTCCTATTTGTTCACTGAGGTAAGAGAAAACCTGACATCATGGCCCGAAGAAGGTGGTCTTACATGATGTTTCTATTGTATGAGCACTCCGCTTCTAGGAGCACTTCCGAATCCTCACCACACTACTGTAGCTGGACATGGAGTCAGCAGTTTATTCATTCAACAAATATTTGCTATTTCCCCATCTATATTTTTTACTATACTTTAGGGTTTTTTCATATACAGAGGAAGTAGTTTCACCCTATAAAATGCACATCTTCTTAGACACTTGATATGGATCACATTTTTTTTTTATGGATCACATTTTAAAACCAGAAGAACAAAAGGAGTAAGTATCTACTTTAGCATTTTAAAGCAATTAGATGAATATAAAAAGGGTCCACCATGCTTTGTTCCACATAATGCACTAGGCCCTGAGAACAGGAAAAATGCACACCCTGTGCTGTTAGGTTTTTCCATCTGCTGTCACTCTATGGGTACCAGATTATGGTCTACATTGTACAAACTAAGCACAAATACACCTAAACCAAGTACTTAAAAACATACATCAAATGTCCTAAAAAAAATCACATTTATAGGTGGGTAAATAAAAAGATTTCTTTTGATATATAATTTAACCAGACATTGCTTACAGTGATTGTTTTCTCAGAAGGACATCAGGAAGATGGGGGACAAAAATTTAAAACAAGAATTTACAAGTGTTATGAATATAAGAAAGTAGTTCAAAGTGGAACACATCCTGGCCCACCAAGCCCTGAGGACGATATTTCCACTCAGAGAAGTCAAAGCACAGAGAGGACCATATGGCCAGTCCACTATGAGACACGATGTACCTCACTGACCCATAGTGCTACCAGGGGACAACACTGGAAACACAGTGTGGGAACTGTGCCCAATCTGACCCCATCACACTGAGGCAAAACACTAAGAGCCATGCAACAGAACAGCAAAGGAAGCAGAGCAAAGAAGTCTTGAGGGAGTACAAAAAATAGACTTTGGGGCCAGAGTGTGCCACCCCATCAGACTCAACTGGAAAACACTCCTAAAGGTCAACAAACAGACCTTGAACTATTTACAGGCTTTTCTCTTTTTTTTGTCTTTTTTTGGTTTTCTTTTGTTGCTTTGTTTTGCTCTGTCTTGTTTTTTGTGCATATTATTATCTCTGCAATTCTATCTAGAAAAAATAGGCGGGATAAACAATCTGAAGGAGAAAACAACGGACTGCTGGTTCTGGGGAGATATGGGAGCAGGGGAGGCGGGGGTGGGGGGAAAGGAAGTGGGTGTTAACAAACCTAGGGACAAGGGAACAATAAGTGATTCAAAATCAATGGCCAGGAGGGTGCAGGAGGCCTGGTAGGGCTTGATCAAGAGCAGTATAACCTAGAGGAATTACTGAAATCCAAATGAAGACTGAGCATGATAGTGGGACAAGAAGAAAGCAAAAGGAAATAGAGGAAAGAATTAGGAGTCAAAGAGTATTTAAAGGTCTAAATACAGGTGTGTACATGCCAATATTTATATATGATGATGGAGAAGTAGATCTAATGTGCGAGTATTTATAGGTTTAATATTAAAGGACATTGGGACTCTACTCAAATACTCCCTCAATGCAAGAACACTTTGTTCTATTAAATTGGCATTCCATGATGCTCACCTTCCCTACATGATTGCTGAAGACAAAACAGGTGCATAAGCAAATGTGAAAAAGAAAGCTGATGGTACCAGCTATCAAAAGATATGGCCTCTGGGATCTTAAAGGCTTGAAGATAGAGACCCACATGGATGAAGCACACTAACCTGTGTGATCACGAGGTATCTATAGGAACAGGTACCAGTCATCCAAGAACAAAAAAAATCATCATTGTGAATGAGGGGGAGTGCGGAGTGGAGACTCAAAGTCCATCTGTAGGCAAGTAGACATCCCTTTACAGCAGGGTCACAGGGAGGAGACGAGCCAGTCAGTGTGCAGTATAACACTGATGAAACACGCAACTTTCCTCTAGTTCTTTAATGCTTCCTCCCCCAATTATCATGATCTCAATTCTACCTTACAAATCCGGGTAGACCAGAGGCTGTACACTGATACAGATAAGAGCCGGAAACACAGGGAATCCAGGGCAGATAAACCCTTCAGGATCAATGAGTGCAGCAATACCAGGAGGGTAAGGGGAAGGTGGGGGAGAAAAGAGGAACCAATGATCCACATATAACCCCCTCCCTGGGGGTGGAAAACAGAAAAGTGGGGGAAGGGAGATATTGGACAGTGTAAGACATGAAAAAATTTTTATAAATTATCAAAGTTTTGTGAGGTAGGGAGGGAGGGAGAAGAAGGGTAAAAAATGAGTGGATACCAAAGACTCAAGAAGAAAGAAAATGTTTTGAGAATGATGATGGCAACAAATGTGCTTGACATAATAGATGGATTTATGGATTGTGCAAAGAGTTAGTTATACAAGCCCCCATTAAAATGATTTAATAAAATAAATAAACCTAACCAAACTCACTACCAAAAAAAAAAAAATTTCCTGTGTCCATTGCTGGTAGGAATGTAAAATGGTATCGCTAATGTAGGTAGTAGTGTCGCAGCTCAACAAAAATCTGATCTACTACACCCAGATTTGAAAAGACATGCAAACAGACTTGTACACCAACATTCCTTGCTATACTATTTGCAATGGGTGAAGATAAGAACCACCTAATGCCCATGAATAGGAAAATGTGATATATATGTGTACACACTACTGCTGCTGCTGATGTTACTCAGCCAATCGGAGAAATGAAGAATTGGCACAATCTACAATATGGATGGGACTCGATGTCATTAAACTAGTGAAAGAAGTCAACCACAGCACGGGACTTGGTTTCAATCTCTTGCCACCAAGAACAGTGGCCCAGAACTACCAGTCTGTTTTAATGCTTCTTTGCTTTTTATGGCAGGTGTGGCTCTGCTGTTGTAAATATTATTGGAACGTTTGCCCTATCACCAACTCCTGTTGTTTCTGTAAATAGTGCTCAGTCACTTAAAGGTTTAATTTACACAAGTCAACAATTCATGTATTGCAGTTCACAGCTGGCCCATACTTGTATAATTTCCCTTTCTCGACAATGTTCTAAATTCTGTAACATTGGCTAAACTAATGACACCATCAAAGTGTACCGGCTACACATTAGACTCCTAAGTGAAACATCAGCAGTTTAAAGTCACCAGCCAAGTCTGTGGGGGAAGGATGAGGCTTTTTACTCCTGTGATGATGTGCAGGCTGGGAGACACACAGGACAGTTCTACCCTGCCCTATAAAGTTGTCATGAGTCAGCAAGGGGATGATAATTGATAATGTTCTGTAACATAAAATGACAATGATGTCTCTTAGGTGAACCAGAGTCATTTATAAACCATGAGTGGATTTTAGGCTTGTACTTAATTCTAGTCCCAATCTAAGAACAGCTAGTTCTTATGACATGGTCCTGCTTGGTGGTTGCCCTCATGAAGAAATCACTGAAGATATGAGTCTACAGCAAAATGTGGTGGAGAACCTAGATGGTGCCCAGCTATTAGAAAAAATAGTGTTGGGGATTTTAAAGGTTTGTTTTCAAACAAGCAGCCATCTAAGTGGGGTGTCACATGGAAGGAGCACATCAGCCTGTGTGAACATAATCCAAATCTAAAGGCTGGAATGATATCAAAGCTTAAATTGTGAACAATTGGTTTGTAGAAGGCTATGGTTGTCAGTGGAAGCCCAAAATCCATTTAGAGGGTCCACAAAGAGATCAAGCCTCTTGTGAATTCCCTCTCGTTATAGCTGAGGGATGTGAAGAGCTCTATTATCAGACACTGTAAATCAATATGTCAGACATAGATCAAAATGCAGTATATCTTATTTGATTTTCCTTTGGACCCATTTTAAAGCTGTTTCAATTAAAAAAAAAAGTGAAGGGAAAATACTCATGAAGCAAACCCTTGGAGCCTCACTGTGACCATGGACGAGGGGTGGAGGGCCTCGCTAGCATGCAGAGCGCAGTGGATTCCTGCGGATGCGGTTAGGTTCAAACTCAGCACCCCACCATTTGCTCTCCCTTATGAGCCATCTAAATGTGTTCTAGTTCTTAAGATACTTGTAGCTTTCTTTTGACTGAGGTTTTTGTTTTACTTTCATAGTCTTCTTAGTGTTGTTTTTATTGTTTTCACTGTTTTTCTGTATATAAAATCCAAAATAGGTGAATCAGAGGCAGTAACTGGATTCATGGTTCCTTGGGGCAGGGCAGGGGAGGTGGGGAGGAAATGGGGAGCTAATAACAATGAGTCCAAGAATGAAGAAAATATCTAAACCTGATTATGGTGATGATTCTACAACGATATGTGAATTATATACCAATAAACTGTTAAAAAGTCATTCGCAAATTATATAATTAAATGGTTCAATCATATTAAGAAGAGTTGTACAATCATTACCACAATCGAATTTAGAACATTTTCTTCCTTCTTGTACTCACTGTTATTATTGTACTCACTTCCTTCAAACCGCCCCGGCCACAACTCAGGAACCATTAATCAAGATATTGTCTCAATAGATATACCTACCCTAGATTTCATATACACTAAAACATTTAAAAACAGCAAAAAACCTACTATAAATAACAAAGTAAAACAAAAGTATCCCAACTGAAAAGATAGAAAATATAAAAAACTAAAATCAATTTAAAATGGGTCAAAAAGGAGATCAATGGATATGGTGCTAAATTTTAAAGGAATTGCATCTGCAATAATCCACTTTCCAATGCACTCTGCATAACAGCAAGGCTAACCACAACACTTGTCTATGCTCAAAGAGGACTCACAGAGCTTTATCCATACATATTTCCCCTGCACTTTGTTTTTACTGAAGTAAAATGGGTCAAAACAGAGGTCAAATGATATCATGCTTTATTGTAATCATCTCTATAACACTCTCTGTCTGATAGCAAGACTACTGACATCCTTCAACTGAGTCAGAGAGGATTCACCGGAATCTTAAACCACTTGTGTGGAACTTGCAAATGATTTTGGATTTCCACTGTCATCCATATCCTTCTGCAAATCAGGTGTTCACAATTTAAGCTCTAATACTATTCCCTCCTTCATATTTGAGTTTTAATTATTCACACTCCTCTGGTCACAAAGGCTGATGTGCTTCTTCCATGTGGACTTAGGTGACATTTCACTCAGAAGGCTGCTTGCTTAAAAATAAGACCCCATGCGCCATTCTTTCTAAAAATCATACCATCTAAATTTCTTTACTACACTTTGCTATAGCATCCATATCTTCAGTGAGCATCAAAAAGGGCCAAGTCACAAGAACTAATTCTCATATTGGGCTAGAATTAAATGCAAGTCTAAATCCCATTCATGTTATCTATGGTTTACGTACATCTCTGGTTAATCTTAAAGAGACATCATTGTAATTTTATATTAGAGAACATTATCAATCAGCCCCTGGGGCACATGGCAATTCTATTGATAGTGTGAACTTTTTGATTAAAGAATCTATAAACGAATGCTGATCAAAAGGGAAAAATTCAAAATTGAATTTCAAATTACCAAGAACTCTAGACTTTCTAGAGCCACGTAAACTGGAAAAACCCAAGTCCTAAAATAATCCTTAAACCAAAAATATCCTCCAAAGTGGGTCACTCCACAAAGAGGTGGGATATGGGATAAGACCATCCACCTGAGGGTCTACACCAAGACAAGGCTGGGGCAAATCCCCACAGAAATGAAAGAACCTTGCCAGGAAATCAAGTTTAGGCCAGGGGAGAGGAACATCACTGATAGTTCTGTTGGCGAGCATGGTAGGTGATTGGGGAGAAATATCCTCACATTGGGAAGGGGTGCTAAACAATGATTGTAGGGAACCTATAGGGACAATGGTCCAGATTTTATGTTCCTGGGTAAACACTACAAATATGTCTCTAGCCAAAGCTCAATAAAACATGCCATGGACTAAACACCAAGGTGTCACTGGATGCTGACCTTGTGGTACGGTAAACCTTGTGGTCAGCATGGCATCACTCGGGCTACACAAGCGCTTAACACAGAGGCCCAGCAGAATGAACTGAGCCTGGCCTCAAAGGTGCCTGTACCCTTGGACTGAGGACTGGGGTGCTTAGATAGAAGAGGAAGCAGAGTGGCTGCCCTGGACCTGTGGAAGTGATGGTCATTGGACCTTGGGGGGAACCCCATTTGGTTGGAGTCCATCAAAAGGGACTCAGAATCACCATATATTTAGTACCTTGATGCTCCCCTCTCAGTGATATGACTGGCTTTGATCTGTTGGGCAGGGATTTAAACTTGGAAGAATTGATCCAGGATGTTTCCCCTGGCATCGATCCCCCCTGCTTAGGGTAAACAGAATTCAACTGAATATGAGATCTAACTGTGTGGAGCAACAACTCATGGGTTTCGGCTCAAGTTAGAACTGTACTTGCAGACTCCTCAAACCTACAGCAGAATGATGTGTCATCGGAAAACTTGATGGTGTTGCCAGTGCAATCATCTTATACTCCAGGGGGAATGATTGACAATGTGTTACTTTTCTGTTTCTATGGGTTTTTTCCCCTGCCTTTCATTTGCTTGTTTTGTTTGTGTTTGTCTTTAGTTGTCTGCTAGTTGTTTTGTTGCTGTTGGTGGGGTAGTTGGTCTTACAGGGTATTAATTTGTCATAGTATGGCTGTCAAAGTAAACCCGAGCTATGCATATCCCAGGGACAAGCAGATGGATTCTGGCCCCAATTTAACTTTAGTCCCAATCCAAAGACAGTTAGTTTGGATAACATGGCCTTGCCCACCTCATGTAATGATCACTGAAGATAAGGGTGCTACAGCTAAGTGTGGTGAAGAAAACAAATGGTGCTCACTATCAATCGGAATAGTGTGTGGAGTCTTAAATTCAAACAAGTAGTCATCTAAACGAGGAGTGAACTATGTCCACAAAGAAGAAGCACACCAGCTTGCGTGACCCAAAGGCACGCAAAACAAAATTCAAAAATGACAAAGGGAAAAGTATCAGAGCCCAAATTTCGAAGACCCAATTTATAGAATGCTATAGAAGATAGGGGGGCCCCAAACCCATCTGCAGAGTATCTAGTCAGATTAAGCCACCAGCAGATCCCCTCTAGTCACAGGAAAGTGTCTCGAACAGCTTTTCTATCAGATAGAGATCATTGTAAGTGTGATTATGCTGGAATGAACTGGATACATGGTCAGATGACCTCCCTTCTAACCTGAACTTGTTCTTGGTCAGTGGTTTTCAACCTTCCTAATATACATTTACTACCGTCCCTCATATTGTGGTGACCCCCCCAACCATAAAATTATTTTTGTTGCTACTTCATAACTGTAATTTTGCTGCTGTTATGAATCGTCATGTAAAACCTGATAAGCAGGAAGTATTTTCATTGTTACAATTTGAACATAATTAAAGCATAGTGATTAATCACAAAAACATTTTCTATTGTGAAAGACTAATTTCTAACTACAAATGAAATTAATTTTGTTGTAAAGCATAGTGTAGCATGGGTAACAGTTTTCACGCCAGTTACTCGTATGTGGGCATATCTGCATATGGGCAGCCCTGCCTAGAGACAGCTAGAGGAACAGTGTCTTGGTTCCTAAGACCATTGGAAATGTGTTTTCAGGTCTTAGGTGACTCCTGTGAAAGGGTTGTTTGACCCCCAACGGGTCGTAACCAACAGGTTGACAACTGCTGTTTAGGTGAGAGCATTTCTTGCTTGTTCTAAGACAAGGTGGTCTTTTCTTTCTTATTCATTATTTGTAATTTTATCTCTAAAGAATTGATTGTGTTAATGATTATGTAAGTCTTCTTGATATGACTGAACTATTGAATTGTGTGATATATGTGGATTAAGTACCAATAAAACTGTTTTAAAAAAGGCTCAGAAACCCACACAGGCAGTCTATCCTGTCCCATAGAGTCACTATGAGTCGGCATTGACTCAATGGCAGTGAGCTTGGTTTGTTTTTTGACCAAATCACAGGGCACTATTACTTTGTCTTACAGCTCAAATTCTTCACTGTGCCAAATCCCAGGCTTAACTTTTACTATCTGTAAATCTAGAAACCTTTTGAGCTTTCTGTAGCACTAGTTCTGTATAAACTCCACTCCAACTATGAATAATCTCTACTGCGCCGATACTCAAACCAAACTCTGCCAGTGAGTTGATTTCCACCCAAAGCAGTTCTGCCCATAGGACAGGGTAGAACTGCCCCTCTGGATTTTTAAGACTGTCACTTTATAGGAGTAGAAAGCTTCATCTTTCCTCCTCAGAGTAGCTGATGGTTCCAAACAGCTGATCTTGCAGTCAGCAGCCCAACATGTAGCTATCATGTTGTCTATTGTCTATACTGCCTACTATATATTGTCTATTCTCTTTAATTTTTTTTAAAAAGTAAAATGTATGTATTCCACTTTGTTAGTGCTTTTATTCACTTGTATCTCAATTTGGGTCTATCCTAATTCCGTCATATCAATCAACCAACAAATATGCATTAAAGCACCCAAAATGCAGATATAACAATAAGCAATATTAAGTCCTTTAGAGCTGGGCTAAATTATATAGTTAGAATATAATCAGGTGCACAGAGATTAAAAAAAAACCCAAATATGATGCAAAATCAACTAGCTAATATTATTTCTAATTAATTCTTAACTCTGATAACTTAAAAAAAATCTTATGAAAACTTACACATCGGATTGGTTTTGTTCATATAAAGCCTTCCTCTCCTCCAGAATTTGTCTGAGTCCATCCTCTTGGAATATATAAACTGCTTTTGATATATATCCATGGATTCCCCAATGCATTCAATTAATCCCCTAAGTCTATCTGTACTACATTTATCCTCAATTTATATATATAATTTATTTAAAATCCATAGCCATTGCATAAATTCTGGCTATTTATGTACCTACATCAAAAATAAAGGTTTAATCGAGCATGAAAGTACACCTTTTCACTGCAAAAACAACAAATACAAGTTTTAAAATGTTTCTCCCAATTTTTTCCCCCAAAGACAGTTTTGGTTTGTACTGCAAGAAAAGAAAGGCCAAAGGAATTTTTCCTACCATCTACCTTAAGATAGAAATTTTTCACTTAGACAAATAAAATGTTTTAATTCTAAAATTCATAAATGTTAATAAGATAGTTGACCATTTGAAACGAAGTGACATCACATATTCTTTCAGCCAAAATACAGTCTTGGGTTCAACCAACCCTGTAGCCAATTATATGTTGAAAATATTTGATGATGATGAATAGCCTTGTTTACTCTTGATGTCATTTATTACCCATTTCATCTCCACAATTCTAAAAGTTACAAGTCCTGCTAGTCTTCAATCACTTAAAAAACTCATTTATCAATATCTGTAGAATTGAGTTTCAATCATCCACATTTCTCACCACTAGCTCATCTCTCTGCCTCCATTAGTTCTTCTCTTCTGATGCATTTTCCATATTGCCAATAACCAAAACCACTTCCATTAAGTACATTTTGATTAAATGACCCTATAGGACGGAGAAAATTGCTCCCTATGGTTTATACAGCTGTAAATCTTTACAGAAGCGGCTATCTTTCTCCCTTAGAATGGCTGGTGTGTTTGAATTGCTGACCATTAGGCTAGCAGCCCAATGCATAACTCCAGGCCTCATTTTACTGCCAATAAGTACTCCAAAATATAAAAACATCCCGCCACACCCCTACCTGAAAACCTCTACCTGATTCCAAATGCCTGTGGAATAATGCCGAAGTTTTTCTAATCCTAGAACCCACCATTGACATCTCCATACATAACCTTTCCAGTTGTGATCATGAGTCTTAAGCCATTGTTTATCACCTGCCTGTGTGAGGGCTAATACTTCATACAAGGCTCGAACACCCACTCCCAACCCCCCAGTAGCATTTCTCTTTATGCTCCCATCTACGCAACACCAGTTTCACTTACCACATTGCATTCTATTCACTTGTGTTTCTTGGTCCTCACTGACATCTATCTAGTTGCTGCCCTATGATTGTTTACTACGATGCTTAAACGTACTTAGACTTCCAGGGTTCAAGCTCTAGCTCTGCTCTTTACTGGCTATATCACCACTGACAAATCTCCTAACTTCAATTCTCCATTCACATGTTTGAGGTGGGGGGAGACAGCTCAGATCTCACACAATTATGAGGAGAGACAATTGCAAGCTAAGTGCTGAACATCATTCCTACTTCCATGTTATTGTAGTGGACAAATAATCATAATAGTAACAATACGACTGTTAGCACTATTATTATTTCTTGTAGAAACAGCATACAGGGACTCAGCCCTGAGTGTGTCAGGTACAGTTCCTCACTACACCAAGAGCTCTGTACCATCATCATGCCCATTTTTGTTGGTGAGAACACTGGACGCACAGAAAGCCTGAGTCCACAGTGATCGAACAGAGTATGAATCTCAGTCTGGCACCAGAGGCCTACTTCATCATCACATTTTGCTCACTGAGTGCGTGCGCGCACACTAATGCGCATAAAACGCTAGATCCAATAAAAACGACTGGTTCTGTGGGTTTCTGAGGCTGTCAATCTTTAAAAGAACAGAAAGCTTCCAGCTTTCTTCGGCAGAATGGAGGTGGATTCGAATTTACTTTAGTTCGTATTAGGCAACCTTTTACTTGGCTAAGCAAAGGAAAAGCAACAAAGCTAAAAATGAAGCAAAACGGAAGGAAGTAGACTTTGAGGAAGCGCAATTGCTGAGTTGTACAGTAACTTCCTTCTTTCTCCCACAGTAACCTTTTGTTATGCTGTTACTTTCCCTTCCGGAACTTGTCTCACACCCTCAGGGGAATCTGAAGCAAACCGCGAAAAGAGCAGCCCAGGGGAGATCCCGCTCACCCTCCAGCCCCTTTCAGCCAAGCTCCCCGGACCTCCATCCCGCCCTCTGCCGTCCAGCCCGTCATATTAAAGGCGGGCAGCTGCCCTTCTGGCGTGTGGTGCAGTTCGCGGACCACCTCCGTCGCCTTTTCACAGAACATGGCGGGTAGACCTGGTACCGGGACCTCCTTGTCGGCCGCCCACTTGACCGAAGAGTCTGCGGGCTCCCTGCAGCCTAGTTCGCGCCGCGCTTATTAGCGCAGGTCTAGGAAATCGCCTGCGCTTTGGCGGTAAAAATCCCCAACCAATGGGAAGGCAAGGACGCAGGTTGCGTGGCTACGGTGGTTGCAAAGGGACAATTCCATACGCGGTACAGAAATATGACCGGAAGTGGGGAGGCGGTGACCGGTGCCTTCTTCCGGTGGAACGCGGCCCTCCGGAAAGAGTCCTTGGGGTTCCATTTGACTTTATCCATGAGGAGAGACGAATTTTCCAATACTAATCTGAGCACCTAGTTTAGGGAGCAGCATAGCTTGGAATAGATGTACCGCCCACACCCCCCGAAACTTCCTCTTTTCCCTTTTTAAAAAATAAAAATCATTCTATTGAGGGCTCATATAACTATCCATATGTACATACATTGTGTCACGCTCATTTGTACATTTTTGCCATCATTCTCAAAACATTTGCTTTCTCCTTACTCCCTTTATATCAGCTCCTCACTTTTTCCCCTGCTTCATGGAACCTTGATCATTTATCAATTATTTTGTCATGTCTTACAGTGCCCACATCTCCCTTCATCCACTTTTCTGTTGTGCAACTCCATGGAGGGGGTTATATGTAAATCCTTGTAAGCAGTCCCCCCCCCCTTTTTAAAATCATTTTATTGGGGGCTTGTACAACCCTTATCACAATCAATACATCATTCCATTGTGTTTAGGACATTTGTGCATTTGTTGACCTCATCATTCTCAACACATTTCCTTTCTAATTGAGCCCTTGGTATCAGCTCCTCGTTTTTCTATCTCCCTCCCTACCCCCTCCCTCCTAAACCCTTGTTAATATTGATAGGTTTAGAATTAAGGTAGCAGATGGACATTGGACCTCCACTTCTTTTCTCCCTCAATTGCAAGAACACTTTGTTCTATTGAACTGGCATGCCGTGATGCTCACCTTAAAAGCCTGAAAATAAACAATCCGCGATCTAGCTCAGAAACAGCAAAGCCCACGTGGAAGAAGCACACCAGCATGTGTGATCACGAGGTGTTGAAGGGATCAGGCATTAAAGAACAAAAAAAATCACATCATTGTGAATGAGGAAGGGTATGGAGTAGGGACGAGGCCAAAACCCATCTGAAGGAAAGTGGACATCCCCTTACAGAACGGTTGTGGGAAGAGAAGAGGTGTTCAGGGTGCAGTGGAGCAACAATGAAACATACAGCTTTGCTCTAGTTATTTTCTATTTATTTATGTATTTGTTTGTATCATTTTATCAGGAGCTTGCACATCTCTTATCACAACCCATACATACATTGTGTCGAGCACATTTCTACATTTGTTGCCATCATTATTCTCAAAACCTTTGCTTTCTACTTGAGCCCTTGGTATCAACTCCTCATTTTCTCCAACCCTCCCCGCCACCCCCTCCCTCATGAACCCTTGATAATTTATAAATTATTATTTTGTCATATCTTACACTGTCCGACATCTCCCTTCACCCACTTTTCTGTTGTCCTTCCTCCAGGGTGGAGGTTATGTAGGTCCTTGTAATCGGTCCCCCCTTAATACCCCACTTTCCCTCCACCCTCACGGTATAGCCATTCTTAGCACTGGTCCTAAAGAGAGCGTCTGACCTGGATTCCCTGTGTTTCAAGTTCCTATCTGTACCAGTGTACATCCTCTGGTCTAGCCAGATTTGTGCGGCAGAATTGGGATCATGATACAGGAGGGGGTTGGGAGAGGAAGCATTTAGGAATTAGAGGAAAGTTGTATGTTTCATCATTGCTACACTGCACCGACTGGATCATCTCCCGACAACCCTTCTGAAAGGGGATGACCACTTGCCTACACATGGTTCTTGGGTTCCCAATCTTCACTGCCCTCATTCACAATGATATAAATTTTTTGTTCTTTGATGCCTGATACCTGATCCCTTTGAAACATCATGATCACACAGGCTGGTGTGCTTCTTCCATGTTGCCTTTGTTGCTTCTGAGCTAGCTTGTTTACCTTCAAGTCTTTAAGAGCCCAGACGCTATCACTTTTGACAGCCAGGATTTGTTTCACCACATTTGTTTATGCGCCCATTTGTCTTCAGCAATCATATCGGGAAGGTGAGCACACAATTATATGACATTTTTTGTCCTTTGATGCCTGATAACTGATCCCTTTGGCACCTCATGATCACACAGGCTGGTGTGCTTCTTCCATGTGGGTTTTCTTGTTTCTGAGCTAGACAGCTGCTTATTTACTTTGAAGTCTCTAAGACCCTATATCTTTTGATAGCCATTTGTCTTCAGTGATCAGATCATTACACACCTCTTTTTAACAAGTTTAAACTATTGTATTATATGACATCTGAATTATATGTCAATAAAACTGAAAAAATTTTAAAGATTAAAGGAATATATGGAGTCGCTATACTAAAAAGAACTAGTCAATATTGCATCATGTTAAGAGGTATCATATAAGAACCAAAGGTACTGAAAGAAGAAGTCCAAGTTGCACTGAAAGCATTAATCAAAAACAAGGCTCCAGGAATTGTTGGAAAACCCACTGTAGGCAGTTACATAATCTAATAACTTGAGAAAGGGTAAAGTCTAGCCTGTCAATAGGGTCACAGCGAATGAGGCCTCTGTGGGGCCTGGCTTTCTCCAGAGGATTTTGGGTATTCCTGTATTGCTATCTTGTGGTGGAACACACTGTCTCTTTTCTACACAATCCTGTTGACAAACCACATGGAGACACACTGAGAGAGCCAGAGCCCTGGAGCTGGAGGAGCCACATAGTGACCCCTGCCAGCCCCAAGATCCTTCACCGCTACTGGATCTACATGACTTTCCACCCACTGGTCTGTGATATTCTTGCATTTGGCATTATTGCATGGCTACATGAGTCTAAAGAGGAATTTATTGACCAGTATTGGACATAGGGGATAATATTGGACTTACGGACTTGATCTGGACTGGGCTGGGATCTTTCTCAATATACAATTGCTCTTTTATACAAAGCTCTTTCTTATACACATGAGTGTCTGTGAATTTGTTTCTCTGGTCTACCTGGACTAACACATTATGCTACCTGGAGTGGTGTACTAGAGAAACAAATCACAAAGATGGAGAGTGGATGCTTGTTTGACGTCTGCTCATGGTAGTACTTTTTTGGCTAGCCAGAGGTTAGATCTGGCCATTCAGTTTGCTGGGTTGTTTTATGGAAAAAATACAGGAAGTTAAACTTTTTATGATTTCCTTTGATTGCTGTCTTTGGTGATTCCTGTACTAACTGGTAAAAATGAATGTGATTAATGTATATTTGGAGCTCAGGGGTAGAAATCCAGATTGGAGACTGGAAAGTCAATTCGGTGCTCCTCAAGGGGACAGGCACTCCCCTCTCTGGATCTCACTTTTAACATCGATACACAAAGTTCGATTCTGTGAGGGTCACAGACTGGGGACTCCCATGGCCAAATGAGGACCTGTGTGGACTCTGGTTGGCCTGCTTATTCACTGCCATCTAGAAGATTCCAACTCACAGTGACCCTGTAAGACCGAGCGGAACTGCCCCTGTGGGTTTCCGAGGCTGAAATTCTATATGGACTAGAAGGTCTCATCTCTGCACAGCCCCCCACCCTATCCCCCAACCCCCGCTCCCCCAGTGTGACTGGTGGTTTCAAACTACTGACCTTCTAGTTAGCTGCCCAACACATAACCCACTGTGCCACCAGGGCTCTTTGGCCTACTTGGCTTCTATCCAATGTTATTGAATCGCCTTTGAAAAAATCAGGAGGTTTTTAAGAAAACAGGAATTTTGACTTTCTCTAGAAAAATCGATCTGGCATCACTGGAACCTAAACTAGAGGATCCACAATTCCACGTGGCTCTGGGAATCTCAACATTTCTTCCTCCTGCTCAAAGTAAAATGGTTTAAGGGGACCTTTCACAGCTGGTGGGCTGGTCTCCTTTCTAGAAAATTGCCTCTGTAAAGAAAATGCATCTTTCTTCCCTTTTACCTAGTTGGGGGTGGTGAGGGTAGCAGGAGCTATTGGGTTAAGAAAAAACAGTCCAGGTAGCTTCAGTCTGCCCTGCCAGGGCTTTAGAGGCCAAGCCTTTTTTGCTCCAGCTGACTGACCTGCTGTTTCCAGGGCAGCCCCAACATCTGTTCCCAGATGCAGGGAGGGAGCCGACTTTCCTTCATCACACCTGCCCCAAACTCAGGCCCAGAACTACTGTCTAAACACAGAACAACTTTTGTCTGTGGCCAAATGTGGGACCCCAAATTTCTTCCCTCTTTCCCGATACTCCTTCAGTGACTTGATGACCTGGGCCAGGCTGAGATGAATTAGCTTGCTCCACACAACTGGCTGCTGGGTTCCAGTCAACTCCCAGAGGCCACTGGCTGTGCCCATCAGTAGAAGTGGGAGTTGAGAACCCTCAGCTCTTGGCTGAGCAGCTCTGTCAGTCTGTAGCTATTGACTGTAGCTGCTTCTGACAGCCAGTCTAGCTGGTGCTTTAAGTCATTTCAGTCGCTCCACCTCAGCTGTGATTAGTCTAGTCTCTGTAGCCTCAGAGGGAGGGGAAAACAAAACACCTCAATGACTTTGAATCAGAGTGGGTTATCTTCTTTTAAAAGGCAGAAAATCTGAATTGGAGGATATTTTGGGGGGGGGGTCTCTTTTATGCATTTCACATTTATGAAATAAGATCTAACAGTATTTGTTCCAGTAAGTGGATGAGAACCACCTAAGGGCCCATTCCTCCCACCAGGCCACGCCTCACTAAGAATAGAGGTCCATCACTTGTCTGGCATTTTGTGGTACTGTGGTGACTTTTGTTTTGTGAGATACTGGGAGCTATGTGATTGGCATTTCATATACCAGCAGGGTCACCCAAAGAGCTTCCAGACAAAGAACAGACAATGAAGAAGGAATTGGCTGCCTGCATGGGAAGAATGAGCCATTGAAAACCCTATGGATAGCAGCAACACTGTCAGTTACTAGACCCCCCTATGAACAACAGAAGAACATTGTCAGAACGTGTGCCAGAAGATGAGCTCTTCAACTTGGAAAGTACTCAAAATACGGCTGAGGAAGAGGAAGAGCTGACTTTTCATAGGCAAGTCGACCATAATGATGCAAATCGAGTATAGCCATCAGGACCTTCATTTGCTGATGGGACACAACTCAAAATGAGGAGAAACAGTTCAAATCGTCATTAATAATTGAAACTTGGGATGTATGAAATATGAATCTAGGGACATTGGAAGTCATTAAAAATGAAATGGAATACATAAAGATTGATATTGTAAGCATTAGTTAGCTGAAATGGACTGATATTGACCATTTTGAAACAGAAAATCTTATGGTTTACTCTGCTGGAAATGACACAATCAAGAGAAACAACATTGCATTCATCATCAAAAGGACATTTTAAGATCTATTTTAATGTACAATGCTATCTTTGATAGGATGCTATCTATGCCCCTTCAAGGAGAACCAATCAATACAACTATTGTTCAAATTTATGCACCAACCACCCAAAGCTGGTGATGCAGAAATTGAATAATTCTACCACCATATTCAGTCCCAAATTTGTCATACTTGCTATCAAAATGCTATTGGAGTGCAAAAGTTGAAAACAAAGAGGAAGGATCAGTAGTTGAAAAATATGGTCTAGGTTATAGAAACCAAGCTGGAGATCGCATGACAGAGTTTGCAAGACCAATAAATTGCTGATAGCATATACTATATTTTCCAACTTCTGTTCTTTCCTCTTTGGTTCCAACATTTGCACTCCAATCACCAATAATTACCAATTTATCTTGATTGGATGTTAGAATTTTGCATGATTAATGATTTCTTCAAACATTTGATCAACAACAAAAAAGGTGACCATAAATGTGGACTTCTCCAGATGGAATGCACGGAAATCAAATTGACTACACCTGTGGGAAGAGACAATAAAAGAAGCTCAATATCAGCAACTGAAACCAGTCCAGGGGCTGATTGTGGAACAGATCAGCAATTGTTCATATGTGAGCTCAAGTTGAAGTTCAAGAAAATGCAAACAAGTACACGAGAGTCAATATACAACCTTGATAATAACCCACCAAATTTTGAGAACATCTCTGAATAAAGCACAGTGTCATTTTAAAAAATGGAAATAAAGAAAAGATACAAGTGCATGTCAGAAGAGACTCTGAAACTTACTCTTAATCAGCCTTCAATGTGGGATACAACTCAACACAAAGAAAACCAAAATCCTCACAACTGAACCAATAGGTAACATGATGATAAATCGAGAAAAACTTGAAGTTGTCAAGGATTTTGTCTTGTCTGGATCCACAAGCAATGCTCCTGGAAGCAGCAGTCAAGAGATGAAAAGATACATTGCACTGGGTAGATCTGCTGCATAAGAGCTCTTTAGAATGTTGAAAAGTTAGGATGTTACTTTAAGCAGGAAGTACACCTGATCCAAACCATGGTATTTTCATTTGCCTCATCTGCATGTGAAAAGCTTGCCATTGAGTGAAGAAGACCCAGGTAAACTGTATGAATTTGAACCATGGTACTGGCAAAGAATATTGACAGTACCATGGACTGCCAAAAGAACAAACAAAATCTGTCTTGGAAGTACGGCCAGAATTCCCATTAGAAGTAAGGATGGTGAGACTTTGGACATGTTGTCAGTGGAGACCAGTCCCTGGAGAGGCATCATGCTTAGAAAAATGGAAGGGCTGTGAAAAAAGGTTGAAGGCCCTTGAAGAGCTGGATTGACACAGTGACGACAACAAGAGGACTGAGCATAGGAACACTTGGGTGGATGGAGGAGGAGCTGTTATTGTTACATTCTGCTGTGAATAGGTTTGCCATGGACCAGAACCAACTGGATGGCAAACTAACAACAACAACAACAGGGAGAGACATTAAAAAGCCAAACTCACTGCCATTGAGTTGACGTTGATTCAGAACAACCCTGGAGGACAGGGTAGAACTGGCACCCGTGAGTTTCCCGAGAGTGTAACTTTTCACAGGAGGGGAAAGCCTCTTTAAGCTACTACTTAGCAGCCCAGCCCATCACCAGGCCTCCACAATGATAGAGAGAAGCACTGTTAGGGCTGGATAGGGCAGAGGCTGTACACTGGTACATATGAGGGCTGGAGGTACAGGGAATCCAGGGTGGACGATACCTTCAGGACCAAGGGTGTGAGGGGCGATGCTGGGAGAGTGGAGGGTGAGTGGGTTGGAAAGGGGGAACTGATTACAAGGATCCACATGTGACCTCTTCCCTGGGAGAGGGACAGCAGAGAAGGGGGGAAGGGAGACTCCGGATAGGGCAAGATATGACAAAATAACGATGTATAAATTACCAAGGGCACATAAGGGAGGGGGGGCAGGGGAGGGAGGGGGGAAAAAAGAGGACCTGATGCAAAGGGTTTAAGTGGAGAGCAAATGCTTTGAGAATGATTGGGTTAGGGAATGTATGGATGTGCTTTATACAATTGATGTATGAATATGTATGGATTGTGATAAGAGTTGTATGAGTCCCTAATAAAATGTAAAAAAAGAAAAGAGGAGAAAAAATGATTAGGGCAAAGACTGTACAGATGTGCTTTATACAATTGATGTATGTATGCGTATGAACTGTGATAAGAGTTGTATGAGCCCCTAATAAATTGTTAAAAAAAATGATCCTCAATTCTATCTGAATCCTTGCCATAGCTCCAAGTTGCCTTAATAAACACGAGCAAAAAAAGTACCTTTGGCAGCAGACCGCTCAGGTTCAAATCCAGGCTCTCTAACTTATTGACTATGTGACCTTGGGCAAACCTGGACCTCTCTGTGCTTCCAAAGATTCACTTTCCAAAAGGGAAGTCATAAGCCAACTTTTCTTATTCCTCACTGGGTTGCTTTGAAGATGAAATGAGACATCTGTCTAAAAATGCTTCTGACCATCCCTTGGTTCTCAGAGCTCCACAAATGCTATGGATTATTGTTATAAGATTATGAATGATTTTTTTCCAAGGGTAGTGCAAAGATTAACATCAGTGCTACTTCTCTCTGACAAAATATCAATCCAAATTTCTAAATAGCAGGGTCTGAACGGATGCGCTGTTAACAGCATCTTGCTTTTCTCCCATCACTTGTCACAGTAAATCTGATAAGAAATGCTGGGCTAGGACTGGCAGCCAAGCCCCTCACTGGCAGCGTGCAGGACCTCAGGTTGTTGACAGGCCAAGGGGCATCACAATGGCAAGAGGAGACTCCACAAAGAGCCCCTGATTCCGCCCCCACGCCCTCCTTCCTCACGTTCAGGGTTAAACGTCAAAATACTATTTTTTTGTCACCTGGTGAAATAATGAGCCCCCATTCCCGTTGCCTTGGTATCATCAGAGCGCAACAGCCACGTGGGGTAATCGCTGTCTCCGTGTTAATGCTGCTCAGTTCAAACATTTTCACAGGCCCTGGCGAAATGAAACCTGTGCTTTCTACCTAGGTGGAGTTTGAGGCGATTCAGCCCATTTCCTTCTGCTGAAGAGGCTACCTCAGAAAAACAGGAAATAAAAACATAGAGGGTGCCATTGACATTAGGTTTCTCATTCTCTTCCTTTCTTCCCTACCTTCCTTTCTTCTTCTTGCCCTTCTCTTTCTCTTTTCTTCCTTCCCTCCCTTTGCTCACGTCTTCCTGCCTGCCTTCACCTTCCATCTTCCCTCCCACACTCCTCCATTTCTTCTTCGCTCCTCTCTCCCCACCGCCCCCTTTCTCCTTTCCTTCCCTGCCTTTTCCCTTCAGCCTCCCAGTCTCCCTCCTTCACTCTCTCCCTTTGCTCCTTCCTTTCCCCACCTTGTTTTGATCCAGTGATTTGTACTCCTTTCTTCCTCTCATCCCACCCATCCCCATTGCTGGAAAAACATCACTTCCTTGTGGCGCTGGTTTCTTGGCACCAGACCCTGTTCTTTGGGTGTTCACAAGTTTGCGTCCTGTGTGCAAACATAAGACAGACATATGATCAGGGTTGGACAGAAGATGGGATTTGACAGGTGTACTGCATCCCAAATCTCCAGGAGGCAAAGGTAAAGTCAGGCTCCTGCCTTTAAGGTTATGTCTCCCATTGTAACTGCATCCCACAGAGGCTCCTGCCTCCTGGCAACCTGAGGCCTTCTGCCTGCCTTCCTCTAGCTCCTGGGGAATTGGGGCAGCAGTGGCAAGAACAACAAAAATCCCCAGGAGTTGACAAGAAGGGAGGCTGCCTTGCTCGAGAGATGGCCCCCTCACCCAAATGCATGTTGTTGAGATGCAGGTTCTCATCCCTGTGGCTGGGCAAGAAACGCCCCCTCCCCAAACGCAGTGGCTTCAAACAAGGACCATCATCGTGTGGTTGCTGGGAGGCCACAGGTGGTGCTTGGAGTCTCCCATGAGTTGGCAGTCACATGGGAGCTGGGGCAGGGGCCTCTGGTGACTCCAGTGCCTACACGTGCACTCAGAGGGCTGGAAGCTGAAGCTGGGTGCTTAGCTGGGTTGTTGGTTGGAGTGTCTCCACGTGGCCTTTCCAGGCGGCTCAGGCTTCTTTCAGCATAGTGTCCGGGTGCTGAGAAGTGTCCTGAGAGGTAGCACGTGGAGGCTGGACATTCTAAGGGTGAGCACTCAAGAAGAAGTCTTTGAAGGGATTTTTCAGAAGCTGTGAAGCACTTTGTGGGAGGGAAGGGGGTTGCCCAAACTAGATGTCACAGTGTCATCTTCTCCATAATCTATTGGTCACAGAGGTCATGAAACATCCCAATTTAAGGGGAAAGGGCATAGACTCTACCTTCCTATAGGTAGCCTGTCAAGGAATTTGGGGGTCACATACGAAGACTGGGAGACCCTGGGTGGCACAAATGGTTAAGGACTCAACGTATCAAGAGGTGGGCAGTTGCACCCCTCAGAAGAAATAACTAATGGCCTGCTTCTAGAAGCCCACAGGCTTGAGAATCCTGTGATGTGTAGTTTCTCCCTGGCACCCAGGGGTTCCTCGGGAACCAGAACCAACATAACAGCAATGGGTTGGGTTTTTGTTGGTTTTGTTTGGGCTAATATTAAAACGACTAGTATGAAATTATATATGTATTGTGTTTAACTCTCAGGACTCTGATTATGCTGAAGTTGAACAAAACCGTCTGCCTCTTCTATGAACGCCAGCCGATGGAGGCAAAGGGTGAGGGTCTAGAGGAAGAATGAATGTCCCATTCCCGTCCTTATGTTTCAGTTGTCCTTAAAGGGCACAGGGGACAAACCAGACGTCTTTGATATGATTTTAGCCTAATGATGTGCTAGTATGATGATGAGCAGCCTGAAAAGTGGTTTTAACTAATGTGATCCAATATTTGAAAAGTTGACGATTTCACATCGAATTTTATATTCTCAGCATCTCAGTTACAAACAGAAAATCAGGCCTTAAAATCCTTGCATTTCCCCAAGGCAACAACAGTCTGGAGCTAGAATTTGAATGTCCCCTGTGGATGAGCTGACACATGCCTGTTAACCACAGTCCCCATCCATCCCTATTGCCCCCAAAACAGAGGTTGGCTACAAGTATCCTTTATCTATATGGCTAAATAGGTTAGTTAGTTTGGATTGGGTTGCTAGTTTTTCCTGTTTTGTTTTGCTTACTTTTGATTTTTTGGGGGGCTAGGAAATGGTGTGTATTTTGGTACCATGTCTTCCAAAGCGAGAAAACCAAACCCAGTAAGCCAAGAAGGTCAAACAGTCTAGATTAATGATGAAAGGAGGAGCCCTGTTGGTGAGGTAGATTATGAGTTGGACTTCTAACTGCAACATCAGAAGTTCGAAACTCCCCCCACCCCCACTCCACAGGAGAAAGATGAGATTTTCTACTCCTGTAAAGATTTACAGCCTTGGAAACCCACAGGAGCAGTTCTATACTCTGTCCAAAGGGTTGCTATAAGTCAGAATTGATTCCAGGGTAGTGAGGTTTTCTTGATTGATATAAATAATTTTTGGTGAGTATTGAAAAAACCAGTCAATATTATTTTTAATACACATCAAAGAAGGTCCACATTAATTGTTCACACAACCCTGCCACCTTCTTTCTTTATTCCCTTGCCTCCCACTCTCCTTTCTTCCTCCCTATGGTCTTTTATCTCATTCGTTTTCTTTCAAGGGTTAGCCTAGGAGTGGGAAAGTCTGACTAATTCTTAACCAAAAGACTAAATTGGTTTTATTGTTGGTGTTATTACTTGGGTTAAATTTTTTTCTTTTCTCTTCTTCTATTGGTTTGTGTCATGTAACCCAGAAAATGGGGAAACATTTGGAACATCAAAACACTATCCTTTCTCAGTAGACTACAAGCATTAAAGGCAACAGAGATAAATACTCCAATAATAACAATAACATACAAGGATAGCTAGAGAGATAAATAGATAGATAGAAATAGATAGAAAAACCACAAAATCTGAGCAGTTGTGGGAAGGGGAATGGGAATAGCCCCATGAATAAATATAGGTTTGCCAGAGAATAGTTCTATATACATATTAGCATATACTACAAATATGACCATGAATATAATAGTGCATCCAGGAGGCATAGTTAGGAAATGTCTTAGCTAGAACAAAACCCCTTGAGGGAGCGTGTCCTAAATATCGGGGATCAGGAACATAGCTCTGAGAGACCTCAAGATCAATTGGTACAAACTAGCTCACAAAGACAATGTTCTGTATCCATCAGGGAAGTGACTGGGGTCTTCAAAAGCTAGTGAGTAGCAAACTAAAAGTCGGTTCTTGGTCTCACCCTATGTGTTGGACAGGGTTCTCTAGAGAGACAAAACCATATTGCTAGTAATTATATATAAATATATTTATAAAGCTAGATATGCAATACAAGAAATGAACCACTAAATTATATACAGATAGATAACACAAGAAACTAACAGTTAAATTATAAAACAGTGAGACACTAGCAGTCCTTTAAGGCTTGAGAGCCGCCAGTTGCCAGTCCCTTTCTGTAGAGAGAGCTGGGCTATATATACCCAGGCAGCAAACAGCAAGGCAAGTCACCAACTGTCACCAACTGTCGGTCCCCAGCTCCAGAGACGAACATTCCAATCCTGTGGGATTAAATGGACCTCAACTTACAGCGACAGAGTCCACAAGCTAGGCATCCCACAGGTAGTGTACCCCTTTAAATTGAGGCACAGAACAAGCACGGCGAGGCTCATGAAGCCATTTATCCCTCTGCCCTTCGATTAATCCTACTTGTGTTTATTGGCCAGGCTGGCACAATAAACTATTGCACCCTGTCTGGAGCGAATAACATTGAAGAAGCTCAAGATGCCTGGCAACAATTAGTCCAAATCAGTAATGGACTATGCGTACCTCAGCCTCTATGATGCTAAGGTCAGAAGAACTAAATGGTGCCTGCCTATGACAAACAGCTGCTCTGAAAGGGATCATGGTACATGGTCCTAGATAGAGTGGGGAGTAATGTGTAAGAAAACTGAAAGTCATACTACTACTACCAATAGTAATAATAATAATGATAAAAGATGAGGTTTATTGGTTAGATAGCCTAGTGAGATCCCCACTACTATGGTCCTTCATCACCCTTCAGGTCTGGAACTGAATTCAACCCCCTGAAAAATAGACAGGTTTATAAAGTGAACCTTATGAGAAAAGATTGCAGCCCTCAGTATGGTTTACAACTCAATGTCAAGAAGACACACATCCTCACAACTTGATCGATAGGTACCATGATAAATGGAGAAGTTTGTTGTTTTTTTTACTTGTTGTTATTTGTTGAAGTTGTCACGGATTTTTTGTCTTGATGAGGTCTATAATCAATGCTCTTGGAAGCTGCAATCATGAGATCAAATGACGCATTCCATATGGATACATTTGGTGCACAATACGTCTGTAGAGTGCTAAAAAGCAAGGATGTTACTTTGAGGACTAAGGTGCACCTTACCCAAGCCATAGTAATTTAAATTGCCTCATAAGTATGTGAAAGTCAGACATTGAATAAGGAAGGCTGAAGAAGAATTGATATGTCTGAATTGTGGTGCTGGTGAAGAATATTGAAAGTAACATGGACTGCCAAGGGAACAAACAGATCTGTCTTAGAAGAAGTATGGTCAGAGGGCTCCTTAAAGGCAAGGATGGTGAGACTTCCTCTCACATACTTTGGTCATGTTATTAAGAGAGACTAGTCCCTGGAGAAGGACATCATGCCAGGTGAAGTAGAGGGACAGTGAATGAGAGGAAGCCCCTTAAGGAGATGGATTGACAGTGACAGAAACAAGGGGCTCAAGCTTGGGAAAAATTAGGAGAATTATTCAGGGCTAGGTAGTGTTTCTGTCTGTTTGGCATAGGGTCAATGTGGGTTGCAACTGGCTCAATGGCACCTGATAAGAACAACTACACCAAAATGAATCATAGCACTGAGGAGCACACATTCCTCAGAACCATCAACCATTCAAAAGCAAATAGGCAGTATTTGCCCAAGGCCAAATTCAAAAGGCAGGCAAGGTTAGGGGAGAAGGGTGAATGAAAACAGGAAGCAGAGTTTCAATGGCATGATTGATATTACATTGCAGGAGATTGTCATCAATGTCACATAACAAAACGTGTATAAATTGTTACGTGCAAAGCTGATTTTCTCTGTAAATCATAACCCACCTTACAATAAAAAGTTTCTTTTTTTTAAAACAAAGACACCATCGTTCATATTATAGACACAGCCAAAGAAAAATCTCCTGGACAATCCTAAAAGGATCTCCCAAATGATTTGGGTAGTTAGCCCTCCCCAGGGAGTTCTACCCATTGAAACGCTGGGCGGTTATGGCTGCAATTATATTTCAGGCCAGAAGAGGCAGCAGAGGCCTGGTTGTTCAAATGCTACAAAACTACCAGACAATGGGCAAACAGTTTCTTTCCACGGACGACTAGCGGCTCTGTCATATCCATGTCTGGTGTTCAACACTTGGCGACAGAATCCAGCCCGCTGGGTTTGGGTGGGGTCTGTTTCTCACCCATGCTTGGCTTGGGATTGTTCTATGGCATCCACAAAGTGGAGTCCTCTCCTTTCTGATGTCCCGAGAAAGCTGTTTTCTCCTTTTTCTTTCTCTGGCCCTCTTCCCAAGAACCCTGGGGTTCACTCTGCTTTCCTCTGGTTGATGTTTCTCAGGCAGTTACTTGACCTCGGTTCATCTACTGCAGGTGACCATTAGCAAGTAACTGTACCGTCCTTGGATGGTATTGTTCATGAGCTAGGCTGCGAACTACGGGTTAAAGGTTTGAGTTCACCCAGAGGTGCCTTCCAAGAAGGGCCTGGTGATATGCCTCTGGAAAAAAACCCACCCCAGCCATGGAAAATTCTAGGGACCGGACTTCTCTAACACACTTGGGCTCTCCATGAGTCCGAGTTGACTCAATGGCAATTGGTTGCTGGTATTCCTGTAAGTAGAAGACAACAATCTTTAAGCAGTCCCTCTTGGATTCATGGGAGGAGGATGGCTTCCTCTGAGAGAACTTCTCAGGGCTCCAAGGGCTCAATGATCTTACAAAAAATGAGAGAAATGATGAGCCTGATGACAGATGATATTGCTATGCAGGCCTCGTTTCAGGATGCTCAAGTTTCCAGGTCTTTCCCTGACTCACAGTGTAGCCCTGTGAGGTTCCAAATAGAAGGGCACCCTTGCT
Organism: Tenrec ecaudatus; assembly: GCF_050624435.1. NCBI lineage: Eukaryota > Metazoa > Chordata > Mammalia > Afrosoricida > Tenrecidae > Tenrec > Tenrec ecaudatus. Next base: position 221,618 of record NW_027459075.1, on the reverse strand, counting down.
CCCAGGACCTGGAGCCTTGTAGCTGAGCAGAGCAGTCATGATGAGAAAGAGGACCCAAGGGGGAAGTCAGGGGGCTGCTCCACTTGTCTCAGTGTCAAGCAAACAAATGTTTTGGCAGGAAATTTCTCTTCAAGAGTGTTCTGATTTCTTGAAGGAAATCTTTTTCTGAACCATTTCCTCAGGGGAAAACCACTCAACTACCTCGGGAAGGAAGATTTTTCTCCTTCCAAGCTTACCAGGCTGTGCTAACTCACAGAGGAGGTGTGACTAGCAGGCAATGAAACTGATTTCCAGACTCCTATGAAAATCAGCAAGTGCTCAGCTGCTAATTGAAAGGTCGGCAGTTGGAAAACCCCAGCTGCTCTGCAGGAGAAAGTGGTGGCTGACTGTGTCTGACAAGATGACAGCTTTGGAAACCCAATGGGGCAGTTCTCCTCTGTGTTCTACAGTTGCTTTGAGTTGGAGTGGACTTGACAGTGATAGATCTGATCTTTTTCCCCATGAAAATCAACTTTCACGAATACATGTGCATTCATGTATGTCTGTGTCTGCTTTGGCATGCATGTGCACATATGTGCCTATTTGCACGTGGATGAATACGTCTGTGAATGTGGGCGTTTCTATTTACTTTGCCATGTGTGTGCACATGTCTGCCTTTGTCAGTATGCATTCGGGCTCAGGCAGCATAAAGAGATCACAGAGAAACTTGGAGAGAAAGAGAAAAGTAACCTATTTTCTCATGGGTCTCCCATACCTGACGGTCTACTGGCATCCACCGCCACGAAGACCAGAGGTCACTTCATGCCATGTGTCCAGCTGCACATTGCTGGTTGAGGTCAGTCACCAGGGAGGCAAGTCAGACTGGCCTCGCCAACCTACCACCCACCTGCAGGAGTGATTCCCACCATCTGTCCTGGAGCCCCTCCCACCTTACTCAGCCTCCCTAGACCTTGAGTGAAAGGCGTTTCCAACGTTTTTACATAAAGATTTCTGAGATTGACTGAAGAAATGATTTCATTTGACAAAACAAGAAGCTTTGAATTTAAAGATTTGAGGCAAGTGCCCTTCAGAGAGGGAGACACGGGACGGGGCCATGCTCCCTTCCGGTATGCACAGGGGTTGCTATGAGTTGGAACCAACTTGATGAGCACCTGCCAGCAACAACAACAACCAGAAGTTGTCCAAACTTCTGTGGCCTCAACTCGGAAATGAGAATATTATTATTGCCTCCTAGAAAGAACTCAAGGTATGTACAATTGGTTAATAGGCGTTTGGAAAGTGAGTACATTAAGTGGACTGATGACATTGATAAGGCAATAAGAAACTGAGAAGGCTTCACTAACAGGTGCTTTCACATCTGTAACCAGTAGATTCCTTCCTTCTTCATCTCTTGCCATCTTAATCAGCTCCCACACTTTCCAGGCAGCTTGAGGGATTAAATGTTCAGTCTGATCCTATTATAAGCCTCAGCCTCAGAATCAGAGGCTTTACCTGAGGTTTGAGGAGCTATACTGGGAATGAGGGAGAGTAGCCTGTCTTTTCTATTGCTCTCCTATCGCTCCCTCTTCCCTAGCCCTTCCCTGTCTCTGGGCCTGCCTTTCCTCCCTAGAGCATTGGCTTCCGGGAGAAGGGGATGGAAACAATGAGCACAATGAGCACATTCCTGACCAGGCCTCTTACCATGCTATGTTCCAACCCTCTCTTGGAAGGGCCTCCACGAAGTCCTCTTATGTCATCTCACAATAACTTGTTAGATACCATTGAGTGAGCTCCTGACTCATAGCAAAAGTACACACAAGAGATTGAAGCACCACCTGGTCCTGCACCGTCCTCACAATGGTCCTTGTGTGTGAGCCCATGGTTGCAGCAGTGTGGAGGAGATCCTGTCCAAGAAGGCTGCCAGTGGGTGGGAGGGGCTGCAGCTTTCAGAGACTTTGGAGGATGCCAAGGTGGATAGTTCACGGCGTATCATATGAGGTCAGCCAGCGGGCCTTGGGGGCCCTTCCCATTATCCATAGATATATGAAATCAATGGAGGCCCTCAGCAAGATGGGCTGCAGACACCTCCAGGACTCACTTGATCCTTGGCAAGCTCCCTTAGCCTTAGGACACCACCTGCTGGAACTGTGGCTTTGCTGCCTCTCCTGGCTCTCAACTTCCCTCCTAGAGGACTCCAGCCACCCTTCTCCTTCCAGATCCTTCCAGCAGGAGGCAGATATTGGTCTCTATGCTTTTGCATGTGGCCAGTTTTCTAGGGACAGATCAGCCTCTCCCAAGAATTTGGGTTCACCAGAGTGAGCGTGCCCACAAGTCTGCAGAGCGTACGGCCAGGCCTCTGAAGAGAGAACTGCTGGAAGATTTGCCCCTTTTCAAAAGCGCTAATTCCACAGTTGAGAGCTCGTCTCCTGGGGACTCAGCTTGAGTCTCAAGGAGCACATCCCCTTTGACACTGCTGGCAACTCGAGGTGCTGTGGGTCATTTTCTTGCCTTTGAGGAGTGCAAGGGAAATGCTACAATATGTCCCTTCACATGAACCACCAATCCTTATCTGGAGAACTCTCTGAGATGACAGGGATGAGAGGGAGATGTTCCTGGGGCACGCTTTCACCTGCACATCTCTCAGGTGAGTCAAACATTTGACCCCCAAAAGTTGAGTATGATGGTGAGAGTTCAGGCTGGGAGATAGAGTGTCTGGGTTCAAATCAAGAGACTGCACATCTCAACTCCCATGGTTCTCCTGCATAAAACCCAAGCCAAGCAGTTTATCACTTCCCGGCTGAGTATCCTACTGAGGCCAGCTAAACTCATTCTTTGCTGATGACAACGTTGCTTGTACCAAATGGCTTTGCCATGTAGCCCTTAGCAATGGCCAGAAGGGCTGCTCATCAAACCGCAGAGCAGGGCTTCTGGCGCACACGTTAAGAAGGGGGCTATTCACAACAAGGTCAGTAGTTCAGAACCCACTAGCTGTTTCTCTGGAGAAAAACTGTGGCTGTATGCTTCCATAAAGATGCCCAGCCGTGGAACCCCCCTGGAGAGGGCCATGATGAGCTGGAGTGAGCTCTACAGGAGTGGGATTTTTTACTGTGGATGTAATCCCACCTGGGCAGAGATTTTCTTTGTGACTTAAAGAGGCTGTACCTTACACCAATGACTTGGCTGATACAAAAGGATTCAATTCAACACTGAAGCAAACCAACTCCAAAGGAAGAAGGCAGCTGCCATGCAGAGAGCTCCAAGGATCACCAACCATGGAGGTTATTGAAGCCAAAACAAGAATACCGCCCACCAGCCCTCAGCCCCCAGGGATGGACAAAGAGAGCCTGCCCATCAAGCTGGTGCACTGGCATGATGCTGTCAGCCTCCGGTGCTGTGAGAACATTGACTTTGGTGTGTTAAAGGCACCCACTTGCGGTATGTTTGTGATGTCAACGTGTGGAAACTATGGCAAGCCCCCCTCCCTGCCTCACAGCAGCAAAGCCTCGGCATTAAAACCCCGTGCCTTCTGTGACGCTTGCCAGCTGTGAGAGGGCAGGAAATGCCCTTGGCTTTTCTGCTCCTTGTTGCGACCTCCCTCTGAGGCAGGGAGCAGAGGATGTGAGCTTGGAATCTGTTTTGTTTCATCACTACCCTTTGTCATCTCTCTGAACACTGTCATGTGCTCCTCACCAGTGCTTCGCCCTCTCTATCACCAAGCCATGTGCTCTTTAAAACATGCACACACACACACACACACACACACACACACACACACACACCTAATGTTCACATTTTGAGGCACATTTGTCTTTAATTCACTAATAATAACAATAATTATTCAAAGCCACTTTACCATCTGAAAAGAAATCTCTATGCATACACTTAGATCATGGATGCCAACTGCCTTCTTAACAACATTTCCCAATGAAATATGCAGCAGCGATTATATTAAGCCTGAAGCTGTTCATCCAGTTTGTGTTAATCAAAACAAAAACAAGAGACGAAGGGATCCAAAAGGACATGTAAGATCATAGACTGAAAGTAGCCCCATCGAGCACCAAAGGCTTGTCCAGAAGGGCAGAGCCACAGGTAAATGCTATGTCTCTCTGGAGTTGCTGGCATTTAACTAGATGCAAAATGTGAGCGCAGGAAATGGCTTGCCCAATGCAAATACTAACAAGGGAGGCATGTGTTCCTGTGTAAATGGAGCTTTAGCCAATCCGGGCCTTCAGGATCCAGCTCCCATCGCAGCATCCACGGGAAGCACCAGGGGAATGTTCCGTTTGCTTATTTTCCCTCTCTTTGCTAAGAAGAAAAAGAGCCTTTGTGGCCTAGTGGCTACAAGTTGGGCTGCTAATTGCTATATCAGCAGTTTGAAACTACCAGCTGCTTTGTGGGAGAAAGATAAGGCATTCTGCTCCCATAAAGAGTTCGAGTCTCAGACACTCATAGGGGCAGTTCTACGCTGCTCTATAAGTTGGCTATGAGTCAGCATGGATTCGATGGCAGTGAGTTTTCTAAGAGTAAGAAGTATCTAGGGGTGTAAACAGTTAATGAGCTCTGCTATTAAGGGAAAAGTTGTCATTCCCAACCCACTTAGAGGAGCTGTGAAAGAGAAGCCTGGCAATCTTCTTCAGAATCCTCGGCCATTGAAAAGTTTATAGAATGTATTGACCTAGGTTGTTAAATAGATCCAGGTATATGGTGGAGCATACAGGGACCAATGTCATAAAACGGGGTGGGGGTGGAAAAAATCTCTGAGACAGATGCAAAAACTGTGAGGGAATGGGTTGTTGAGGCTGGGGGATCAGGACCATCGTCTCTGGGATTTTCAAAGTTCCTGAGCAATCAGGAAAGGAGCAACAGTTGGTCTCTCCCCATCCAGAGGACAGCAGAAGAGGAGAACTGATTGGGCACAATGAATCAATGACTAGTGACTCAAGCAACGATCACCCTCCACCACTGGAGACCAGAAGAACTAGATGGTGCCTAGCTCTCACTATCGACTGCTATGAAAGAGATCACATTAGAAGGGCTTGATTAGAGTAGAAGGGAAATGTGGGGCAAAACTCAAAATCATGATTGTCGCGTGCCAGGTCTCGCCAGCAAGAAAAGGCGAACCACAACAGGATTCTTCCACAAGCATTTAATTTTTCATAATGCGGTAAAAGACCCCGAAACCCCAAACTACTGCTGCTTATATATGCTCTATGGGGACGTGCTGTGCCCTGATTGGTGCATTTGCCAAAACCTCATGCATTGATTGGTGAGTTCGCCAGAACCTTCGTTTGCATACTCCAGGGTGGAGTTATGACTACGTCATCTCAGCATCGCGCATGCGCTAAGTGGTTGTTTATCACTTAGTTGGACCACCGCCCTGACTGCCCGGCGCCATCTAGTAATGACGGCGAGAGCTGCGGCTACCCACTTCACGAGAGCTGTGGCTTTCCACATCTCGCGAGAGCTACGGCTTCCCACACATGATAAAACACCAAGCTTACTGTTTGGATAAAGGCTGGTGAAATTGCAAGACTATGGTGCTTAGTTACCCTGCAGGTCTGGAACTGAACTCATCATGGCTCGATGTTCAACCAAACAATAGACAGGTCTATAATGGGAACAATGACATTAGAGACATACAAATACCGTAGAATCATAGATCACATGAGATCAAAAGACAGCATTCCCCCAAGAACGAAGTTCAAAAAGTTGAGAATGAAGGAAGCTTGGAGACAAGAAACAAGAAGATGTGGGGGAAGTGATGGTACATTGTGGGAATTGCTATCAATGACATGAAACAAAATGTGTATGCGTTGCTCAATGGACAGCTGAGCTGCTCTTAAACCTTCACCCAAATCACAATAAAAATGTTTTTAATCAAAGAAAACTTCATGGTTCACTTCTACTCTGACACACACGGGGTGATGAGGAAATAGTGTCAACCGGGTTTGCTGTGGTCCAACCACCAGACATGTGCTTATGGGAGAAAGAGCATGCTGACGCTGGCAATACCGAGCAGGACCAAGATGGTTTTATTTGCCTGCATCATGAAGATGGTAGCCCTGGTGGTGAGATGATTCAGAGCTCAAGTGCTAACCAAGAAGCCACCCAGTTTAAACTCACCCAGCCCTACTGAAGGAGATTTCCCTCCTCAAAGGTGTTGTTGGTTGTTATGTGCCATTGAGGCGATTCTGACTCCCTGTGACGGGAAGGAAAGGCACACTGTGCTATAGTGTAAGGGTTTTCAGCGGCTACTTCCTCTGAAGTGGGCAGTGGAAACCGTCTTTGTATTCTGTTCATAGCCTGGAAATTTCCCTGACACCTCTTCACTTGAGGTAACCCTGCTGGCATTTGAAATACCAGTCACGTGGCTTCCAGCATCATAGTAACACACAACTCACCACAGCACCACAAATGGACAGACAACAACAGGATAGGAGTCTTCATGGGAGCAGGCAGTCACGTCTTCACTCTCTCGATGGGGATCAGTGAGTTCAAACTGCCAGTCTCTCTGTTACAGCCGCACATGCAACCACTGTGCTGCTAGGTACATTTCCTTAAAATTCTGCCTAGAAAAATCTGTGGAACAGTTCTTCTCTGTCACAGAGGGTCACTGTGAGCCAGGATGGGCTCTGAGACACACAAATGCAACACCATGAAGCCACCTTACTCTGTCCTGCTCTTATTTAACTCTGTTCTTTTCTGAGCTATCTTTTCCATATATTCACAAGAGACTAGCACTGAGCAGTGTTAATTCCACCAAGGCCAGGAAGGAGGTCAAAGAGTCACAAAGGACTATCTCTTTGCTCTCATGCCACTGCACTAAGGAGGCTTGGGTAGCAGCTGGAAGCTGCACATTTCACTCCCTGTCCCTACACTCCTGGCTGAGTATCCTCAGAGTGAGACTGCCCCTTTACCCAGCTCACTGCATTGGCTGTCTTGCTCTGAAAAGAGAATTCGCACATGTGAGTCTGACGGGGTGACAGATGGGAATCTTAATGCTGCTCTTTGGAATATGAAAGGCCTCGGATCAGAGTGCTGCAGGGGAGTGATGTCTGCAGAAGACCTGCTGGTCTCCCAGTTAGAAAGAAGCCTTCCCCTTTGCCTCAGAGGTGCGTTCACTGTGGGTGGCAAGTCAGATCCTTGGGCTGGCACTCTCAGTAAACAGATCATATGGGCACCTTGAGAAGCACTTGCTCACTGACCCAGCTCCCCAAGGATGTAAATATACCAACCAGGATGACTAAGGACACTAGTGCCAAGAATGATCACATTCTTTGCATGTGTACAAATGAGGTGGGCAGCCACCTTCGCTGATGGTGGCTGCACAGTGAGTGTCTGGAATCACACCTGGCTAGGTGGACCATTGAAAGAGTTGGTGACATGATAATAGGGAGTACACCCCCTTGCCAGTAAAGCTGAGGAAATGGCACTTGAGGAAGCAGGGGCAGCCGGGTCGCCAGCATGAAGTCAGCGAGAACTTTGCTTGTGCCTCCTTTGTTCACTGGTGGCTGCTGGCATCTGGGTAGTGAGGACACCATGGCTACTGCCAGAATTCTCCACGGTCCCTGGTTCCACTCTCAAGTCGCTGGCTTCATCACTACCACTGCCATCGAGTCGATTCTGACTCACAGCAACCCGAAAGGACAGAGTAGAACTGCGGCTGGTGGGTCTGGGGGGCAGTGGATCATTATGAGAGCATTTCTATCTCGCAGTAGCTAAAGGGTCCAAAATGCTGGCCTTACGGTTAGCAGCCCAACATAACCCACTTGGTCATGAACCCTTGCCAGCTGATCCAGGGAGTCCATTCCCAAGTGCATATCTAAAAGAATGAAAGACGAGTACCCAGATGGATGCTGCACTAATCACTATGGGCAAAAGGTAAACAATAAGCCAACAATACCCATCAGTAGAAGAATAGAGAAAATATGATCTACACAGAGTGGGATATACATATAGTCTGCCACAAGAAAACTAAGGCCTTTGATTCGGACAGACTCTGTAACACAGGTGAACGCAAGACATGAAGTGAAAGACGCCAAACACCAAATGCCATGTATTGTGAGTCCATTTAGAGCAAATATGCTGGACAGGTAAATCCCGTAGAGCCATAGAGTAGATTGGTGGTTTCCCAGGGTGGGGCGGGAGGGGCAATGGGGAATGACTGCTTAATGGCTGCAGGGTCGATGAAAATGTTCTGGAACTGGATGGTGGGAAGCTTTCACAGTGTCCTTAAAACTACTCTTAAAAAGGGGAGAGAAAGAATCTGCAGAAAGCACAGTTCTGATTGACTCACATGAATGCGGTCACCAAGAATTGGAATCCACTAGAATTGGAATGGCAGCTAGACTATTGTTTCCTTGGGAGGTGCCTCCAGGAAGGGCCAGTAGAGAAGGGTAATACTGATAGAGCAAAGGGAAGGGGCCGATAAAGAAATGTCATTGAGTAGGTTCCCAGAGACAGTATAAATCCTCTTGTAGTTGTCCCACCCAAAGGCTGAGGGAACTGGAGTGTGGTTCCACCTATCCCCATGTGTCATTGGTTAAAGTGGCATTAAGTTCTGGAGGATGTCAACTCCCCTGCCTGCTCAATGACTGTTCCCTGTGTGGGGAGTTACATGTGCTTCCTGTGAGACCATTGGCATTTATGGGAGTGGTGGGTGCCAAGTGCTAATACATGGGCACATTAGCAGCTGCTACAGCAAGTGCTGTACATTTTTAGCTGCTTGAGTGACAGGTGGGCCCTACCTCCTGCCTATATTCAGTGGTAGGGTGTTCAGATGGGGGCATCCGAAAAATAATAAGGCCCTATTCTTTGCAAATAGACATTATTATTATTTTAATCTGTCCCAACCCCCTTTCTTATCTGTCCCTGTGAACTACCTCACTGGCTGAAACATCAGTTCCCTGGGGAAGACACCACATTTCAATATGGTCACAAGGCTGTTTTCATTGGCCCAGTGGAGACACTTACATAAGATGGGTCAACTAGACGCTTTTTCTGGAGCATTTCCAACCAAAAATCAAAAAAGATAGTCCCGCTTTTGCAAGTGGCCTGGCATCTAAGAAGCATAATTCAGAAGCACATGTCCCGCCATGTGGAGGAGGCGGTCTATGTTGCGAGATTACAGCATGTGCCCTGAGAGACAGACACAAAGAACACAGGAACATGCCAGTGGTGGTCAGGAACCGTCGACAGAGCCAGCTGTCCTCTTGTTCTCCCCACCTTTCCATTTTCCTAGGATTCTCTCTTCCAAGTATTGGTCTCTTTGCCTGTTTACAACCAAATGAGCCCCAAATAAGATCCAGATCATAGAAATAGAAGGAGGAAGTTGGATGGAGACTGCAGTTCATACTCCCCGGAAGCCATTCAGACTCCCTGGAAGAAGGAGACCCTGTGATGGAATTAGCTCTGGATTCCTGACATTTATTGAGGAATGCTCAGGGAATAATCACCTGTGGGGGGAATCAAGGAAGGGCACAAGAGGGAAATCTCAACAGAGGTCTCAGCCCTGCCTATGGAGAGTGTCATAGTCAGTGTTCCCTAGAGAAACCAAACCAGTTATATAGCTGTAACTGGAGATACCGATATATCCACCAGGGCTCCTATGGTTAACCACTGCACCGGCCACTCATTGCCATCAAGGTGGACTCAAAGTGACTGTGTAAAACAGTATAGAACTGACCTTTTGGGCGTTGGAGACTGTAACTCTTCAGGAGATTACGAAGCTTCATCTTTCCCTCAAGGAGCCCTTGGTGTTTTCAAACTGATGTCCTTGCTGTTGGATGCCCAAAGGGCCACCCACTACGACACCAGAGCCCCAGAGAGTGAGGCTTATTTCTAGCAATTGGCTCACATAGGGGAATGGCAAGTTCCAAATTCATAGGTCAGGCAACAGCCTAAAGAGCTCTGTAGATGTTCATCCTAAAATCCATAGGTTAGGTGATGGGAAAAGACAAGAATAAGAATGGTCAGAACACACCCTAGGGAAACTCCCTTTCCGCGCTGAAGGCCTTTGGCTGATAGGTTTACCCCTTCCCACATTATGGAAGGTATTCTATTTTGCTTGAGACCCACTCCTTCATAAGAGCAAATAGATGAGGTGAACAAGCGGCCATCTAGCTCAGAAGCAATAAAGCCCACCTGGAAGAAGCACACCAGCCGGTGTGATCATGGGGTGCCAAAGGGACCAGGTATAAGGCATCATGCAAAAAAATAGAATATATATCTCTGTGTGTGTGTGTGTGTATATATATATATATATATATATATATATATATATATATATATATATATATATATATATATATATATATATATATATATATATATATATATATATACCATAGAGAATGAAGGGGGAAGTGCAGAGTGGAGACCAGAGGCCCAAATGTCGACCACTGGAGATCCCCTCATAGAGGGCTTTAGGAGAGGAGATGGGTCAGTCAGGGTGCGATGTAGTACCGATGAAGAACACAGCTTTCCCCCAGATCCTGGATGCTTCCTCTCCCCAACTACCAGAATCCAAATTCTACCTTGCAGGACTGGATAGGGCAGAGGCTGTACACTGGTGCATATGGGAGCTGAAGGCACAGGGAATCCACGGTGGATGATACCTTCAGGACCATGGGTGTGAGGGGTGATACTGGGAGAGTGGAGGGTGAGTGGGTTGGAAAGGGGTAACTGATTACAAGGATCCACATGTGACCTCCTCCCTGGGAGATGGACGGCAGAGAAAGGGGGAAGGGAGACTCCGGAAAGGGCAAGAGATGACAAACTAACAATCTGTGGATTATCAAGAGCTCATGAGGGAGGGGGAGCGGGGAGGGAGGGGACAAAAAAAGAGGACCTGATGCGGAGGGCTTAATTGGAGAGCAAATGCTTTGAGAGTGATTAGGGCAAAGAATGTACAGATGTGCTTTATAAAATTGATGTATGTATATGTATGGATTGTGATAAGAGTTGTATGAGCCCCTAATAAAATGTTTAAAAAACAAGAGCAAATAGATGAATGCTTGTTTGACCAAAAAACTGGGCACCATAGCCTCGCCACATTGATTTGCAAAAGGAGCCATCACAGGGAGCTCTGTAACTGGGACCTGGCCAAGTGGTGACCAGTAGCCTGGGACTTTGTAGCCTAATACGTTGCAGCGAATTGCTTACTAGTTCTCCTCTAGCTATAGTCTTTGTAACTCCTACCAATGACAGGGTGGAACTATGCCACCGAGGGAAGTAGATAGCATGCTAATAATATCAGTAAAGTGCATGGCATCCTCGAAGAGGTGAGACCATTCAAATAAGACCTGTAGACCGCTAATGTGGGGATTGGTCGGTATGGTCATCCTGGGTGAGTTAACTCAGAAACAGAAAGTGGAGTTTCAAGAGCACCGAGAAAGAAGAGCCAGCAGTGGAGTGTGCTCTTTGGACCCAGGATTATTACTCTGAGCACCACCTCTGTCCAGGAGACAGAGATCCCTGACACTGGATGCATCAGGAGACAATGAAAAACAGTGGCAGATAAATAGCTCATGGAAGCAGAGGCAGCAGCACCAAGACCCCAGAACAGGGAGCTCGCCAGCACACAGAATGAGAAAGCTGAGTGTCTTTTGGCCAAGGCTTCCAGACAAAGCGGGCTGCCTCAACGCACTTATCAGCAGAGCTGAAAGAACTTTGCACACGGTCCCAAGCAGAGCAGAGGTCAAGGAGCTGCAGGGCAGAGGCCAAGGACCAGAAAAAGTTCTGCCTCTGGGCACCACTTGGAAGAGACTGTCCTGACTGAAGAACTATATCCCCAGTCATTTCTGATCCTGAATTGTCACCTGCTAGGTCCCCAATTAACCCCAGAAACATAAGTATTGTTTGCGAGTTCTGTGTGGCCATTGCCACTTAAGGATTATCAAACCCAGCAGAGAAGAAGAGAGTGTCATGGTAGGGATGGTTGGTGTCAGAAACTGTGAAAAGAAAGGAGGGTGGAGGCATTTTGATCTCTGTCTCATAGGAATCAGCCTTGGGCTGTTTATCTTGATTTTCCTCCATTGCCTTTTGTGAAGTTACAGGGGGGTCAAATGCCTCCACTATGCCATTTATACCCCTACATTGACAAGTCGTTGGATGAAGATTAGTTTGGGGAAGGAGCAGACCTTGGATGAGCTCTCATCAGCTGAGGCAATCCTGATAGGGGCCAGACAGCTGGGACCTTTTCTATCAGTGGCTCTCTCGGCAGTTGGGGAAATCAGTCTCTTGGCCCTGAGAGGAATCTGGGTGACACACTCATCTATGACAATACCGACGAACAAGCTCCCACAAAAACCTGGCTGAGAACTCTCTCCTAGAAAACAGGAGTGCATGCCTAGCTAATAATAGCCATTTACTGAAGGCCCTATGATTGGAACTGTGCCTCATTTACAGATGGAAAACTAGAGGAAGGGATTTAAGGTGGCTAAGTTAATAAGTGACAGAGACAAGATTCAAATACAAGTTTGAAGCTGGTACTGTTAGCCTTTTTTCCAGGGATGGGTTTTAGATGATGCAAATGAGACACTTGTCAGGCACACAAGGTAAAGAGGCCTTCCCTCTCCAGTGTGACTTTCCCCATAAGTCTGAATCATGGGCCTGGTGTGTCTTATTTGCCTTCCCTGAGTCTCAGAACCTGGTCTAGTCTGATTTGCTATTTTGAGGAATAAGCCAGAATGCTCAAGTACTCTGAGTCAAGACCCAATCTCCCCTGGAATTGTTCAGTGGGACTTACCAGCCTCTTCCTTCGTGTTTCATTTTTCTAGAAACCTCCATGGAGGACTAGCTCTCATGAAGAGAGATTCATAAAGCTCATGGCAAAATTCCATTATTTTTTCGTATAATTTTTCCACATGCTTTTGGAAGCTCCCTCTTCATCCCTTTCCACAGTCTTTCTCAAGGAAAGAGACTGTTGCTGGTTGATGTCAGATGCCCCTGAGTCTGTTTTCTACTCAGAATGCTCTGCACAAACTCTATCAACAAATGACGTAGAGTCAAACGTGTTGTGTGTCTTTAAGTTGATGTCAGCTCATAGTGACCCTACAGGACAGAGTAGAACTGCCCCCAAAGGTGTCCTAGGCTGAGATCGTTATGGGACCAGCTCGTCAGGTCTTTTCCCCTTTAGAGCCCATGGGTAGGTTCAAACTACCAGCCTTTTGTTTAGCCACCCAGTCCTTAGCCATTGTACCACCAGGGCTCTTTAAAATAGGGATTAGGTTGATTAATTTTATAATCTCCAGGCACATTTGAAAGCTGCTTCCCAGAACACCCTTCCCCAGATTGTTGATTAAGATGGGCATTTGGGGACTCATTTCTTTCTCATTTGTGTAAGTGCACTCTATGAGAGGGGTTTCCCTTCATAGATAGGTGATCACATACTATTTTTCCAAATTGAACCACTCTTGGTGGTATATTGGGTTAAGAGTTGGGCTGCTGCTAATGGCAAAGTTAATGGTTCAAACCCACCAGCTACTCCTTGGGAGAAAGATGAGGGTTTTCTGCTCCAGTAAAGATGTGCAGTTCTGAAAATCAGCAGAGCCAGTCTATTGTGCCATATATGAGGTCAACCCCATGGCCGTGGATTTGGTTTTGGTTTGGGTCTGTGGGGGAAGTCCTTAAGTCATTCTTTAGTCACATGGAGGAGTCCCTGGGTGGTGCAGTTGGTTAACATACTGGGCTACTAACTCATAGGTTGGAGTTTCAAGCCCAGCCAGAAGTGTCTCTGAAGGAAGGCCTGGTGCTGCATTTCAAACAACAACAACAAAATCAGTTATAGAAAACAACAACAGAATGTCGTTCTACTCTGGCCCAAAGGAGTCCCTATGAATCAGAGTTAACTTCATGGCAACTGGCATGGGTTTGTCCATGGGAAAAAAGAACCCTTCATAATTGCCTCCATGCCCAATAGTTCCTTTCCTGTATCCCTAGACCACCCCAGCACCCTCAGCATCTTGCCTTATAATTGCCACGGGTCCGTCTCTCTTCCCAATGGGCCAGGCCGTGATGCAGCCGCTGCCGACACAGAGGGATTGTGCAGTCCCTGCTTGATCTACAGTCCTCATGACATATATCTTGAATGAAGATTAAGTGATCCTCTCTAGAGCTTAGCTCAGGTGAATCCACTACCTCAGCTGGAACCGAAGTGGTGCCAGACCAATATCTGCTTTTAAAAGATAGAAGGGCATTCCTAATCTTTGTGGAGAAACAGAGAGGATTTAGTGAAATGTTTCTGCAGTTGAGGCTACAGATGATCTGTTGACATGGTCTAAAAGGTTGTAGGTGGTTTAATGTCTCTCGGTACCATCAATTTTGCATTTTGTCCTGACTTAGCAAATTGGTTGGGATTTCGGCTTACTGACAAGGACCTTCAGAAAGAATGTGGTTGCAGGAGCAAGTTTAAGAAAGGAAGGAGCTTTGAAGCAGCCCTCACTGAGTGCCAATCCAAAACTCTGTAACCCAGCACCTCAGAGGGCTTGACCTGGGATGGATTATGGCAGCAGCACCATGAGTCACTTCCTCCAGTGGCCCTGACTGAAGGCTCAGAACCTGCCTCTGATTGGCAGCTGAGAGATACTAGGACCGTCACCTGCCACATCGCCTGTATTTCTCCTGGCAGTAAGAAATCCCCAAAGTACACTGAGTTCGGGCAATCTTTCCAGCCTACAAGCAGTTGTTGCTTATCTCTGTTAGCTTTGTGCAGGGGAACAATCAGGCTTTGAAATTGAAAGACTTGCATGTGACTCATGAGGTTAAGAGCCCAACGCATAACCACTATATTACCAGGGTTCCTTCCTCTTGAAGGATAGGTAAGCAACAAAAGGACCATTTCTCTTAAAACCTCTGATCTAGAGTGGCACACAACTCCTTCCACTTTTATTCTATTGGCCAAGCCCTTCGCTGGCAGGGCAGGGAAGTTTACTCTTTCCTTGGATGACTAGGAAGTGAGTGAAATTTTGTCATCTCATACAAAGGGAAAAGGGAAACACGCTCTATGATCAAATAAGTTTTAAAAAAAGTCAAAATATTCATAGAATCTGCCGAGTGTGGCAAAAGCATGAGCACTCCCATTGTAGAAGAAACACTGCTCTCAGAAACCACACTGTGCCTGGCAAGGGAGGCTGGGAGGATTTATGCTTGCTCACTTTGGCCAAGTCATTAAGCAAGGCTGATCAGTAGAAAAGGAAATCGGGTTTGGTGCGGGGATGTGTCATTGGATATGCAGGCGATTCTCCTTGAGATGTATTGGCCCACAACTTTGGACTCACATACAGCAGTGACCATGAAGATGGCATCGGACCTGGCGACATTTCATTTTCGTATATAGAACGTTGACACAAGCATCTCCTGGTGGTGTAGTGGGTTAGACATTGTGTCCCTAACCTTAAACTCAGCAGTTCGAAAACAGCAGCACTCAGTGAGGGAAAGATGAGGCTTTCTACTCCTGTCAAGAGTTACAGGCTCAGAAACTCATGGGGGCAATTCTCCCCTGTCCTACAAGGTCGCTATGCATCAGCAGTGACTCGATGGCAGGGAGATTAAGTTGATATTACCTATTTTAGAAAACGGTTCTGGTTATTCAATTAAGTAAGGCAGGTGCAGCCCTGTCACACAGGGTTTGTTTAGATAGCACAGTAGTGTCCACTCACTCATTAGCTCAGTGTGTCTGGAACCCCAATGTGTATTTCCACATGGGACAAGTCAGGTTGAAGACACTGGGGATTCGTGCTTTGTTGAGCAAGCCCTGGAAATGCAAGAGTTCTAAAAACAGGTCAAAGTTCCTGTTTTTATAACTCTCTCTCTCTCTCTCTCTCTCTCTCTCTCTCTCTCTCTCTCTCTCTCTCACACACACACACACACACACACACACACACACGGAGAAAGTGGTGAACTTCACAGAACGTAGTGGGGACTTCACAGAAAGGGGGGTTGATAGCCGTGAACAGGGTTGGTATGGGTCTTGTTCTATCCATTTGAAAGTCTCTAGGCTAAACAGAAATGTCCTGGTGGTATAGTAGGTTCGGTGTTGGCCTGCTAACCAACAGGTCAGCAGTTGTGAATCCACCATTTCCTCCATGGAAAAAAGATGAGGCTTTCTATTTGAGTAAAGAATTATCGTCTCAGAGACTCATTGGGGCATGTTTATTCTTCCCTATAGGGGCGCTGTGAGTCAGAATGAACTCAGTACAGTATGCAAGTAACAAGCTGTGCTAATACCATTCCAGAGAGACAGTGGTGTTCCAGGGACATTGGTTTTGCCTGGCCCCTGACCCTGAGGAAGCATGAGGTCTTCAGGTCCTCTCCTGCTGCTCTTCTTTACCATCCTCCCATATCCTCCTCTGCACTCCCAAGTGGTGGGCATGATTTATAAACACAGAAATCCACTTACTCCTTTGAAAAAGTGGTTTACTTCACCCCAAAATTCGGAGAACTGTGTCGTCTCCCTTTCAAAGTAAATTATACGATGAACATACAATATTGATTGCAGGCATGTGGATTCTTAATCCTCAAGTTCCCATGAAACCCTGCTTTCCATGGCAAATCAGCCCGCCATTTCAGCATGCCAGTATTGCCAGGAGAAAGGAGCCTCAGCAGCCACCACTGCTCCGCAGCCTGCTTTTCACGGTCACGCGGGGATGTCAGAGTGCCCCACACCTCGTGCACTTGACTCAGTGCTTGCTTGCAGGGGTTGCATTTCGTTAGAGCCCAACAACTTCCGAGCATTGGCAAATTCCCTCAACCAAAGGTGGGCAGTGGCCTCATAATGTCACCAGTCATTAACCACCAGTAGGGTTGCGTTATGTTCGTCAGTGCCGTCATGTGCAAGGGGAAAGACAATTCCCACAGGCTGCCAGCTGTGTTTGGGGAGGGAATGCCAAGTGGGGAAGCTGGGGGTCCTCACCCCAGCAGCCACAGTTCCTGGCTCCAGGCCCTGCCCCAGGCTGTTCCAGGACGAAGAGCCTGGACTCTCAGAGACTCCATAGCTCGATTTCCACTCAGGTTGTGTTGTGTTGATCATTCCTTCCCTAGGCTGCCACCCATCTGTCAGTTTGTCATCATGTTGTCATTTGTCTATAGCTGTGATTGCTGTAAGCGGTGTCACCAGCTAAGATTATAATCAGAGCAAGCCACTCTGGACACGCTTCACAAGAGCATCCAAGCTAGGACACACTGGGAAGAAAGACCTGATGATGTACTACTGAAAATGAGTCCATTGAACCCTATGGATCAAAAGAGAATACCGTCCAAACAAGTACTGGAAGAGGAGCACCCTAGGTGGGAATACACTCACACTATTCAGTGGGAGGACTCCCTGGGTAGTATTTGACTAGCACCCAGGAGGTCGGCAGTTAAATCCCACCCAGAATCCAAGAGGTGCCTAAGGAAGGTAGGCCTGAATATCTGCTTCCAAAAGGTCACAGCCTTAAAAACCCTATGGAACAGTTCTACTCTGAAATGCATGGGGGTCGCTATGAGTCAAAATGGACCGAAAAGCAGCTAATAACAACAACACTGTATAAAGAACAACACTGCAAGTCCTTAGGACAAAATACACAGCAGGCACAATAGCCTCGACCTCACAGGATAGGGCAACTTATTTTCATTTGTACCAGAGACCGGAACTGTACAACGGAATGAAACCCTGCCTGTTCTTGTGTCATCACCACAGTCGTTGGTCCATGTTGAGCCCATTGCTGTAGCCACTGTGGACATCCATCTTATCAAGGGTCTTCTTCCCTCTTGCTGCCCCTGTACTTTAACAAGCATTATGTCCTTTCTTAAGAACCAGTCTCTCCTGATAGCATGTCCAATGGATGTGAGATGAAGACTTGCCATCCTCACTTCTAAGGGGCATTCTGGCCGTGCTTCCTCCAAGAGGGATTTGCTTGTTCTTCTGACAGCCCAGACGACTTTCGGTATTGTTTGCACATCATTCACATGCATTGATTCTTCTTCAGGTTTCCTTACTCACTGTCCAGCTCTCACATGCAATTGACCATTGAAACTACTTACCTTGAATTCAGAGCTTAGGGTACACTACCCAAAGCCACATAGCTTGTGAGCGGCTGAAACATGTCTGCTGCCAGGATCTGTCCAATTTATTTTATTGAAACATCATACTCAAAAGGTGCTTTAGGCAAACATATTTTGTCTTTTGACTACATGTCCCTATAATATAACCAGGCTCAGACCCTCACATTGTAATGATTCAGCTATATGTCTGAGAGGTAAAAAGACCGCCAACCATATAACTGATGGGAGAATAGGTACTGACTGTCACCTGCAATGCCATTCCTTCAATAAATATTTGTTGAGTGTTATTCAAATGACAACATTTTGCAAAGCTTTAAGAAGACCCAGATGTAGAGAACACAGTCCCTGCTCACAGGAGACTCACAGATACTGCATCAGGGCCTTCAGATCAGGGACACCACAGATAGATGCTGAAAGAAAAATCATAAAAAGAAATAGCAACTACGCACGGAATCCAGGACAGATAAAATCCTCAGGAACAGTAATGGGAGGAGCGATACTGTGGTAGCTTTTTAATCTCCCATCATCTTGCATAGGGGTGGAGTCCAGACTGTCACTCAGGCCATAGCCAGTGAGGTCTCAATGTGGGCATGGCCTTCTCTTGAGGATTCTGGCAACTCCTGTATTCTTTCCTGGGGGTGAGAGACACCCATGACTTGATATTCCTGCTGACAAGATACATGGATCTACATTGACGGCAGCCAGAGCCTTGAACGGGGAGGAGTCATGTGGAGACCCATGCCACTTTCCACCTCCACTGGGTCCATAAGACATTCCACCGACTGCCCTGTGATCTTCCAGCACTTGGTGTCATTGCATGTGTTGCATAAGTCTGAAAAAAATTTACACACTGTTATTGGATATATGGGTTAATTTCGTACTTATGGACGTGGTCTGGACTGGGCTGGGATGTTTTCTTAATATACAATTATTCTTCTATATAAAGCTTTTTTAAGACACATGAGTGTTTATGAATGTGCTTCTCTAGTCAACTCGAACTGACTCAGATACCATGAGGGCACAGGGTGGCTGTGTAGGGAAGGGGAGGAAAAGGGAACTGATAACAATGGAACACACACACACACACACAACTTAGGGGCCGAATAACAGAAATATGGGTAGAGGGACACAGAAGACGGTGTGTATAAAGATATTAATTTATATATAATTTAGTAAGGGTGTGAGGGTTGAGGAAAGAGGGAAAAAACAGGAGCTGATATCAAAGGGGTCAAGTAGAATGATAGTGTTTAGAAAATGATGGTGGCAGCATATGTACAAACTCGCTTGATCTAATTGATTTATGGATTGTTATATTATCTGTCAGAGCCCCCATTAAAATGTGTTCTTTTTTCGATAACAACATAAACTCACTGCCATGGAGTCAATTTTGACTCAGTATAGAACACCCCCTGTGGTTTCCTCGCTTGCTATTCTTTAAGGAAACAGAAAACCTTTTCTTTCCCCTGCAGAGTGGCTGGTGGTTTCAACTATTGACTTTGAGGTTAGCAGGCACCATAGCACCATGATTCCTAAGGATGCTGATAGAAAGGGAGAACCTTGTGGAACATAATTTAAAATTCTTTAATTATCTAGACTTACTTAACTGGAAGAGTCCCAGAGACTATGACCCTGAGTTACTCTTCAAACCTTTAATTGAAACTGTTCCCTGAAGTCATCTTTAAACTAAATAACAATTTAGCTCTTAAAGGATTGCATCCTTGAGTATTGCAGTCTTTAAAAAATCAGCACAAATCTAAATGGGCTACAGATAAGTCAAAATATATGTGAGAGGGTTGTGGCAGAGAGATTAAGTAAAAAGAAAGGAAACACCTAGAATAGAAAGAACAAGAATGTTAATTCAATATGAAGCGTGTGACGAATGTCACTGAACATTGTGTCCAGAAAGGGTTGAAATGGAACAGATTTTGCTTTGTATGTTTTCACATATCAAAATTAAATACTAGTAGAAAAAGAGAGAGACTCGCATCTGTTTGAGGCAGACTACCAAATACTGGGTTATATATAATGCTAAGTATTGAATATTATCCCATTTTCATATGGCAAGTATGGAAAGCCAAGGATGGAGTGAGGCATTCACAGGGGAGATGGCATTTGAATGATCCAGGAAAATGGCTAAAGAAGATGCTCATTCCCGAGTGTTTCCACTGGGTTCGCAAACACATCAGCAAATGAATGTCAAATAACCCGTCTCACCCTCTAACTCAGAGCTGTGCAACCGAACTCTCTTCTATGATGAAAATGTTCCAGAGCAGTGATTCTCAACCTGTGGGTCGCGACCCCGTTGGGGGGGGGGTCGAACAATGCTTTCACAGGGGTCATCCGATTCATCACAGTAGCAATATTATAGTTATGAAGTAGCAACAAAAATAATTTTATAGTTGGGAGGAGCACCACACATGAGGAACTATATGAAAGTGTCACAACATTAGGAAGGTTGAGAACCACTGTTCTAAAGGCATGACATCCAATCTGGTAGCTACTACATTTTATCAGGAAAGACCAGTCCATGGAAAGGGACATCATGCTCGTTAAAACTGAAGGTCCACAAGAAAAGAGACTGATCTTCAAGGAGATGGGCTGACACCATGGCTGCAACAATGGACTCCAACCTAACAACCATGGCGAGATTTGGCACAAGATCACGCAGTGTCCTCAAAGTAACATCCTTGATCTTCAGTCTTTTTAAGAGATCTGTTGTAGCACATTTAGCCAGTGCAACGTGTCGTTTAATGTCTTGACTGATGCTTCCTTGAGCATTGATCTGGCTTAGGGTTTAAAAATTCCCCTTGGCTTCTCAATCATACAGGAGGCCCACACAGTGATCATCTTTCCTCACTACACAGAGTGTCATGCCCCACTCACATTGGTCTCCTTGCTGTTCCAGGAAGAAGCTTGGAGAACCCAATCACAAGGTCTTTTGCACTGACTGTCTCCTACCTGGAACACTTTGCCTACCACCAGATGGCCACTCCTGTGTCTTCCTGCCTTATTCAAGTACTGCACTGTCAATGAGATCTTCCTTGGCTGCGATGCACTACTTGCCCCAAGTTTCCCATCCAGCGCAGTTTAGTGAGAAAAATCTCACTGCTACCTGCAGGGGGGAGCCTCGGCACTGGCATCTCAGAAAATGGAGCATAATCAGAACAGAAATGTGACCCTACCTCTCATGCTGAAAGGCTGCTAACTGCAAAATCTAAACCACCACACAACCAGCCACTTCTCAGGAGAAAGGCTGAAAGTTAGTCTCAGAAACCTACAGGGGAAGTTCTACCCTGTCTTATAGGGTCATTATGAACCAGTATCAACTCTATGGCAGTAAATTTGCATTTGGGAGGGGGCGCGTTCTAAGGAGCTCTGGGTCACATACCCTGATCAATCCAACTGGCAGCTGCATCAGCTGGCTAAGGCTTCAAAAGACTGAGTAGGTAACCCAGAGCTCATTGCTGTTGGCAGAAACTTGTGGGGGGTCAGAAGGACTTGAGGTGATGGTGTCCTTCTCAGTGGCCTCAGATAATCTTCTCCCCGGTCTGGGCATCAGCATCTTCTTTGCAAAATGGGATGATTGCATTAGAGAACCACTAAACTCCTATATACCTGAGCAACCAGGAAGCAATTGTGAATCCTGGAGAGGAGCAAAGACTATGCTGGTGGCTCTGCAAATCTTGGGAAGCCTGGATCCGATGCGGCTAGAACTGTCCACTGCGAGGCACCAAGAATCCCGAGAGCTGTAGTTCAGGTCTCCCCCTTGCCTGTGTACCATGGAAGATTTAATAAATGTTCTCCTCATGCTACCTTTAGGATCCTTGGTGGCAAAGTGGCAAAATCCCTTCACATTGGCCTGTTAACTGCAGGGTTGGCAGTTCAAACGCACCTGCTGCATTCCTGTAGAAAGGGCAGCTTTCAACTCCCACAAAGAATTGTTGTTTCAGAAATCCACAAGGACAGTTGTATCCTGTAACTATGGGTCAGAACTGGCACAATAGCAGTTCGTGATTGAGCTTTAAACTACATTTGAGACTGGGGTCTATTTTGAATTCCCCTACCTGTCCATTGGGTGTCATGGGAAGAAAGTAGATAGGAGAAAAAAAGGGTAGGAGGCAGTGAGGGAGGAGGGTAGAATGTACTGGAGTAACACATTCTGGCAGAAAATTGTGTGTATGTGTGTGTGTGCGTGTTCTATTGTAATTCACACAGATTATGGGTGGGGGAGGGAACTGAAAAAGTAAATATCCATGAAAAAGAAAATTTTTTTTCTTTGGTGATTATCCTTTTGTTGAGCTAAGGGATGGAGAATGTACTGCATGGACGTGACCAGCCACTGGACCGGTGTGCTGTTAACACACCCTCCTGCCTTTGCATGCTGGGGGCCTCTCTGTAAACAGAAGTGACTTGTGACTTCTGATTTCCTGGGGCTCTAAAGAGAACCCGAGAATAGAAGTTCTAAATCGTGAACAAAGGAGAGACAAAGGGTTAATGACAGGACAGAATTTTGAAGTTTCATTGGATGAACACAGCGCCAGCATCCAACAAGCATTCCAAAGGCTGAACTCTGCCCGGAAGTAATGAATGAGCACTGCCTTTAGCCCGTGTCCTCACTCTCCCCGTCTCCTGCACTCCAAGCCAGCCTCACTAAGAGTAGTCAAAGGTGACATGGTGGTCCTTTCATCTCTCTCTGACCCCTCACGCTGCCTTCACCTCTATCCAAGTTGCTTCATCCTTCCCCCTTCTCCCTGATCTTCCTCGTGGAAAGATCTAATTCATACTAACTGGTAAAAGTCAGTTAGCACACAAGAAGGAAGACATCTCCTTCCTCAGTCTATGCTGCAGAAAAGGAAACTCGGGCTTGAGCTCATTTGCCCAACTGTCAAAGGTCCCATCACGGGCAGGGCCATGATGTGAAAATTCAAGCAAGCAGCCCCAGAGCCAGAGCTACCAACCCTCATCCACTGCAGTTCAAGTTCATGGGGTGAAGTGGTGAAAAGCTAACCAGAAACTGAGAGTCAATGTAGATACCCAAGGCTTTCTTGCCAGGGCACTCACTCACTCCCATTGAGTCAATGCTGACTCATAACAACCCTATAGGACAGGGTAGAATTCCCCTGTGAGTTACTGAGGATGTATCTCTTTATAGGAATAGAAAGCCCCATCTTTCCCTTGTGGAGTAGCTAGTGGTTTTAAACTGTTGCACAAAGCATAACCATGACACCATCAGGACTCCAAAACATGCCAGGGCAATCAATGGTTCTGTGAGATCTCTCAGGATAGAGATATACCTTGCTCCTTGGCTACACACGAGAAAGCATTCACCTCCAAGCCTAGTTTGTGATCCAAGTGGGTTTTATGAGAATTAGAAGAAGTTTCAGGTTTATAAAGGCACCTGCAGGGCTCTTCAGAAATGTGCATCTCCTTAGAAGCTTCCCTGAAAGTCACGAGGTCTGCTCTGTGCTCCTGCCTTTTAAATTACTCCAAGAGGTGGGGCGTGCTGGTGACCCTGGTTGAACTCATTGGCTGAACTGAATTCACCTGGCCTTGTTGGGCCAATTCAGGTGCAGAACACACCCAGTTGTACCTCCCCTTCCTGGCTGGGAACCTGAGCCTCTTAGC
This sequence comes from Tenrec ecaudatus, assembly GCF_050624435.1. Taxonomy (NCBI): domain Eukaryota; kingdom Metazoa; phylum Chordata; class Mammalia; order Afrosoricida; family Tenrecidae; genus Tenrec; species Tenrec ecaudatus. Next base: position 197,969 of record NW_027459075.1, on the reverse strand, counting down.
ATGTGCAGTGTACCACTCGTTCATGGGACAAAGGCTCAGACTGCTGACCATGCGTAATGGATGCCTCAGTCCCTAAGCTAAACTACCTAGCAGTTCCAAAACCCCACTGCTGTGTAGTGTTCATGAACTTTGGCAGGAACACATCCTTACCACGAAGAATCCTGGTGGCCCAATGGCTAAGCACTTGGGCTTTAGACCGCGGTCAGTAGCAATGCATGAGAAAAAGGTCTTGCCATTGTAAGCATTCCACCCCACTGCCATCAAACGCAAAGGACCTCTGGTGACATGGCGGGCTACTCACAGAGCTACTAAATGCAAAGTCAACAGTTCTAACCCACCAGCTTCACTGTGGTAGAAAGATGAAGCTACCTATTCCTATAGAGACATAATATCTCAGAAACCTATAGGGAAAATTCTACCCTGCCATGGACTACTAAACGAACAACCTAATCTGTCTTGGAAGAAGTCAGGCCAGAGTGCCCTTGACAGCATATATGGCAAGATTTTGCCTCCCAAATACGTTGGACATATTGCCTGGAGAAGGACATCCTGCTTGGTAAAGTGGAGGGGCAGCACAAAAGAGGAAGGCCCTCAACGAGCTGGATTGACACCGTGGCTGCATCAATGTACTCAGGCAGAGAACAAATGTGATGATGGTGCAGGACCTGGAAGTGTTTGGTTCTGTTGTGCATAGGGTCACTTTGGGTCAGAAACCACTCAATGGCACCCGACAGCAACAACAACAAGTATATAAGATCACCATGAGTTGGAATCAACTCGACAGAAAGTGGGCTTTGGGTCTGTCATGGAACCAACCCTGGCTCATAGCGACCCAATCATGGGATTCTGAGGCTGTAAATCTTCATGGGAGCAGAGGGCCTCATCTGTCTCCTGCGGAGCAGCTGCTAGGTGTGAACCCCTGACTTTGCAGTTGACAGTCCAACACTTCCCTTAAAGTACCCCCCGGGGCTCCTTTGGTAACGATGACAGACTAGGAAACCCAATGGGGACATTTCTACTCTGTCACATGAAGGCATCCTGTGCAGAATGGGCTCAACGGGAACTAACACCAACCCCACCACTTTTAACACCATCCCAACCTTACAGACTGTGCTAGGCTCTTGAAGGAATTGACTTTTTGCACTCCCACTGAGCGAGCTATGAGCATGCATGCATGCCAACACGTAACTTCCGGTCCTGAACTAGGGATCAGCTGCACATGTAAGGATGTGCTTCTAATGTGGAAGGAAGTAAAGAGAGGGGATCTGGAAGCAGGAAAAGCCAGGAAGCAGGAGTCACTTAGGCAGATCCCTTTCCTAAACCAGCTTAATTAGCATATCACAGATCCTGGCTCAGAGGTGATGTTCAAAGAAGAATTGTTGACTGAATACACAAGGGAAGGAACCGAATAAGTGAACACAGAAATGTGCTAATGACCAAATTGACTCACAGTTCCCACCCTGCTCTTCTTCTTCCAGGTTCTTCTCTAGTTGCTAATGGTATTTGCTCGACCCCTCACAAGCACAAAAGGAGCCCTGGTGGCCTAGCGGTTAGGCAGTGGGCTGCTAACCACCAAACTAGCAGTTCTAAATTAGCAGGCATTCTGAAGGAGAACAACAAGCTGTCTGCTCCTTTAAAGAATTAGTCTTGGGAATGCACAGTGGTAGCTCTACCCTGGCCCATAGGGCTGCTCTGAGTCTGACTCGACTGGACAGCAGTGAGTATGGGTTTGGTTTGGTTTTCACAGGTACCCCGATCCGTTGGTGGTCTTGGTAAATTGCACACGCTGGTTCAGTGGACCTTGTGTAGGGCTTGAGAATTTGCACTTCTAACAAGCTCCTGATGTTGCTAGTCTGTGACCATATTTGGGGTGGCAAGGCTCTGGACTACCGGGGTCTTCCTGGTGGCTGCTGTCACAGCACAAGTTCCCAAGAGTGCACCGCTACTCATTTCTTTGGGATGATTTGGACTGAGTTTTCCCAGCCATTTCATCAAGGTTTTTGGCTATTTGTTCCATGACACTGAAAAGTTTGGACCTGACATACGCAGCTCAGGCTGTATTATCTATCTTCTCTGCCCTCTTGGATTGGAGATGGATCACCTATGAAGCGATGAGGGTAAGAAGGGTTGGGTGTCCCCAGGTAATGTGAACAGTTAGCACGCTCAACCACTGCTGATTAAAAGGTTTGCGGTTCAAATCTAAGGCCCCTCAGAAGAAAGGCCTGCTGATTGACTTCTGAACGACCAGCCTTTGAAAGCTCTGTGGGGTCCCGTGGTGCTGACCCACACGGCGTCACCGTGAGTTGGAATGGACTCCTCAGAAACGGGTTTAGTAAGCAGCACAAAGAGGAAACTCCTTGGTGAACTGGAGGACACGGTAGCTGAAACCATGGGCTCCAACATACTACCCCTGAGGCTGGCAAAGGACCGGGCAGTGCTGCCTTGTGTTGCAAAGAAGGTCCCTGTGATGTCGGAATGATTGGACAGCACTAACAACAACAAAGGGTGTCAGGGCCCTTCACTTCCCTAGACCACTGACCAGGTTCAAAGACCCGCATGCGTGTATAGTTTCACAGTTAGACGTGTTTAGAAAAAAATAATGTTTGCAAAAGTAAAATCTTGGTTTACATTTTACAGAGCATGCACAATGAGTAGAACTCTTAAGGTCCACCGGAACCTGTTTAGGGTCCCCTCCACTTGCTCACCACCGATAAGTCGATTCTGACTCATATTGATCCTACAGGAGAGGTTAAAATTTCCCCTGTGGGTATTTCTGAAACTGTAGCGCCTTATGGGAATAGAAAGCCTCCTCTTTCTCTGCACCTGGTGGGTTCAAACTGCCAACCTTGTCTTTAGCAGCTCAGGACTGACTTGTATCTCTATGAAACCAAAATCTACCTCACTGCCAGGGAGGTGATGCTGACTCATAGTGACCCTATGAGGCAGAGTAGATCTGTCCCTGTGAGTTTCTGAGACTGTAACTCTTTATAGGAGTAGACAGACTCTTCTTCCCACGGAGTGGCTGGTGGTTTCAAAGTGCTGACTTTGGTGTTAGCAGCCCAACATGCAAACACTATGCCACCAAAGCTCCTTTTGGACCCCTATAAGTAGATAAATATTTCTCTTATATCTGTGTTTCAACCAAAGGCATGGCTATAAAGGAAAAAAGGCCATGAGTGTCAAGAATGATTTGAAAATGTGGAGTTCTTTTGGGAAAGTATAAATATATATATATATATATATATATATATATATATATATATATATATATATATATATATATATATATATACTTGTGTATATAAATAGAATTCTGACGGCAAGAGTGGTCAGGAGTTGGACTGTTAATCTCAAGGTCAGCAGTTTGAATGGCCAACCGCTCCTCTGGAGAAAGAGGAGATTTTCTACTCCTCTAAAGAATCACAGTCTCAGAAACCCACGGGGGCCATTTTACTCAGTCCCATGGGCCTGTGAGTTGGAATGGACTTGATGGCAGTGAGGGCATGTAAATATGCAAACACCCACCTCGGACTTAGGATTTGACCTGCTCCCTCAGCCCCGTGAGCATCTGCATCTGAAGCCATGGACTTGGCCTTCTGTGAAGAACCCATTAGTGCACCGCCACAAAGAGAACGAGTTTCCTCTGTGTCAGTCCATTACCCTGCCAACGTTCAGGATGGAGCCAACACCCTTGGTTTCCCAGAGAAATTGGCTCAACATCCCCCTGATGTGGTTGCATGACATAGGCCACTCATGCAATGCACTGCATGTGCTCTATTTAATGCACCATCACCAACAAGTCTACATGGGTGGTAACTCTGAAAACCTTGCCCAAACAGCTGGCTTCACCAAAGTATATGGAACCATGTGGAGGCGTCGACCAGTTCGACTCTGCACTGGCTGTACATTGGCATTGCCAAGGGGGCTTTCTCACTGACTGTGACCTGAATCCTGCTTCCACTAAGCCTTGCTTCATTGGTCTGGGATGGGGCCAGGCCAATGGGAGGCTTGAAAGCTCCTAAGGGATTCCAAAGTATGACCAAGGGTGAACACTACTGTTTTTGGCCATCACATCCGGGAAGGCCCTTGGGACTTTGCCACTCAAAGTACGATAGGTTAAGGAACCAGCAACATCAGCATTAGCTTCTCCCATGCTAATGCCATCGAGTTGATGCTGACTCATAGTGACCCTACAGGACAGGGTAGAACTGCCCTTGTGGGTTTCCCAGACTGTCACTCTTGCCCGGAGTCTACAGCCTCATATTTCTCCCAAGGAGTGGCTGGTGGTTTAGGACTACTGTCCTTGTGGTTAACAGCCCAAGAGTACCAGGGCCTCTAGAACTGCTGGATCCTAGACCCCACCCTGAACCCACAAAATCAGAATCTGCCCCCCAGCCCGATTTCCAGGAACCTGGGTAAGTGCATGCATGTGAAAGTTTAAGAAATACTTCCTTAGAAACCATTACTTTCCAGAACAAACTCCTCCTGCCAGAGGTGCAGAAATGAAAGCCCATAAGGCCATGCTCGCCTAGAAGCAATTTGAGGTCTCAGTGCTCCTATATCCTGGCTGTCATCCAGATTTCCTTATTCTCACCTGGACTGTTGTCACTGCAGCAGGTATTGGTGAGTCCTCAGCACGAACAGCCCCAAATTCGGTCTAGAGACACAGCTCCCATTTCAGAGTAGTACAATCCACAGTTTCCTATAGAGTTTCTGGCTTTTACTGGCTTGGGGTAGGGTCTAGTGGGAAACGCATCTTAGCAAGAGCCATTATGTATTCTGGATGTGCACAATGAGTTTGTCTTGAGGCATATTTATGTCTGATGTTCTTATGTATTCTCTTTCTATCCCATGCAACGTTATTATTTTGAAAATTTATATTTGCTTTTAATTACCCAGACACATAAGTGATTTATAGCTAGGTCTGATCGATTGGAATCAGATGACCACGCCTGGATTAACCATGGGTCCTGGTGACCATTAGGCACTTCTTTCCATGAATGATATTTTCACCTGAGTGAATGCATTCACGACTTTTCTTCTCTTAAGATAAATAAGCAGGTGGGTATCCTTTTGCTATGCTGGCACTTCCTTGTGCTGTTTTAAGTTCACCCAGCAATTTTTAAAAAGAGAAACATATTACAACTGTCATACACTTTATAATTCATGTGGAAAAATTTGAGGGAGAGCTAAATAGAGGTGACCCGTGGTGCAGTCTTACTTACTGCTTGTTAGAAGGTACTGAAATCTTATATACATAAACACTAGAAACCAGGAGAGAGGAAATGGTGGTTCCATGGCAGAATTCTCACTAGCCATGCAGGAAATTTGGGTTTGATTCTTGGCCAGTGCGCCTCCTGTTACAGCTACCACCTAACTGCTAGTGAAGGCTGGCATATTGCTATGATGCTGAACAGATTTTAGCGATGTTTTCTGCCTACAGACAGACTAGGAGGAAAGGCCTGGTGAACTCCTTCAAGCCATCAGCCACTGAAAACCCCCCAGTTGACAAGGGGTCAAATCTACAACCCATTGAAGGAATGGGGCAGGACCAGTGGGCATTGAGTTCTGTAGCACATGGAGTCCGCATGAGTCAGGAGCTGGCTGACTTGAAGGCAATTGTCCACAGCACTCTCTAGGAGGCAGTGGTTGGAGCACATAGGCGTCCTTCATGTGGCCCCATGATCATCAAGCCTTAAGTCATGCAACCAACTCTGGGAAATGAGAGATGCCCGGGGTACCAGGAATATTTGAAAGACCTGGTGTAAATTGGTTCAGCCCAGGGGAGTTCTGGAAACCACCGAGGTAAGCTTCCTGCTGAAACCACTAACTTAGCTCCAGTGTGAGTGGATGGGTGTCTGCACATGTACCCAGCCACCATTAGTGCTTTTGTTGTTGTTGTTGTTGTTGTTGTTGTTGCCGTTCACGTCCGTAGAGTCTATGCCGATTCACAGTGACCCTATATGACAGGGTAGAATTCCCCCTGTGACTTTCTCACACTGTGACTCTTTACAGGAGTAAAAAAGCCTCATCTTTATCTTGAGGAGTGGCTGGTGGTTTTGAATGGTTGATCTTGCCATTAGTCCATTGCGTAACCAGGTGCTGTCAATTTGGTTCCAACTCATGGCCACTCTATGTACAGCAGAACAAAACAACACGCTGCCCTGCGCATTTCTCACAGCCATTCCTACATTTGAGCCACTGTGTCAACCCATCTTGTGGAGGTTTGTCCTCCTTTTGGCTTGACCAAGCATGCTGCCCAACTCCAGGGACTGGTCGCTCCTGATAACACCCAAAGTACATGAAGCCAAATGTCACCATCCTCGCTTCTAAGAATCAATCTGGCTGTAGTTCTTTCAACATAGATTTGTTTGTTCTCCTAGAAGTTCCTTGGTATATTCAATATTCCTCACCAGGACCATATTTCAAATGCATCAATTCTTCTCGTGGGATTTCCTTATGCATTTTCCAGCTTCCACATGAAAATAATCATGCCTTGGGATAGGATACTCCTGAGTTTTTAAGGTGACAAAGTCACCTTGGTTCAAAAAAATGTTTAAAAGGCCTTTTGCAGTAAATTCACTGAAAGCAATTTATCCAGTGATTTCTTTACAGATATTTCTATGAGCGTTGGTTGTGGATGGGTCCAAGTAAGATGAAATGCTTCATCATTTAAATCTTTTCTGTTTATCATGTTGCTTATTGGTTCAGTGGTGAGGATTCTTGTTCTTTTAACCTCGAGTTGTAATCCATACTGAAGACTATCATCTTTGAACTTCATCAGTAAGTGCTTCAACTCCTCTTCCCTTGCAGCAAGCAAGGCTGGTCGCCTGCATATTTCAGGCTGTTCTCGAATCTTCCTGCAATCCTGAAGTCTCCAATTCAGCCATTCAAAACTCAAAACAGCTCAATGCCATGGAAGTCAAGTCAATTCTGACTCGAGCAACCCTGTAGGCCAGGAAAGAACCTCCCGGAAGGTTTCCAAGGCTGTAATCTTTGTGGCAGCACATGGTCACATCTTTCTCACTCGGGATAGCTGGTGAATTCCAAGTGTTGCTCTTTCGGTTAACAGTGAAGTGCTTAAACATTGCCCTACCTGGATTCCAAGTGTGAGCTAGCAGCCACAATTTTCTTCTGAGACCAAAGGGGTTGTTAGGTGTGAATTCTCGACCAAGGGTGGTCCAGCAGACCTGCTCAGTATTCGCCCAGGTGCAAAATCCATCAAGAGGATGCATTGTCATTATTTTTAATCACATAACACACCCAGGTGTAGCAGCAACCCAGCTTTGTAATATCACCCTGGTTTTGATAAATATGTCCCATTCCTTGATAACGCTTCCAAATCCTTTAATATCCTGCAGCTCAGTCCCTGATGTCTGGCTGTAACAAAAGGTGTGAAGGGAGACCATATGTCAATAAACTCTCCCCGTCTACCACAACTCACCGCATAATCAGCTCCACGGTAAAATGCATGGTAAGTCAGTTATGCGCTGGCGGGGAGGGCAAGGGGCCCCTTTCAGGTTTGTCTTCTGATGAAGTTGACCAAAATGACTTCTTATTTCAGCCTATTAGGAGAGTGAGAGTTGCCCCCCCCTCCCTCGCCATTTTTCTTTTCTTTTCCCTTTTTGTCCCTTTCCCCTTGGAGGGACAGCCTGCTCTGCTATTCTGAAAGGGTTGTCTGTTTTATGCTGCGCTCTCCACTCCATTAAATCACCTTTCCTCACATTAAATACAGGTCTTCAGGGTGGTCAGAGAGCTTTGCTGTGAGGGATAATGATATAATGAGGATGACATGCATGAAAAGTCATTTTTCAGCTCAATCCCAGGCAGACCACGGGGAAGCATGAAATGGGAAGGGGGAGAGGTGTACCTCACTTTAGACAAGAGCCGGGCTTCTGAGGGGGCCAGTCTCGACCTGGAAGGCTGCTGAAGGCTTCTTTACCTCACTCACTCATTCACTCATTCATTCAACCAGCTTGCTACTTACTTATTAAATGCCACACCTTGGGGCTCTCTCACTGAACAAAAGAGACAAAAATCCCCCTTCTGTCAAGAAGCTTCCATAAACAGAGGCATTCAAACACTTCCTAGAGAATGTGTTTAAAGTCCAATTTACACAAAAGCAGAAGAAGAGACTGATGCGAGGGGTTTCACACACACACATGTTCATATATGACTCCCATTGCAGCGACAAAGTGTAGGACTCTTCCAGGAGACACTATTCATTGGAGTTAAATTGCTCCCCCCCAACCCCCTGAGCTCTCTCTCTCTCTCTCTCTTTTTTCTTTCTTTCTGAGAGCAATTGCCCTTGGAAGGGATTAGCTGTTATCACTCTCTAGCACCTTAGTGTGAACTTATTTATTGGCTCCTTTTCCTGCCTAGATAGGAGGGGCCTCCAGGGCTGCTAAAAGCCAGAAAAATCCCAAAAAAGGCAGCAACAAGAGAGGCAGAGGACAATTGGGGTCAGTGTTTCTCATTTCAGTGGGGGGGGGGCATTTGTTAAAGATGCAGATTACACACACATACAGCACACACACACTTCCCTGCCACCCCACCCAATATGGCCCTACTAAATAAGGATCCTACCCCACCATCTGTCCGGGAGCCCCTGAACTGGCCCTTCCCATGAAACAAGCCAGGGCCATTGAAAGTGACTCTTTAGGCAAAAGACCAGTGACTTAGGTTTTCCAAACCAGGATAAAGACCATTTGTTAAGCACTTGCATATTAACCAAAAGGTTGATGCTTCAAACCCACCCACAGGTTCCTAGGAAAGCAGGCCTGGTGATCTGTTTCTGAAAGGGCACAGTCTTGAAAAGGATCCCTGGTAACATATTGTCCTGCTAGCCATAAGGTCAGTAGTTCAATACTACCAGCTGCTCTGAGAGAGAAAGCTGAAGCTTTCTACTGTACAGATGTATAGTCTCAGAAACCTACCAGGGCAAGTATACTCTGCTGCCATGAGTCAGAATTGACTCAATGGCAGCAAGTGAGTGGATGGGCAGGGATTGATTGGGCACCAACTAACACTAAGAACAACTATTTTGGGTGGCAGTGACATTCTTCTGCTTTATCTAGAATCTGAACTCTCAGCGTCATTAACAATGGAGGCAACAGACAAATAATTATAAACTACAGAAGGGTAAAGAAAAGCTAAAGAAGTTACTTCTGTTTGGGGTTTAGTTGTGTGCTTTTTTTAGCAGAAAATATGAACTATGAAGGAGCAGGGACTTGCTGGACTTAAATATGAACTGTAAGATCTCTCTCCGGGCTAGAGTTACATCTCAGTTCTTGGCTCTGCATGAGAAAGAATTCACGCCAAAGCCTGGCTCATGATCCAAGTGAGTTTAATGAAAGTTAAAAGAAGTTTCAGGTTTTACGCGCCACCCCTAGGATTCCTCCCCACCATGCAGCCTGGCAGAGACTGCTCGAGGTCACGCAAAGATCTCTCTCCTAAGTTTTCCTCCAAAAAAAGACCTGTCTCATGTTCTTTCTCAAGTTCTCTCCCCAGTTCCTGTCCCCAGTTTTTCCTTTCTCCCCCTCGCTCCTGCCTTTTCAAGGATTCCCGGGGAGAGGCATGGTGAATGACCCCAGGTCGATCCCATTGGCTGAATTGCAATCACCTGGCCCAGGTGGGCTGATCCAGGTTTAACGCCCATCCGTACCCACCAGCGGGAAAACCTAGGCTTTTGTTCTATGCTTGGTTCTCCTGGGCATGCGTCAATGGACATCTCATTCCTGCCTATCTGCCTAACAAAACCTATTTTTCAACCCCAAGTCTTTCTTGCCAAAAAATAATGTCCCATAATAGGAATGGCATGAGCAGGGCTTCTGTGTTGGATCAGATCAAGAAGATAGCTTTCATGCCCTGTACTAAGATCACAAAAGAATGTAATCCAGTGCCTTGTAGACAGTCTCGTGTACACAAAAGGTTTTCTAAGAGTCTCCAGAAGGCTGTGCTACAGCCTAAATAGGCTGAATTGCAGCCTAAAACAGAGAGGGACCCATTTCAAAGAGATGTGGGGACATGGCTTTCATAAAATTGAATGCATCATGTAATCCAGTGCAAGGGAAACCCAGTAACTTTGGGAAGGAACTGCATTGGCTTGGACTAAGCAGCCAGAGATAGTGCTACATAAAAAGAAAGAAGATGATTGATAAAGCAACCCAGACATTATTGTGGAAAAGGAAAAGGGACTTAGAAGACAATCAAAAGCTACAAGGAACCTCTCTTAGGGAGAAGTCTTGTGGTTTCAACTTGTGTGCTCTGGGGGATATTTGGCAGTCACGTATTAAATTGTGCATTCAATTTAATCCCTTTAAGGGATTTTGTCACTGGGCCTACAGCCCAACTATCCTGACAAAAAAAATCTATCTTGAAAATCACCCTGCTGTGAGGAAGCTAAAGGCAAGCACATGATACGATCACATGGAGGGAAATTGGGGAGCCAATGCAACAGCAAGAACCCAGGCCCTAGACCTATGAACCAAAGCAAACCCATCTTGCCAGGTCTCGCTGCTTGAGCTGGTTTGGCCAATGCCACGTGGAGTGGAGATGTGCTGCCCCAGCCAAACCTTCCTCAAATTACAAAATTATGAGCAAATAATACACCGAGTGGGATTGAAAGTCACTAAGCAGCAATAGGTAAGTAAAACATATGGGCCTACCATTACCTATCTGTAAAGAGTCTTTGGCAACTGGTTTATGGAAGACACAGGCCCTGATTACCTCCCATAACACGTATTCTTTATCATAGCCACGGACACTCATGGAAACATTAAAGTTGTGCTTGAGAGAGGAAAAGGTGAGTTAAGAACTGAGAAAAATGGTCATGTGGCCTGGATATGGCTCAAACACTCCATTCTCCTTGGTCTCTTGGAAGAAGGAGAGGGATGAGAACCCAAAGCTGTAAACATTGTGTGGATTAGAAACGTGTTAAGTTTGGCGTGAGGGCTGAAGGCCCAGGTTGGTAAAATTATTTCTGTGGGATTATCTAGAACCAGGGCTGCTCTGAGGCCCACACTGGAGAGAATGCCATGGTCATTACCCTTGTATGCTTTATTTTGGCTTAGTCCCTCCACCATCATGTGTCAGGGCTTACCCAGTGCCCCTTCTCAGCCCTGATACACGGTGTTGCCAAAAGGGCTCAGAGATGTTAAGCAATCTGATCAAGGTCATGGGGCTTAAGGTCAGGTACAGAGCCAGACACTGAAATGCAAGAAGACTGACTCCTATGCCCAGACCTGGGACAAATCTCTCTGACAGAGCTGGGTAGATGCCCCTAAACATCCGTCTTGTGTGTGTGTGTGTGTGTGTGTATTTGTGTGTGTGTATGTGTATATCCACATATATATGTTTGGTTTATTTGTCATCAACATAATTAGAGTATTTCTATCCAATTAAAAAATGAATTAAGCCAAGGTTGGTGGTTTACAATTTGCACAAGTGCCTTTATGAACTATCATGGTTTACTTTCTTTCATTGGGAGGCAGCTCCAAGTTTCAGACCTCTTCACTCCCCCAGTGAGGTGCTACATTCAGACCAGAGTCAGAGGAAAGGATTGACCAGAAAGAGTCAGTTCACTGAATGAGGTTCCTTTGAAAAGGAAGCCAAAATGGCCCTTAAACTCATGGCCATCAAGTCAATAATAGCTCCTAGTGAGGGACCCTGTTAAACAGGATCCTATGGTACAGGGTAGCTCTGTCCCTGTGACTCTCCAAGACTAACTCCATGGAAGCAGAAAGCACCAGGTTTCTGCCACAGGGCTGATGGTGGTATCAAATTACTGGCCTTTGGGATGTCAGCTCAACTTGTAACCACTATGCCACAAGGGCACTTAGTCAATCTAACAGGTCTGGCAAAATGTAGAGCCAGACATTATACACTGAAAATGGCTCACCACCACCACCAAAGGCTGGCTTTCTGGTGGGGTCTTCTGAGGGGTTAGGGGTGAGGGGTGAGGGGTGAGGGGTGAGGGTGAGGGTGAGGGTGAGGGTGAGGGTTAGGGTTAGATAAAATTGATGTGTGACTTGATAGGGCCACTAGTAAGCCAGCATATATAAAAGACTTACTCCCTCCCCCAACAGAATGGGTTCTTTTCTCCAAGATTTCACGAAACATGGCATGACCAGGAAAGACAACCGGTCCAAATTCCTAAAGCCACCAAAGTGGAGGCCGTCCCTCTCCTCCCCTCCCCATCCCCGTCCTCTTTATCCCACTTTGCAGGACGACTCAGGATCGGGAGAGCTGGCTTAAGACCCATTGTGACCGCTGCCTGCCTATCAGTTCATGGGGGCAAAAGGAAGAGAAATACCACTTATTTTAAAGTCACCCCCCAACACGTGCACTAGGGCTGGCATGTCCTCTCCACCCCCCAAGAAGGATCACTGGTCAGCAGCATTCTCTGCTTAAGGCAAGCAGCCCAAACACCTGGGGAAACCCCAAGAGTCCCTCTTTGGGTCTGTGTCCCATTTTTTTCCCCAGGATTGCATAATTGGAATAAACAAAACCCCCTGTCTGAGAAACCACAAGGTCTGATTTCTTTGCTAGACTAGCTTTTCCACATGCATCAGCCCACCTCAGACAAGTGCCAGCCACTTCTGCAGGTGCTGTTCACAGCAGAGGAATGGGAGCCCTTCCAGAGAGAGGCCCAGAAAGCAGTCAATAGAACTGATGGTCAGCCAGCGGGCACTCCCCAGTGGAGAGAAACTCTTTTTACCACTCCACGAATAATGCGGGACCCAAACTCCCAGTAATGCCCCGAGGGCTTAGCTGGGTATCACCAGTCTCTCTTGCAGGGCCTCCGCGGGACAACTAGGAAACCTATGCATTTATCTAAGGTCAGTGAGAATTTTCAGGCGCCTACAAATGAATGTCTGTCTGCCTGCCTGCCTGCCTGCCTGCCTTTTTAGAGTGGCTGATGGAATCCTGCGTTCTTTGTACCCCCAAGGACCCAGAGGCCCCCGAGAACAAGAGGGAAATAAGTATTTCCTTTATTACTCAGCCCGCCTCAGACATGAAAAAGAAATGGGAAGCATTTGAAGGGAACAATCTTCGTGATTTAGTAGAAGTGTCTTATTGGGTGTATCACAACACAGATGACCCTACCACGACAGAGACAAAGAAATAGCTAAAATACTAGGAATTGCCATGAGACACAACAGAGACTCAGAAAAAGAGATCATGGCCCACTCACGGAGAGACTGACCTGTGGCACCACCAAGCCCTGAGGAAGGAAGGATCCAGGTGCCTACTACAGAAGAGACAGACATTGGAAAAAACATTGCATTGAAAACTCCAGGAGAGACGGACAAACCTCCACTAGAGAGGACAGGCCTCGTCCTCGCCTAGAAAAACCCAAATGAGAGACAATAACGCTTGAGGAAGCTGAAGGAATGTCTCAGGGCTCTGTTTCACTGGCCCCCAGGATCCCGTGCTAACTGTCCAAGTTGGGGGCCATCCAGGAAATGTCTTGGAGGACACAGGGGCCATCTTCTCAGGTTCAAAAAAGAGAACGGACACATTGTCAAAGGAAAGATTGGAATTACTGTCAGCCTATGATTGCTTCCAAAGTACTCACACCAGAAGGTTTGCATGGAGATTGGGGGGCTTCCCAAGCCATCAAGGTAAAAAATGTCTCTCTGCCCTATGTCCCAGTTAGCCACATGGTTTTCATGGCACTGGCTCCCGGCTCGGCTGTTGAGCCAGTGAAATTCTTTTAGCAGGAGTTGAAGTGGCCATCAGCGGAAGGACAAAACCTCCACCGTGGGCTTCCCGTTTCAATACGAAGCCACCTATATCACCTCTTGGACATTATCATTGTCCTGGACTCTGAATTGCCACCCCAGATCTAGAATGCGCCTGACATGTCCACATGGTTTGAATCAGGTTCGGGTTAACCCCTCTCGATCACTTAGTGACATGGGACACTAGACCCTGGAATACCTTTACTTTCCAGATGAGAAAACTCACTCAAAAAGACACATGTACTGACCCACAGGAACACAACTGGTTAACAACAAAGCCACATTCCCAACCAGTGTCTGGAGCCAGAGCTCAGAGCCCCATATGTCTGTGCCCAGCTGAGCAGTCACCCTCTCCTGGACCCTCGAAAGATCTGAGGAGATCCTCCCCCCCCATTCCCCCCTCCCATGCCCAAATATGTTTTTTCATAGGATGGCACTGAATCTGCAGCTCTGGGAGCGGGACATATCTGATGGAGAATACGGAGAAGACGAAGGGGGAGGAGGGGAGAGTGGAGCACATCCTGGCCCACCAGGCCTTGAGGATGATGTTCCCACTCAGAGAAGACAGTCCACACAGAAGACCACATGGCCAGCCCAAGATGAGACACGACGTCCCTCAAAGACCCATAGCCCTAGAAGGGACAACACTGGAGAGACAGTGCGGGAACGGATCCCGCCACACCGAGGCATAGCACTAAGGGCGTGCAGCAGAAGAGCAAGGAAGTGGAGCAACAAGGTCCCCAGGGAATGCCAAAGGAGGACTTTGGGGGCAGGACTTGGTGCCCGCACAGACTGGACTGGAAAACACTGCTAAGGGCCAACAAACAGTCCGTGAACTAACTACAAGCTTTCCTTTCTTGAGGAATTGTGTTTTCTTTGATGGTCATTGGATTTTGGCTGTTTTCTTTCTTTTGGTGCTTGCTTTCGCTCTGTCTTTTGTTTGTGCATGTTATTACCTCTACTGTATGTCTAAAAAGAGATGCTGGATGCACAATCTGCAGGAGAGAAAAAGGGGACCAACACTTCGTGGGAGGGCCACGGGAAAGAGGGAGTTGGGGGGAAAGGGAGTGATGTCAAGAAACCCAGAGACAAGGGAACAACAAGTGGATGCAAATCCGTGGTGAGGGCGATGTAGGAATCCTGGTAGGGCGTGATCAAGGGTGAAGGAACCAAGAGGATTTACTGAAACCCAAATGAAGACTGAGCATGGCAGTGGGTACAAGAGGGAAATGAAAGGGAATAGCAGAGCGACCTAGGAAGCACGGGCCAGTTATAGAGGTCTAAAGAAAGGCACGCACAGATGTAAATATATTTATCTGTGAGCATGGGGAAATACACCTATGTCCATATCTTTATAGGTGTCCTATTAAGGTAGCAGATGGCCTTTGGGCCTCCACTCAAGGACTCTCTCATTGCAAGAATACCTTGTTCTATTACATTGGCATTCTATGATGCTCACCTTCCCGACACGTTCCCTGAAGTCTAAGCGGTTGCATAAGCAAATGTGGTCGAGAAAGCTGATGGTGCCCTGCTATCAAAAGATATGGCTCTGAGGTCTTAAAGGCCTGAAGGGTAAGCTAGCGGCCATGTAGCTCAGAAACAACAGAGCCCACATGGAATAAGCATACCAGCCTGTACGATCACGAGGTATCAAAGGGATCAGGCATCATCAGCACAAAAAAATCTCATTGCGAATGAGCAGGGAATGCTGGGTAGAGAGCCAAAGCCCATTTGCAGTACACTGGACATTCCCTTAAGTAAGGTCTTGGGGAAGAGACAAGCCTACACAGGGTACTAGACAGCAACGGTGAAACACAACTTTCCTCTAGCTCCTCAATGCTTCCTCTCCCCTCACTATCAAGATCCCAATTATAACTTTCAAATCTGACTAGACCAGAGAATGTACACTTGGACAGATAGGACCTAGAAACACAGGGAATTCAAGGTGGATGAGCCCTTTAGGACCAGTGTTATGAATGGGGATGCTGGGAGGGTGGAGGGAGGGTAGGCTGGCAGCAGGGAACCGATGACAAGGATCTACATAAAATCTCAAAAGAAAAGGGGGTGAAGGGGGACATCAGACAGTGCAAGATATGACAAAATAATAATTAGTAAATGATGAAGGATTTATGAGGAGGGGTAGTGAGAATGGGGGCGGGGGGAATGAGGAGCTGAGGCCAGGGGCTTGGGTGGAGAGAAGATATTTTGAGAATAATGAGGGCAATGAATGTACAAATGTGCCTTATATCAGTGATGTTTGCACGTATTGTGGTTATTGTTGTATGAGCCCCTATAAAAGGAGAGAAAAAAAAGACCCTGGCAGAGGGCTGATGCTAGGATGATCTCAGGCTGGATTAGACCAGCAAAAGCAGGTGCTGCAGTCGCCTCACCCTGTGTCTGTTCCTATGTGAGGCATGAAGCTTAGGTTCCACAGCCCCGGCAGCTGGACAGTGAGAGAGGCGGGGCTCTGAGGTCATTCCACAGGGGGAATGGCCCTCCGGTTCCTGTAGGGCCCACCCTCCTGGGTAGTCCTGCTGTCTGGGGCACCTCTTTCACGGAGCCCACACCAGGGGAGCTCTTCAACTCATGGGGGATTGGCAGGAAGCCTCTGCTCATGCACACACACCACCACCTAGCTGGAGGACCTCGGTGAACAAAGCCTGAGGCAGACAACAAGCCCACTAACTGATCCTGTGAGAGATATAATCAGGATCCAGAAACCGGCAACTGGGAGCAAGGGGCAGCATACCTGGGTCCCAGCCCCTCCCACTGCCCTCTGCAAGGGGTGACATTCCAAAGCACAGTGTTTTCCAAAAGCACTGTCAGGACTTTGGAATGGGCAGCTCATTTGTGGACATGGATACTATGTGATCCAGACATACTACCTCCTCTGATCCTGTCAGCCGAGACTAAAAACCCTTCCAAGCAGAAAGCCATGCATCTGAACAGTATCCACCAGCCACTCACGTCCACTCCTGCTGCCTCCAAAGAGCTTTCCTGGGTTGGTCAGATCTCTCTGGGGACAGATATCCCTTGGGCCTTGGTTCTGCGTGAGAAAGAATTCACGCCAAAGCCTGGTTTGTGATCCAAGTGAGGTTTAGGAGAGTTAGGGAGGTGTGGTGGGCAACCCTGGTCGATTCTAGTGGCTGAATTGAATATACTTGGCCTAGGTGGGTCGATGCAGGTGCAGCGCCCACCCAGGTGGACCTGCCCTTCCTGGCCGGAAACCTGGACCTCTGAGCACGCACAGTGTGCCACTCCTTCCTGGGCCACTAACTGGGCCCTCTGGGCATGTGTAATGGACACCCCAGTCCCTATGCTAGCTACCTAACATTTCCACCCTGAAGAGATGTAGACCCAAATCTTTGGGGTACTGGGCAACGACATCTCTAGCTACTTCCTGCTGGCAAAAGGGGCGAGGTGGAGCTTTGGGTCCACACCCTTCCTGCTCTGCTGGGAGGGGTTGTCCATTCAGCGCTAGGATGGATAAGGTTGAAGTGGTCCAGGAGATGGTGGTCCTGGAGCTGGCACACTTGGATTAGGGGCTTTGGTAACTTGAGAACTTCTGGAAAAACCAACAAACGCACAAAAGGGTGAACAGTTTAACTGAGACAAGGCTAGGATTGTGAGGTGGGAGTGCCCTTGAAAGTAGGTGAGTATCACAGGAAGTAAGTAAAAATCTTAGGATTATCAGGCGTGTGTGTTTGTTCATTCTAAGTACCGGCACGGGGGTAAAAGCATTCACAATTTCCCCTAGGGGGGTCCAGGGTTTGGGCACTACTGGGTGCAGTGGGATCACCGCTTCACTTATGATCCTAAGGCATTGGCCCCTCTGATAAGAACCATCCTTCTTTTTCACCCTATAATGCCTCACTTTTAAATTTTTGGGCAAAAAAATTCGTTTTGATTCATTACTTTCATAGTTATCAATATATATACATTTATATTCATTTCATTAAATGTTAGGGAAAGGTCATGCTCGGCGTTATAGGGTTAAATTGTAATATTGGGATGCTACAGGCGGATTCAACAGGGATCAAAAGTAGAGTAACTGCCTGTGTCATTTTTAATTTTCTCGGGTTCCATTTGAGTAAAAGGCTTGTAAGTTACCCTGGGACCAAATGCCCCTGGTGCCTCTACTAGGGGTAGAATGTTCAGGGAGGGTTCAGGGCTGGGACAATAGTGACCTGAAGTCCAGGATCCCTTAGGGCAGGGGTCCTCAAATTGTTTACACAGGGGGCCAGTTCATTGTCTCTCCGACCGTTGGAGGGCCAGACTATGGTTTTCAAAAAACCTATGGACAAATTCCTATGCACACTGCACGAGTCGGCTGCTAAGCAGGACAGGCAGTGGCAGCAAAAACACCCCGAGTGTGGGATAAATGGCATCGCGCCACATGTGCCCCATGGACCACAGTTTGAGGACGCCTGCCTTAGGGGTTCCTGGGTGCACTGGGGATGAAGGTCTCCTACTGCTCCTCGAGAGGAGAAATGCTCTAAGTCCTGGCATCTCCACCCACTTTCCCGGCACTCTACCGAACTGTTCCCGGTGAATCACGGTTGGAAGGGAAAGCGTACCATTCTCTGCCCACCATTCTCCTTTCTCAAAACGATACTGTGGCCAAATAGAGTTGCAAAGTGAATCTATCAGCTTTTGTTTGCCCAGCCTCTCTGTATCAACTCTATCCCAATTGGACACGATTCATGCAAGGGGGCAATTCCTGAGCATCAAGCTGCTAAGGCCCATCTAGAAAGCACAAAACAAGGAGGCGATTGACAGCTTGCTGCCTCCAGGTCAATAACCCCCACTTTGAGAGCGCACCCCTGGGTTGCCCTGAATCTCATGCCTCAGCCCGAGGGAAGGGGTCAAGGACTAGTCGCCGAGGGCGACCTTTAGGTCCAACCATTTTTCTGGACAACAGGCTAGGAGGACCATTGCTTGGGATGGCTCCAAGGCCCTCCAAGACGCCTGCTGGCGGGGCTGACGCTCAAATCTCTGAAGGGAAGGGACACGTGGCAGCTCAGCGAACCTTAAGGGAAATTGGAATTTCTGGCTGGAACATCATGGCAGAGGAGCTGTGTATTAAGTAAGAGCTGTCCCCAAAAGTGCCTGAAGCAGCATCGCTGAAAGCCTAAAGGTAACAGTGACTCCGCCTAGGCTTCCGAACGCCATTGGCCTAAGCCTGGGCCACGGAAAAGCAGCCTGTAAGAAGGAACAAACCAAATCTGGAAGAACACTAGCCCTATAACGCCTCAAGTTTTAAATTTAGGAAATATTTTTTTTTGGTTTTTATTCTTTACTTTCATAGTTATCAATATATATGGCATTCAAAATATATTTTAAAAGCATAAAATTTTCAGTGTTTTTGAAATGTGACCAAATTGTCACATCTATAATTTGGGTACCAGATACGTTTTCATTAAGAATTATGACAATTTTGTGCTTGGCGTTATAGGGCTAGAGCAGCTTGTTTGAAAAACCAGGAGAAAGGCAAAGGGAATGGAGGGGATAAGGGAAACTTTTGGCTCCCGGGACCAGGCAGGGCTAACTCCCAGGCCTCTTCACCCAGCTCCCTAGGCAGCGCCCTTCCACATGTTTGGACTGGTGGGTGCCATCTTGGACATGGTCACAGATCCTGTTACCTCTCGGCTACAATGGCGACTGTGTAGGATCTCTGGGAAAAGCTGAAACAGCTTTGACAAGAGTGAAGCCATTTGGGGCTGACAGAAGCCACCATGAAAAGAAAATAAAGTAGCTAGGAAGTGTAAATGAACTAGCTGATATTGGGGAGGTAGGCTGTGCAGACGTCGCCCAAGGGAATGTCATGAAGGAAATGGGTGTTCAGAAGGCTTGCGAGAACGACCAGAGCAGTTTTGGTTCAACTAAGAATGGCTAACCCTAATACCCCGCTTCTCACTCGCCTAGTCCTGAGGAAGTATCCATGTACCTACTATACAAAACAGTGACATTGGAAAACTCAGTGCCTTGAAAAGCCTAGGAGAGGCAGACGAGCCACCACTAGAGGGAACGGGCCTAGTCCTCGCCTAGAAAAATCGAAGCTACAGACAATAATGCTCGAAGCTGAATAAAGGTGTCCAGGCTCTGTTTCACTTGACCCCAAAGAGCCCATGCTCACTCTCCATGTAGGGAGCCAGCCAGTAAATTTCTAGGTGGACAAAGGGGTCACCTTCTTGGTTTCAGAAAAGACTACATGTGCCTTGTCAAAAGGAAAGGCTTTCATTACAGGGGCCCCAGGGCAGACCCAAGCACACCCATGGACAACGGCCAGAATAACAGATTTAGCACAAGAGACAGTTAGTTACACACACTCTCCTTCCTGGTAATGCCTCAATGCCCCTTTCCCCTAATTGATCGTGACTTATTATGAAAAATGGCAGCCATAATTACTTTCTCATCTGCTACAACAACCTCAACCCTTGAACTTGAAAAGCCAAAAGTTTTGCTCACCGCTCCAATGTCAGAGTGATATGTGTTTTATCAAGGAGCAGAAGAGACCTGCTCAAAGGAACTTCTTGATAAATCGCTAAAAGATATTCCTTTTGTATGGGCAGAGAACAACCTGCCAGACCTTTCTGAACTTCAGGTGCCTGGGGTCGTACAACTTCTGAGCTCAGCTACACCGGTGTGTCAAGCTAACCCTACTCCCTGGATAGCAAAAGTGGGTATTTCTGTTCCCATTTGCAGACTAAAGAGGACAGGCATTTGGGTCCTCTGCAAGTCCACATGGAATGCTCCCCTGCTGCCCATGCAGAAGCCGGGAACTGAGGACTTCCAACCGGTGCAGGATCTCAGAGAGGCAAATGAGAGGATAGAAACTGGCCACCCCACGTGCCAAACCCCGAGACCCTCCTGAGTACTATCCTGTCAAACTGAATTTGTTATACTGTTTTGGACTTAAAGGATGCTTTGTTCTCCATACCCGTGTCCCCTGCACATCAACCCAGTGAAGACTTACAGGGACACAAGGAGGAACACCCCCAAACCACCTTGCTCCAGTATGCAGATGACCTCCTCCTGGCCTCCGAAACCCTGGAGGAATGCCAACGGGCTACCAAGGACCTGATAATAGTCCTTGGCCCATTGGGGTACAGGGTATCTGCAAGAAAGGCTCAACTGTGTGTCCATAAAGCTGTATACCTAGGCTACCAACTGGAGGAGGGAAAACGGACCTTGTCCCCCAGCCGCACTGAGGCGATCCTCAAAATCCCAGTCCCTGAGACTAAGAGGCAGTTGCAAGAGTTTCTAGGAGCTGTGGGGTACTGTCCATTGTGGAATTTGGGATTTGAAAAAACAACGAAACCCCTATACGCAAGTACTGGGGAAAGGAAAAAGAACTTAAATGGACTGAAGTAGAACAACAAGCGTTTGAATCCTTTAAAAAGTGGCTCATATGGACAACCTCTCTTGCCCTACTAGACATTGTAAAGCCCTTCCAATTGTCTATGTGAGGCCAGAGGCACAGCAAAAGAAGTGCTAACTGAGAACTTGCGGCCATGGAAGAGACCTGTGGCCTATCTTTCAAAGAAACTGGACTCTGTAGCTGCAGGGTGGCTGAGTTGCATGCGAGCTGAGGCTGCCACGGCCATCCTAGTCATAGAAGCTAGGAAGCTTACACTGGGACAGGATATTGCTGTGGTAGGGGGACCTATGTTTGAACCACTCCTAACCAGTCCCCCGGACCGGTGGATCTCGAATGCCAGGACTATACCACAAATCCCCAAGGTAGTGGCTGTGACCATGCCATCCCCAGTGTTACAGCCACAACCTACATACTCAGAAAATGATCTAAAGATAAGCCAAGAGCTGGCCTGCCAAAAAGACTGGGAGCATCCAGGGTGGCTGCTCCATCCTGATGGAAGAAGATTCATGCCAGCAGCTCTGGGAGAGATCTGATTCCAGGACTACATGAAGGTATGCATTTGGGATCCTCTCTAAACTGTCTCAGTTGCTTCTCAGGCACTTTTACATACCCAGGCTTGGACACTGGGTGGCAGATGTCACCCACCGTTGATTGCACTGTGCTCGGGTAAACAACCCCAGAAAGAAAAGGAGCAACCCCAACCACGAGCTCGAGGTAGTAGTCCTGGAGAATTCTGGGAGGTGGACTTTATGGATATCAAACTTAGAAAGTATGGCTACCGATATTTGCTGGTGTTCGTAGACACCTGTTCTGGATGGGTGGAAGCCTTCCCAACAAAGAAGGAAACTGCTGCCACTGTGTGTAAATTATTAGTAACTAAAATTGTCCCTAGATTTGGCCTTCCCACCACCTTGGGGTCCAACAATGGCCCAACATTTATTGCTCAAGTTACTAAAGTCTTAGCAATGCTTCTAAATATTAACTGGAAGCTCTTCAGGGCAAGAAGAAAAAATAAACAGAACCCTAAAGGAATTGTTCATTAAGTTGCATTTAGGACCCTGCGAGACCTGGGTTGATCCTTACTTTACCTTTTGCCCTACTTCAAGTCCGATGCACTCCCTATGTGAAAAGCATGACCCCATTTGAATTTATGTTTGTCAGACCTTCCCCAAATCCTCCCAAGATTGAAGGAAGTAGAAATAATGGAAGTCACTAATCGTTCCCTCATCGAGTGCCTGCAGGCTTTGCAACAGGTGAGAGACAAATCATCTGCTCTGACACCTTCATTTTGGGCCTAACCAAGGGAAAGGGAACAGGCAGCCAACAACGTGCAACCAGGAAACTGGACATGGGTAAAGAAGCACCAACCTGACACCTTAGAACCTAGGTGGACTGGCCCATACCAAGTGATTCTTACAACACACCAACTGCTGTTAAAATAGTGGGGAGGGGGCCATGGATTCATCAGTCATAAGTAAAAAAAAAAAAAAAAAACCAACCCTGAGCATATCCTGAAAAGATGGACACCCAGAAAGACGGAAAATCCCTCAAAATTAAGGCTTTACAGAACTTAATTGTTTTTCTCCGAGTATTGCTGACAGCACCCACTGTTTCCCCCAAGCACAAACACATCTGTGGACTGCTATTCTAACCTCCAGCAGACTCAGGTTTACACAGGCACCTCAGGGCCCCTCATGGGGCAGAGCCTACCTAGAAGCTGCTGGAGAGAAAGTCACTCAGTGGGCTCCGGGATCCTGCCTTGAGGATCATGTTCCCACTCAGAGAAGACAGTCCACACAGAAGACCACATGGCCAGCCCAAGATGAGACACGACGTCCCTCAAAGACCCATAGCCCTAGAAGGGACAACACTGGAGAGACAGTGCGGGAACGGATCCCGCCACACCGAGGCATAGCACTAAGGGCGTGCAGCAGAAGAGCAAGGAAGTGGAGCAACAAGGTCCCCAGGGAATGCCAAAGGAGGACTTTGGGGGCAGGACTTGGTGCCTGCACAGACTGGACTGGAAAACACTGCTAAAGGCCAAAAAACAGTCTGTAAACTAACTACAAGCTTTCCTTTCTTGAGGAGTTGTGTTTCCTTTGATGGTCATTGGATTTTGGCTGTTTTCTTTCTTTTGGTGCTTGCTTTCGCTCTGTCTTTTGTTTGTGCATGTTATTACCTCTACTGTATGTCTAAAAAGAGATGCTGGATGCACAATCTGCAGGAGAGAAAAAGGGGACCAACACTTCGCGGGAGGGCCACGGGAAAGAGGGAGTTGGGGGGAAAGGGAGTGATGTCAAGAAACCCAGAGACAAGGGAACAACAAGTGGATGCAAATCCGTGGTGAGGGCGATGTAGGAATCCTGGTAGGGCGTGATCAAGGGTGAAGGAACCAAGAGGATTTACTGAAACCCAAATGAAGACTGAGCATGGCAGTGGGCACAAGAGGGAAGTGAAAGGGAATAGCAGAGCGACCTAGGAAGCACGGGCCAGTTATAGAGGTCTAAAGAAAGGCACGCACAGATGTAAATATATTTATCTGTGAGCATGGGGAAATACACCTATGTCCATATCTTTATAGGTGTCCTATTAAGGTAGCAGATGGCCTTTGGGCCTCCACTCAAGGACTCTCTCATTGCAAGAATACCTTGTTCTATTACATTGGCATTCTATGATGCTCACCTTCCCGACACGTTCCCTGAAGTCTAAGCGGTTGCATAAGCAAATGTGGTCAAGAAAGCTGATGGTGCCCTGCTATCAAAAGATATGGCGTCTGAGGTCTTAAAGGCCTGAAGGGTAAGCAAGCGGCCATGTAGCTCAGAAACAACAGAGCCCACATGGAATAAGCATACCAGCCTGTACGATCACGAGGTATCAAAGGGATCAGGAATCATCAGCACAAAAAAATCTCATTGCGAATGAACAGGGAATGCTGGGTAGAGAGCCAAAGCCCATTTGCAGTACACTGGACATTCCCTTAAGTAAGGTCTTGGGGAAGAGACAAGCCTACACAGGGTACTAGACAACAACGGTGAAACACAACTTTCCTCTAGCTCCTCAATGCTTCCTCTCCCCTCACTATCAAGATCCCAATTATAACTTTCAAATCTGACTAGACCAGAGAATGTACACTTGGACAGATAGGACCTAGAAACACAGGGAATTCAAGGTGGATGAGCCCTTTAGGACCAGTGTTATGAATGGGGATGCTGGGAGGGTGGAGGGAGGGTAGGCTGGCAGCAGGGAACCGATGACAAGGATCTACATAAAATCTCAAAAGAAAAGGGGGTGAAGGGGGACATCAGACAGTGCAAGATATGACAAAATAATAATTAGTAAATGATGAAGGATTTATGAGGAGGGGTAGTGAGAATGGGGGCGGGGGGAATGAGGAGCTGAGGCCAGGGGCTTGGGTGGAGAGAAGATATTTTGAGAATAATGAGGGCAATGAATGTACAAATGTGCCTTATATCAGTGATGTTTGCACGTATTGTGGTTAGGACTATCTACGTTACCTAGCGGGTACTTGGATTGTCTAGGTTAACTAGCGAGCACTTGGACTATCTAGGTTAACTAACGGGCACTTGGACTATGTAAGTTCCCTAGCGGGCACTTGGACTATGTGGGTTCCCTAGCGGGCATTTGGACTATCTAGGTTACCTAACGGGTACTTGGACAATGTAGGTTCCCTAGCGGGCACTTGGATTAAGTGAGTTCCCTATAGGGCACTTGGACTATGTAGGTTACTAGCGGGCATTTGGACTATGTAGGTTACCTAACGGGCACTTGGACTATGTAGGTTCCGTATCGGGCACTTGGACAATGTTGGTTACCTAGTGGGAACTTGGACTATGTAGGTTACCTAGCGGGCACTTGGACTATCTAGTTTAGGTAACGGGCACTTGGACTATCTAGGTTACCTAGTGTGAACTTGGACTATGTAGGTTAATTAGCGGACACTTGGACGAACTAGGTTAATGAGCGGGCCCTTGGACTATGTAGGTTACCTAGCGGGCACTTGGACTATCTAGGTTAGCTAACAGGAACTTGGACTATCTAGGTTACCTAGCGGGCACTTGGACAATGTAGGTCAACTAGCGGGCCCTTGGACTATCTAGGTTAGCTAACGGGCACTTGGATTATGTAGGTTCCCTAGAGGGCACTTAGACTATGTAGTTTTCCTTGCGGGCATTTGGACTATGTAGGTTACCTAGCAAGCACTTGGACTATGTAGGTTCCCTAACGGGCACTTGGACTGTGTAGGTTCCCTAGCGGTCAAGTGGACTATGTAGGCTCCCTAGAAGGCACTTGGATTATGTAGGTTACCTATCGCGCACTTTGACTATGTAGGTTATCTAGCAGGCACTTGGAGTATCCAGGTAACGAAGCGGGCACTTGGACTATGTAGGATACCTAGAGGACACTTGGACGATCTAGGTTAACTAGCGGGCACTTGGACTATGTACGTTAGCTAACAGGCACTTGGACTATGTAGGTTACCTAGAGGACACTTGGACGATCTAGGTTAACTAGCGGGCACTTGGACTATCTAGGTTAACTAGCGGGTCCATGGACTATCTAGGTTTACTAGCGGGCACTTGGACTATGTAGGTTACCTAGAGGACACTTGGACGATCTAGGATACCTAGCGGGCACTTGGACTATCTAGGTTAATGAAAGGGCACTTGGACTATGTAGGTTAACTAGTGGACACTTCGACTATCTAGGTTAGCTAACGGGCAATTGGACTATCTAGGTTACCCAGTGGGCACTTGTACTATGTAGTTTACCTAGCAGGCACTTGGACTATGTAGGTTAACTAGCGGGCACTTGGACTATCTAGGTTACCTAGCGGGCACTTGGACAATGTAGGTTCCCTAGTGGGTACTTGGACTGTCTAGGTTAACTAGCGCGCAATTGGACTGTCTAGGTTACCAAGTGGACAATTGTACTATGTAGTTTACCTAGCAGGCACTTGGACTATGGAGGTTAACTAGCGGGAACTTGGACTATCTAGGTTACCTAGCGGGCACTTGGACTATGTAGGTTAACTAGCGGGCACTTGGTCTATGTAGGTTAACTAGCAGGCCCTTGGATTATGTAAGTTAACTAGAGGGCACTTGGACGATCCTGGTTAACTAACGGGCACTTGGACTATCTAGGTTAACTAGCGGGCACTTAGACTATCTAGGTTAACTAGCGGGCACTTGGACTATGTAGGTTCCCTAGCGTGCATTTGGACTATATAGGTTACCTAGCGGGTACTTGGATTATGTAGGTTACCTACCGGGCACTTGGACTATGTAGGTTAACTAGCGGGCACTTGGATTATCTAGGTTAACTAACAGGCACTTCGACTATGTATGTCCCAAAGCGGGCACTTGGACTATGTAGGTTCCCTAGCGGGCACTTGGACTATCTAGGTTACCTAGCGGACACTTGGACTATGTAGGTTAACTAGCGGACAAATGCACTATGTAGGTTACCTAGCGGGCACTTGGACTATGTAGGTTAACTAGCAGGCCCTTGGACTATCTAGATTACCTAGCAGGCATTTGGACTATGTAGGTTAACTAGCGGGCACTTGCACTCTCTAGGTTACCTAGCAGGCACTTGGACTATGTACCTTCCCTAGCGGGCACTTGGACTATCTATGTTAACTAGCGGGCACTTGGACTATGTAGGTTACCTAGCGGACACTTGCACTATGTAGATTACCTAGCGGGCAGTTGGACTATGTAGGTTAACTAGAGGACACTTGGACGATCTAGGTTACCTAACGGACACTTTGACTATCTAGGTTACCTAGCGGGCACTTGGACTATGTAGGGTAACTAGCGGGCATTTGGACGATCTAGGATAACCAGTGGGCACTTGGACTATCAAAGTTAACAAGCGAGCCCTTGGACTATGTAGTTTAACTAGCGGGCCCTTGGACTATCTAGGTTACCTAGATAGCACTTGGACTATATAGGTTACCTAGCGGGCACTTGGACTATCTAGGTTAACGAACGGGCACTTGGACTATGCAGGTAACCTGGCCGGCACTTGGACTTTCTAGGTTACATAGCGGGCACTTGGACTTCTAGGTTAACGAATGGGCACTTGGACTATGTAGATTGCCTAGCGAGCACTTGGACTATCTAGGTTAGGTAACGGGCACTTGGACTATCTAGGTTAACTAGCGGGCACTTGGACTATGTACGTTAGCTAACAGGCACTTGGACTATGTAGGTTACCTAGAGGACACTTGGACGATCTAGGTTAACTAGCGGGCACTTGGACTATCTAGGTTAACTAGCGGGCCCTTGGACTATCTAGGTTTACTAGCGGGCACTTGGACTATGTAGGTTACCTAGAGGACACTTGGACGATCTAGGTTACCTTTCGGGCACTGGGACTATCTAGGTTAATGAAAGGGCACTTGGACTATGTAGGTTAACTAGCGGACACTTCGACTATCTAGGTTAGCTAACGGGCAATTGGACTATCTAGGTTACCTAGTGGGCACTAGTACTATGTAGTTTACCTAGCAGGCACTTGGACTATGTAGGTTAACTAGCGGGCACTTGGACTATCTAGGTTACCTAGCGGGCACTTGGACTATGTAGTTTCCCTAGCGGGTACTTGGACTGTCTCGGTTAACTAGCACGCAATTGGACTGTCTAGGTTACCAAGTGGGCACTTGTACTATGTAGTTTACCTAGCAGGCACTTGGACTATGTAGGTTAACTAGCGGGCACTTGGACTATCTAGGTTACCTATCGGGCACTTGGACTATGTATGTTCCCTAGCAGGCACTTGGGCTATCTACGTTATGTAGCGGGCACTTGGACTATGTAGGTTAACGAACGGGCACTTGGACTATGTAGGTAACCTAGTGGTCACTTGGACTCTCTAGGTTACCAAGCGGGCACTTGGACTATGTAGGTTAACTAGCGGGCACTTGGTCTATGTAGGTTAACTAGCAGGCCCTTGGATTATGTAAGTTGACTAGAGGGCACTTGGAAGATCCTGGTTAACTAACGGGCACTTGGACTATCTAGGTTAACTAGCGGGCACTTAGACTATCTAGGTTAACTAGCGGGCACTTGGACTATGTAGGTTCCCTAGCGTGCATTTGGACTATATAGGTTACCTAGCGGGTACTTGGATTATGTAGGTTACCTAGCTGGCACTTGGACTATGTAGGTTAACTAGCGGGCACTTGGATTATCTAGGTTAACTAACAGGCACTTCGACTATGTATGTTCCAAAGCGGGCACTTGGACTATGTAGGTTCCCTAGCGGGCACTTGGACTATCTAGGTTACCTAGTGGGCACTTGGACTATGTAGGTTAACTAGCGGACAAATGCACTATGTAGGTTACCTAGCGGGCACTTGGACTATGTAGGTTAACTAGCAGGCCCTTGGACTATCTAGGTTACCTAGTAGGCACTTGGACTATGTAGGTTAACTAGCGGGCACTTGCACTCTCTAGGTTACCTAGCAGGCACTTGGACTATGTACCTTCCCTAGCGGGCACTTGGACTATCTATGTTAACTAGCGGGCACTTGGACTATGTAGGTTACCTAGCGGGCACTGGACTATCAAGGTTAACTAGAGGACACTTGGACGATCTAGGTTACCTAACGGGCACTTTGACTATCTAGGTTACCTAGCGGGCACTTGGACTATGTAGGTTAACTAGCGGGCATTTGGACGATCTAGGATAACCAGCGAGCACTTGGACTATCAAAGTTAACAAGCGAGCCCTTGGACTATGTAGGTTAACTAGCGGGCCCTTGGACTATCTAGGTTACCTAGATAGCACTTGGACTATATAGGTTACCTAGCGGGCACTTGGACTATCTAGGTTAACGAACGGGCACTTGGACTATGCAGGTAACCTGGCCGGCACTTGGACTTTCTAGGTTACATAGCGGGCACTTGGACTTCTAGGTTAACGAATGGGCACTTGGACTATGTAGATTGCCTAGCGAGCACTTGGACTATCTAGGTTGGGTAACGGCCACTTGGACTATCTAGGTTAACTAGCGGGCACTTGGACTATGTACGTTAGCTAACAGGCACTTGGACTATGTAGGTTACCTAGAGGACACTTGGACGATCTAGGTTAACTAGCGGGCACTTGAATTATCTAGGTTAACTAGCGGGCCCTTGGACTATCTAGGTTACCTAGCGGGCACTTGGACTATGTAGGTTACCTAGAGGACACTTGGACGATCTAGGTTACCTAGCGGGCACTTGGACTATCTAGGTTAATGAAAGGGCACTTGGACTATGTAGGTTAACTAGCGGACACTTCGACTATCTAGGTTAGCTAACGGGCAATTGGACTATCTAGGTTACCTAGTGGGCACTTGTACTATGTAGTTTACCTAGCAGGCACTTGGACTATGTAGGTTAACTAGCGGGCACTTGGACTATCTAGGTTACCTAGCGGGCACTTGGACTATGTAGTTTCCCTAGCGGGTACTTGGACTGTGTAGGTTAACTAGCGCGCATTTGGACTGTCTAGGTTACCAAGTGGGCACTTGTACTACGTAGTTTACCTAGCAGGCACTTGGACTATGTAGGTTAACTAGCGGGCACTTGGACTATCTAGGTTACCTAGCGGGCACTTGGACTATGTACGTTCCCTAGCAGGCACTTGGGCTATCTACGTTATGTAGCGGGCACTTGGACTATGTAGGTTAACGAATGGGCACTTGGACTATGTAGGTAACCTAGTGGTCACTTGGACTCTCTAGGTTACCTAGCGGGCACTTGGTCTATGTAGGTTAAGTAGCAGGCCCTTGGATTATGTAAGTTAACTAGAGGTCACTTGGACGATCCTGGTTAACTAACGGGCACTTGGACTATCTTGGTTAACTAGCAGGCACTGAGACTATCTAGGTTAACTAGCGGGCACTTGGACTATGTAGGTTCCCTAGCGTGCATTTGGACTATATAGGTTACATAACGGGCACTTGGATTATGTAGGTTACCTACCGGGCACTTGGACTATGTCGGTTAACTAGCGGGCACTTGGATTATCTAGGTTAACTAACAGGCACTTCGACTATGTGTGTTCCAAAGCGGGCACTTGGACTATGTAGGTTCCCTAGCGGGCACTTGGACTATCTAGGTTACCTAGCGGGCACTTGGACTATGTAGGTTAACTAGCGGACAAATGCACTATGTAGGTTACCTAGCGGGCACTTGGACTATGTAGGTTAACTAGCAGGCCCTTGGACTATCTAGGTTACCTAGTAGGCACTTGGACTATGTAGGTTAACTAGCGGGCACTTGCACTCTCTAGGTTACCTAGCAGGCACTTGGACTATGTACCTTCCCTAGCGGGCACTTGGACTATCTATGTTAACTAGCGGGCACTTGGACTATGTAGGTTACCTAGCGGGCACTGGACTATCAAGGTTAACTAGAGGACACTTGGACGATCTAGGTTACCTAACGGGCACTTTGACTATCTAGGTTACCTAGCGGGCACTTGGACTATGTAGGTTAACTAGCGGGCACTTGGATTATCTAGGTTAACTAACAGGCACTTCGACTATGTATGTTCCAAAGCGGGCACTTGGACTATGTAGGTTCCCTAGCGGGCACTTGGACTATCTAGGTTACCTAGCGGGCACTTGGACTATGTAGGTTAACTAGCAGACAAATGCACTATGTAGGTTACCTAGCGGGCACTTGGACTATGTAGGTTAACTAGCAGGCCCTTGGACTATCTAGGTTACCTAGTAGGCACTTGGACTATGTAGGTTAACTAGCGGGCACTTGCACTCTCTAGGTTACCTAGCAGGCACTTGGACTATGTACCTTCCCTAGTGGGCACTTGGACTATCTATGTTAACTAGCGGGCACTTGGACTATGTAGGTTACCTAGCGGGCACTGGACTATCAAGGTTAACTAAAGGACACTTGGACGATCTAGGTTACCTAACGGGCACTTTGACTATCTAGGTTACCTAGCGGGCACTTGGACTATGTAGGTTAACTAGCGGGCACTTGGATGATCTAGGATAACCAGCGGGCACTTGGACTATCAAAGTTAACAAGCGAGCCCTTGGACTATGTAGGTTAACTAGCGGGCCCTTGGACTATCTAGGTTACCTAGATAGCACTTGGACTATATAGGTTACCTAGCGGGCACTTGGACTATCTAGGTTAACGAACTGGCACTTGGACTATGCAGGTAATCTGGCCGGCACTTGGACTTTCTAGGTTACATAGCGGGCACTGGACTTCTAGGTTAACGAATGGGCACTTGGACTATGTAGGTTGCCTAGCGAGCACTTGGACTATCTAGGTTGGGTAACGGGCACTTGGACTATCTAGGTTAACTAGCGGGCACTTGGACTATGTACGTTAGCTAACAGGCACTTGGACTATGTAGGTTACCTAGAGGACACTTGGACGATCTAGGTTAACTAGCGGGCACTTGGACTATCTAGGTTAACTAGCGGGCCCTTGGACTATCTAGGTTACCTAGCGGGCACTTGGACTATGTAGGTTACCTAGAGGACACTTGGACGATCTAGGTTACCTAGCGGGCACTTGGACTATCTAGGTTACCTAGATAGCACTTGGACTATATAGGTTACCTAGCGGGCACTTGGACTATAGGTTAACGAACGGGCACTTGGACTATGCAGGTAATCTGGCCGGCACTTGGACTTTCTAGGTTACATAGCGGGCACTGGACTTCTAGGTTAACGAATGGGCACTTGGACTATGTAGGATGCCTAGCGAGCACTTGGACTATCTAGGTTAGGTAACGGGCACTTGGACTATCTAGGTTAACTAGCGGGCACTTGGACTATGTACGTTAGCTAACAGGCACTTGGACTATGTAGGTTACCTAGAGGACACTTGGACGATCTAGGTTGACTAGCGGGCACTTGGACTATCTAGGTTAACTAGCGGGCCCTTGGACTATCTAGGTTACCTAGCGGGCACTTGGACTCTGTAGGTTACCTAGAGGACACTTGGACGATCTAGGTTACCTAGCGGGCACTTGGACTATCTAGGTTAACGAAAGGGCACTTGGACTATGTAGGTTAACTAGCGGACACTTCGACTATCTAGGTTAGCTAACGGGCAATTCGACTATCTAGGTTACCTAGTGGGCGAAGTGGGGCTTTGGTCCACACCCTTCCTGCTCTGCTGGGAGGGGTTGTCCATTCAGCGCTAGATTGGATAAGGTTGAAGTGGTCCAGGAGATGGTGGTCCTGGAGTTGGCACAATTGGATTAGGGGCTTTGGTAACTTGAGAACTTCTGGAAAAACCAACAAACGCACAAAAGGGTGAACAGTTTAACTGAGACAAGGCTAGGATTGTGAGGTGGGAGTGCCCTTGAAAGTAGGTGAGTATCACAGGAAGTAAATAAAAAATCTTAGGATTATCAGGCGTGTGTGTTTGTTCATTCTAAGTACCGGCACGGGGGTAAAAGCATTCACAATTTCCCCTAGCGGGGTCCAGGGTTTGGGACTACTGGGTGCAGTGGGATCACCGCTTCACTTATGATCCTAAGGCATTGGCCCCTCTGATAAGAACCATCCTTCTTTTTAACCCTATAACGCCTCACTTTTAAATTTTTGGGCAAAAAAAAATTTCGTTTTGATTCATTACTTTCATAGTTATCAATATATATACATTTATATTCATTTCATTAAATGTTAGGGAAAGGTCATGCTCGGCGTTATAGGGTTAAATTGTAATATTGGGATGCTACAGGCGGATTCAACAGGGAACAAAAGTAGAGTAACTGCCTGTGTCGCTTTTAATTGTCTTGGGTTCCATTTGAGTAAAAGGTTTGTAAGTTACCCGGGGACCAAATGCCCCTGGTGCCTCTACTAGGGGTAGAATATTCAGGGAGGGTTCAGGGGTGGGACAATAGTGACCTGAAGTCCAGGATCCCTTAGGGCAGGGGTCCTCAAATTGTTTACACAGGGGGCCAGTTCATTGTCTCTCCGACCGTTGGAGGGCCAGACTATGGTTTTCAAAAAACCTATGGACAAATTCCTATGCACACTGCACGAGTCGGCTGCTAAGCAGGACAGGCAGTGGCAGCAAAAACACCCCGAGTGTGGGATAAATGGCATCGCGCCACATGTGCCCCATGGACCACAGTTTGAGGACGCTAGCCTTAGGGGTTCCTGGGTGCACTGGGGATGAAGGTCTCCTACTGCTCCTCGAGAGGAGAAATGCTCTAAATTCTGGCATCTCCGCCCAATTTCCAGGCACTCTACCGAACTGTTCCCGGTGAATCACGGTTGGAAGGGAATGCGTACCCTTCTCTGCCCACCATTCTCCTTTCTCAAAACGATACTGTGGCCAAATAGAATTGCAAAGTGAATCTATCAGCTTTTGTTTGCCCAGCCTCTCTGTATCAACTCTATCCCAATTGGACACGATTCATGCAAGGGGGCAATTCCTGAGCATCAAGCTGCTAAGGCCCATCTAGAAAGCACAAAACAAGGAGGTGATTGACAGCTTGCTGCCTCCAGGTCAATAACCCCCACTTGAGAGCACACCTCTGGGTTGCCCTGAATCTCATGCCTCAGCCCGAGGGAAGGGGTCAAGGACTAGTCGCCGAGGGCGACCTTTAGGTCCAACCATTTTTCTGGACAACAGGCTAGGAGGACCACTGCTTGGGATGGCCCCAAGGCCCTCCAAGACACCTGCTGGCGGGGCTGATGCTCAAATCTCTCAAGGGAAGGGACACGTGGCAGCTCAGGGAACCTTAAGGGAAATTGGAATTTCTGGCTGGAACATCATGGCAGAGGAGCTGTGTATTAAGTAAGAGCTGTAGCCAAAAGTGCCTGAAGCAGCATCGCTGAAAGCCTAAATATCAGTGACTCCGCCTAGGCTTCCGAACACCATTGGCCTAAGCCTGGGCCACGGAAAAGCAGCCTGTAAGAAGGAACAAACCAAATCTGGAAGAACACTAGCCCTATAACGCCTCAAGTTTTAAATTTTGGAAATATTTTTTTTGGTTTTTATTATTTACTTTCATAGTTATCAATATATATGACATTCAAAATATATTTTAAAAGCATAAAATTTTCAGTGTTTTTGAAATGTGACCAAATTGTCACATTTATAATTTGGGTACCAGATACGTTTTCATTAAGAATTATGACAATTTTGTGCTTGGCGTTATAGGGCTAGAGCAGCTTGTTTGAAAAACCAGGAGAAAGGCAAAGGGAATGGAGGGGAAAAGGGAAACTTTGGGCTCCCGGGACCAGGCAGGGCTAACTCCCAGGCCTCTTCACCCAGCTCCCTAGGCAGCGCCCTTCCACATGTTTGGACTGGTGTGTGCCATCTTGGCCATGGTCACAGATCCTGTTACCTCTCGGCTACAATGGCGACTGTGTAGGATCTCTGGGAAAATCTGAAACAGCTTTGACAAGAGTGAAGCCATTTGGGGCTGACAGAAGCCACCATGAAAAGAAAATAAAGTAGCTAGGAAGTGTAAATGAACTAGCTGATATTGGGGAGGTAGGCTGTGCAGACGTCGCCCAAGGGAATGTCATGAAGGAAATGGGTGTTCAGAAGGCTTGCGAGAACGACCAGAGCAGTTTTGGTTCAACTAAGAATGGCTAACCCTAATACCCCGCTTCTCACTCGCCTAGTCCTGAGGAAGTATCCATGTACCTACTATACAAAACAGTGACATTGGAAAAATCAATGCCTTGAAAAGCCCAGGAGAGGCGGACGAGCCACCACTAGAGAGAACGGGCCTAGTCCTCGCCTAGAAAAATCGAAGCTACAGACAATAATGCTCGAAGCTGAATAAAGGTGTCCAGGCTCTGTTTCACTTGACCCCAAAGAGCCCATGCTCACTCTCCATGTAGGGAGCCAGCCAGTAAATTTCTAGGTGGACAAAGGGGTCACCTTCTTGGTTTCAGAAAAGACTACATGTGCCTTGTCAAAAGGAAAGGCTTTCATTACAGGGGCCCCAGGGCAGACCCAAGCACACCCATGGACAACGGCCAGAATAACAGATTTAGCACAAGAGACAGTTAGTTACACACACTCTCCTTCCTGGTAATGCCTCAATGCCCCTTTCCCCTAATTGATCGTGACTTATTATGAAAAATGGCAGCCATAATTACTTTCTCATCTGCTACAACCACCTTAACCCTTGAACTTGAAAAGCCAAAAGTTTTGCTCACCGCTCCAATGTCAGAGTGATATGTGTTTTATCAAGGAGCAGAAGAGACCTGCTCAAAGGAACTTCTTGATAAATCGCTAAAAGATATTCCTTTTGTATGGGCAGAGAACAACCTGCCAGACCTTTCTGAACTTCAGGTGCCTGGGGTCGTACAACTTCTGAGCTCAGCTACACCGGTGTGTCAAGCTAACCCTACTCCCTGGATAGCAAAAGTGGGTATTTCTGTTCCCATTTGCAGACTAAAGAGGACAGGCATTTGGGTCCTCTGCAAGTCCACATGGAATGCTCTCCTGCTGCCCATGCAGAAGCCGGGAACTGAGGACTTCCAACCGGTGCAGGATCTCAGAGAGGCAAATGAGAGGATAGAAACTGGCCACCCCACGTGCCAAACCCTGAGACCCTCCTGAGTACTATCCCGTCAAACTGAATTTGTTATACTGTTTTGGACTTAAAGGATGCTTTGTTCTCCATACCCGTGTCCCCTGCACATCAACCCAGTGAAGACTTACAGGGACACAAGGAGGAACACCCCCAAACCACCTTGCTCCAGTATGCAGATGACCTCCTCCTGGCCTCCGAAACCCTGGAGGAATGCCAACGGGCTACCAAGGACCTGATAATAGTCCTTGGCCCATTGGGGTACAGGGTATCTGCAAGAAAGGCTCAACTGTGTGTCCATAAAGCTGTATACCTAGGCTACCAACTGGAGGAGGGAAAACGGACCTTGTCCCCCAGCCGCACTGAGGCGATCCTCAAAATCCAAGTCCCTGAGACTAAGAGGCAGTTGCAAGAGTTTCTAGGAGCTGTGGGGTACTGTCCATTGTGGAATTTGGGATTTGCAAAAATAACGAAACCCCTATATGCAAGTACTGGGGAAAGGAAAAAGAACTTAAATGGACTGAAGTAGAACAACAAGCGTTTGAATCCTTTAAAAAGTCGCTCATATGGGCAACCTCTCTTGCCCTACTAGACATAGTAAAGCCCTTCCAATTGTCTATGTGAGGCCAGAGGCACAGCAAAAGAAGTGCTAACTGAGAACTTGCGGCCATGGAAGAGACCTGTGGCCTATCTTTCAAAGAAACTGGACTCTGTAGCTGCAGGATGGCTGAGCTGCATGCGAGCTGAGGCTGTCACGGCCATCCTAGTCATAGAAGCTAGGAAGCTTACACTGGGACAGGATATTGCTGTGGTAGGGGGACCTATGGTTGAACCACTCCTAACCAGTCCCCCGGACCGGTGGATCTCGAATGCCAGGACTATACCACAAATCCCCAAGGTAGTGGCTGTGACCATGCCATCCCCAGTGTTACAGCCACAACCTACATACTCAGAAAATGATCTAAAGATAAGCCAAGAGCTGGCCTGCCAAAAAGACTGGGAGCATCCAGGGTGGCTGCTCCATCCTGATGGAAGAAGATTCATGCCAGAAGCTCTGGGAGAGATCTGATTCCAGGACTACATGAAGGTATGCATTTGGGATCCTCTCTAAACTGTCTCAGTTGCTTCTCAGGCACTTTTACATACCCAGGCTTGGACACTGGGTGGCAGATGTCACCCACCGTTGATTGCACTGTGCTCGGGTAAACAACCCCAGAAAGAAAAGGAGCAACCCCAACCACGAGCTCGAGGTAGTAGTCCTGGAGAATTCTGGGAGGTGGACTTTATGGATATCAAACTTAGAAAGTATGGCTACCGATATTTGCTGGTGTTCGTAGACACCTGTTCTGGATGGGTGGAAGCCTTCCCAACAAAGAAGGAAACTGCTGCCACTGTGTGTAAATTATTAGTAACTAAAATTGTCCCTAGATTTGGCCTTCCCACCACCTTGGGGTCCAACAATGGCCCAACATTTATTGCTCAAATTACTAAAGTCTTAGCAATGCTTCTAAATATTAACTGGAAGCTCTTCAGGGCAAGTAGAAAAAAATAAACAGAACCCTAAAGGAATTGTTCGTTAAGTTGCATTTAGGACCTGGCGAGAACTGGGTTGATCCTTACTTTACCTTTTGCCCTACTTCAAGTCCGATGCACTCCCTATGGGAAAAGCATGTCCCCATTTGAATTTATGTTTGGCAGACCTTCCCCAAATCCTCCCAAGATTGAAGGAAGTAGAAATAATGGAAGTCACTAATCGTTCCCTCATCGAGTGCCTGCAGGCTGTGCAACAGGTGAGAGACAAATCATCTGCTC
The DNA here is from genome assembly GCF_050624435.1 of Tenrec ecaudatus. Lineage (NCBI taxonomy): Eukaryota > Metazoa > Chordata > Mammalia > Afrosoricida > Tenrecidae > Tenrec > Tenrec ecaudatus. The sequence goes on along the minus strand of NW_027459075.1, from coordinate 160,466 downwards.
TGACACCTTCATTTTGGGCCTAACCAAGGGAAAGGGAACAGGCAGCCAACAACGTGCAACCAGGAAACTGGACATGGGTAAAGAAACACCAACCTGACACCATAGAACCTAGGGGGACTGGCCCATACCAAGTGATACTTACAACACCAACTGCTGTTAAAATAGTGGGGAGGGGGCCGTGGATTCATCAGTCATAAGTAAAAAAAAAAAGCCCTCCGTGAGCATATCCTGAAAAGATGGACACCCAGAAAGACGGAAAATCCCTCAAAATTAAGGCTCTACAGAACTTAATTGTTTTTCTCCGAGTATTGCTGACAGCACCCAGTGTTTCCCCCAAGCAGAAACACATCTGTGGACTGCTATTCTAACCTCCAGCAGTGAATATGTAACCTCTTATACTGGGTATGACCCCCTGTTTTCATTTTGATTTGTTTGATTTGCTAGGAAAGAATTGGCATTCTGGATCCTTTAAAGGTAAAGGACACAATGGGACCTATACTGGAATCCCGTCCTATGGGTGCGGAATACCCTCTATAGAAAGAAGGCTCCAAACAAACCATGTCTATATATGCCCGGCTCATGGACTCCCTAACTGCCAAGGGGAGGTTCATTATCATTGTGCAGCTTGGGGTTGTGAAACTATCATTTTCAGGGTGGAAACTTGTTAAAGATGACCCTATTATTTTACAAGAATGAGACTCACGTTGGAAGGGTTTGATCCCACTACGTGTATGGTTTCCAAATGTAACCCAATAAGAATTGGATTCAAGCGTTATTGGGTTCCCTGGGAAAACATGGGGAATTCAACATTATGTAAATGATAGAGATCCCGGGAAAACCTTTTCTATCCAGCAAAGTAAAATATGGCAACCTGCCATCCGTACAAAGGCCCAAACCTCGGGATAAATCCTGAAGAGCCACAGCTGGTGTCATTAAGATTCCTTTGCCGCACCCTCCAGACTCTCCAGTAACTTTCCCGTTCACTGCCAGCCCAACTCACAGGGCCCTTCTCATTCAGGAGCCACCTCAAGGTTCTGTGTTTGATTCTCGGGATGCTGTATTCCAATTTATGAACTCAAATCCTCACCTCACAGCTGATTGTTGGCTTTGTCTGAACCCTGCTTCCCCTTACTATGTAGGCACAGGTACAAATAGCACTATTGATACAGAGTGTAATCCAATTAGAAATGTTAGTAAAAAGAATTACACAAAGCAGCAGTCTATAGGTGATGTTAGTATGGACTCAAGTCTAAGCTCACTTTAAAAGATTTGCAAGGGCAAGGACTGTGTTTTTATTCATCTAAGTATCCCTTTAATATATCAAGATATCGAGATTTTTGCCTTCAAGCTGTTCCCATTGAACCAAATGTTGATCCTAATTTGTTATCTGCTCCAATGAGTACTTGCTTTACTTGTTCCACAGGACGAACACCCTGTCTCTTTTCCCCAGTATTAGTAGCGGACCCGGGTATTTGTGTGCTAGTGCATGTTAGTCCTCAAGTGTACCTGTGTTCTGGTGAAGGAGGTGTAGGGATAACTTTGGAATTTCCGGATGAGTTCAAAGAGCCCCAGTATTGGTCCCACTGGTAACAGGGCTTGGGATTATGGGATTAGCTGCAGTCGGGTCAGTTGCTTTAATACAAGGAAACTTAAACTATCAGATTCTTAGTCAGCAAATTGCTTTAGATCTACAGGGATTAAAAAAAACCTGTCTCCCATTTAGAAAGATCCCTAGACTCCCTTGTGGAAGTTGTGTTGCAAACCCGCCGAGGGCTTGACTTGCTCTTTTGGAAACAAGGAATGCTGTGCACAGCATTGGGAGAAACTAATTCTATGCAAAGCATTCGGGAATCAATAAAGATAGATGAGCCCTGGTTAGGAAAGGATTAGAACAAAGAGTCAAGAAAAGAAATGGAGGAACCAATTGGTTTGAAAAGCTACTTAATTGGTCAGCCTGGCTAACTACCCTATGAACGGTCCTAGCCGGCCCCTAATCCTCCTCCTGCTAAGCCTCACATTTGGCCCAGTAATAACCAATAAGCTAGTGGCATTCCTTACACAGAAAGTACAAGCCACAAAACTCTTAGTGCTGAGCCCACCATACACTGGGCTGGCTACCGAAGATTCAATGATTTGAACTTGGCTAAGAACAGGAGAGAATATAGCAGCTCTGGGCAAAGCTTAAATAGCCTTGACAAGAGAAGTCATTTTGAGCTTTCAGAAGCCATTATGAATGGTAAATAAACTAGCTATGAACTGCCAATGAACTAGCTGATACTGGGGAGTTAGGCTGTGCAGACGTAGCCCAAGGGAACGTACAGAAGGAAATGGATGTTCAGAAGGCTTGCGAGAAGGACCAGAGCAGTTTTGGTTCAACTAAGAATGGCTAACCACAATACCCCGCTTCTGAGCTCTGCCTGCTTGCACACCTGCACATTGCAAAAGTATAAAAACCTTTGGAAAATTAGACTGGGGGGCCGCTCAGTCTCCCCTCAAGAGAGCTGATGGTCTGGTCCCTGCGCAGGAAATGAAACTTGTTCTGCTGAACTTTCCGGCAGTCTGGGCGGTTTGCTGTCTGGGAATGGAGTGTAGGTACAACAGACACAGGTGGTGCCATTCTGCCTGAGAGTGGAGTCACGTGGCTGGGAAAATGGAGGCCGCAGGTTGCGGCCTAGCCGAAAGCCAGCCTGGAGCCGGCCACCCAGCCAGAGTCCTGCCAAAACCAACAGGATGGACGCAGGCGCCCCCAGGCCTGCTGCTTGCCGGAGCCGCGGCACAACACTGTGTCCCAGTCTTGGCACAACAGACTCCATTTTGAGTCCTGCACCTCCATCTTAACTCTCAAGGCTGAACCCTAACCGACCTCCCCTCCCCTGCTCAACCGCAAATTCCTGGAACCAGCTCGTCCCAAAGCCAGAATGTTTTCTGAAGATAATGGTCACTCCATCCTTCCTTGACATATAGATAAGATTAGCGACCTTCTCCCTTCTGAAGCACCTGTGTGTGCAGAACCTCACCAGCTATGATCCTCCCCAGCTGTGCCTGCCAACAGTGGGCATAAAAACGCCGCCAGGATTCTTTCCCCCGGCGCAGCTTCAATAGCTCAATATCCTGAGTTGCTGAACCCGCCCGCAAACTTCTCAATAAAGCCTGCTTCTAAAACTTCGTTAATTGGGTCTTTCATTCTGTTTTCACATCCAAATAGACCTTGTGTTTTGGTGCCAAAAACCCGGGATAGGTGTGTGGCTCCCCACTTCTTTTGGGGTCCCCTAAGAGCCACCCAAATCTCCAGGACCTTTAGGCACGGCGCTTGCCTACGTTCAAAATCAGTCTATGGCTGCCCTGATGAGTCTCTCCCTCTCACTCAGACCTTGTGAAAGAAAATACTTGTTTTTCTCTCCCAAGTTGCCTGGCCCCAGTCCCAGCTTAACAACCACGCACATTGGCTTCCAACGGGCATTTTTGATTTCAACGTTCTACAGGACCTGGACAATTTCTGCAGGAGGACTGGTAAGGATTCTGAAGTCCCCTATGTGCAGGCTTTTTGGGACTTGCATTCCCGCCCTGACCTCTGTAGCCATTGTTCCGCCCGCCAAATACGGTTAGCTCTATCTCCTCAGCAGAAAGAACCTGCCATTCAAACCCCAGAAGATACAGCCAAGCTCCTCAGTGCGCCTCTTCCACTGCTCTATCAGTCTACCCCGCCCGCTGCGCCACCCCATCGCTCTCTCCTGTCCTCACCGCTTGCCTTTCATACCTGCTCCCACAACCCTCCAGCTGCCCTTTGTCCATTAAGAGAGGTTGCAGGTGTATAGGGACTCGTTCAAGTCCACGTCCCTTCTTCCTTAAAGGACCTGTCGCAGATAGAGACCCGCCTGGGCTCTTTCTCAGCAGAGCCCTCTAAGTTTATTAAAGAATTTACCTACATTTCCCAAACGTATGATTTAACCTGGCATGGCATCCAAATGATCCTTGCTTCTACCCTTACTGCCGAGGAACGTACACAGAAAAAAACCACGCTATCGACCCTAATGTCCCCTTGGGGGCGCATGCCATCCCAATAGAGGACCCCAGTTGGAGTTACCAGCCCGGCCGGGCGTCTGATCTTCCTTATAGAAACCTCATGCTCAGGTACCTCATTAGAGGTCTGGAAACAGTCTCCAACAAGGTTGTCAACTATGACAAACTGAGAGAAGTTACTGCTCTTTTTCTTAACCGCCTCCAGGAGGCACTCACAAAGTACACTCGTTTAGACCCAGGGTCTAAAAAGTGGGGTCTCTATTTTGGCCTCTCACTTCACCTTCCAGTCAGCCCCTGACATCAGAAAGAAAAGCTAAAGAAGGCTGAGGAGGGCCCTGAAACCCCTATACAGGATCTGGTAAAAATGGCATTTAAAGTTTTCAACGCTTGGGAGGAGCCAGCTGAGGCCACTTGCCAGGTGAGGGTCCAACAGATGGTTAGCCTCCATTCCCAAGCCCTGGTAGCAGCCCTAAGGCCGGCAGGCAATCCCGTCCATCGCCACGCTCCCCAGGGGAGCCGGCACCTACCGCCAGGAGCCTGCTTCAAATGTGGCCGGGTCGGCCACTGGGCAAAAGTTTGCCCCAATCCCAAGCCTCCTACCAAGCCCTGCCCGCAGTGCAAACAGCCAGGCCACTGGAAGTCGAACTGCCCGACCCTGGCTCTGCCACCGGCTCTGCAAAGCCGAGGTGCCGAGATCCTGGAAACTCCAGACACATAGCTGCAAGGTATGGAGCTGCTGGGGTTCATGGACTGAAGAGGCCCTGGCTCCTCGACTCCGGTAACCCTCGCCGAGCCCAGGGTTGTGCTCCAGGTAGCGGACTACCTTCTCCATTTCGCCCTCTCACTCAGGCCCTACTTCCCCTTCCCTGGTCTCGGTTATGGGAATAGACAGGCCCCCCTCCCACTCTGCAGATCCTGTTACTGACTTAGCCCAACAACTTTCCAGCTCCTAGCTCAGTATGCTTTTTACCTCCCACTTACACTCCAACTTACACTGAACAGGAAAACACCCAGTATTGCTCTCTTCCTCAACAAAAATGGTGGGTACACAAATAGAACTTACTCATTCTCCCAAAGTTACAACAGGAAACAATCATCACCAATATTCACAATTCTCCACACATCGGGCCAAAAGCTCTCTACACGTTTCTAACCCCATATTTCACCCCACTGGACTATGGAGTACTATCAACACAGTACATGCAAAATGCAACATCGGTGCCCTCTCCAATAGCCAGAAAGCTCAACACCCTCATAAACAGCTCCACCAGATTTAAGGGCACCTACTGGGACAGTACTGGCAGATAAACGTTACCCACATGCCAAAGCATAAGCGGTTTAAATATCTCCTCACTATGGTGAACACATTTTCAGGATGGATCAAAGTCTTTCCCACCTCCTCTGAGAGTGCAAGCATAGTCGCCACTCACCTTCTTCAAGACTTCATTACTCGTTTTGGCCAGCCTGCTTCAATTCAGTCGGACAATGGTCCAGACTTCATATCTATGGTGCAGCAGGCAGTTTGCGCCTCACTGGGCATCTGCTGGAAACTCCACGCAGCCTACACCCCCAGTCTTCTGGTAAGGTTGAACGAGCTAACAGTCTCATAAAACAACAGCTCACCAAACTCTCCCTAGAACTGCAACTTTCTTGGCCTCAACTATTACCCTTTGCTCTTATACTCGCCTTGGCGCAGCCCCTCAGGAGCCGTCCGGCCTCAGTCCTTTCAAAATACTCTACCGACAACCTTTCCTTTTCTCGCCTCTTCCTGCAACCGATTGCCCTCTGCTAGCTTTTTACCTTCCATACTTGTGCTTGCTCCACAACCTTCTTAGACAACACGCCAACTCTGCCATCCCTGAACCCTCTCTGACCTCTGCTGATCACCAAAAACCAGTGCATCCTGGAGATGCTGTGTTAATTAAATCCCTTGCACCCAAACCCTTAGCACCCCGGTGGAAAGGCCCTTACACTGTCCCTTACCACTCCCTCAGCAATCAAGGTTCTTAGACTAGATTCCTGGGTACATTTGTCCCGAGTCCAGATGGCAGTAAACTCTGACCATGGCTCCCAGTGGTCTGCTCAGTCTACTGGTCCTATGTCTCTCTGCCTCACTCACCTCACCAAGCCAGCCAGCTAAACGTAGTATAATTTCCCCTTTTGCCTGGCGATTTTACTTGACTGAAAACTATACCAATTACGCCTGCACTAAGTGTTATGATTATTTGCTGGCCACCGCTAACTGCCCACCCACAGGGGGCAGAGCACCCATATACTTAAATTTCACTGATTTTAAAACGCTTCCTGTATGACCAGAAGGCAACTACCCAATGTGCAAAAAAGTGAATGCAGAAAAATGTAGGGTGTCCTTGGTCTTCCTGCCAGATACATTACCTTTCCCTTCGTCCCCAGGGATGATTCTACTACCATCAATCTAAATACACTCTCACAATCCCAGACCCCTGGGATAGCCGGTGGACGTCTCCGGTTCCAGGAGCCTAGTGCACCACTCGCCAAGAGAAATTTCTGGACGCCAAACTGTATGTATGGAGGTCGCTACTCCAGGTCCAATCCACCATCCACCGTAATATTCAGATCCAAGACCTTCAACTCACTAACTAAATTTCTAAACCTTCTGAGTCTCCCTTCTCCTGGCTCACGCTGCTACAGCAGGGACTGGCCATCGCCACTTTGCTGGACTAGGCAACCTCTCCACCTGCTTCATGTGTGCGGCCCTAGAACGCCCTCCTCTGGTAGCAGTACCAGGTCCTGCCCTGTCATTTTCATCCAACGTAAAGACCACAAAAGCCATAACCATCCCCAACGTCCCTCTGTACATCCAACCGGAAAACACTCAAGTGCCCTTTTGCTACTCCAATCCATCGACACAGACATGTAATGTCACTCAAATCCCCTCCAAACCACTAACAGGGCCAGAAAAAATTTTCTTTAGGTGCAACCATACACTCACTATGCATATAAACATCAGTTCTACCTCTACCCATCACTCTGGTTCCGCAGCTCCCTATATACACTCCGGCTGAGTTCCAGGACAAATACATCCAAGTATACAGTCGTCAAACTAAAAGAGCAGTTTTTCTCCCGATAGCAGTGAGAATCTCCTTCGCCTCAGCAGCAATTGCAGTAGGACTCAGCGGCGGAGCCCTTGGACACTATCATCACAGCAGACAAGTTTACCGCATGCTTCCAGCTGGCAGTCGATGCCTCTGCCAAGTCTCTAGCCTCCCTGCAAAGACAAATAACCTCTGTTGCCCAAGTTGCCTTGCAGAACCACCACGCTTTACACCTCATCACGGCTGAAAAAGGAGGAACCTGCCTCTTCCTCCAGGAGGAAGGCTGTTATTATATCAATAAACTGGGGATTGTGGAAACTAGAGTCCAGATCCTCAACAAGCTAAACCGAGAGCTGCAAAACAACAGATTCAGAACAGATGGATCTTCCTCCTGGTGGAACTCTTCTCTGTACTCCTTCCTAGCCCCCATACTAGGACCCATAATTTTAGTTATAATTTTGCTCTTAATTGCTCCTTGTCTCATCCAGCTCCGGCAAAGTCGACTCCGCAAAATTACCCGTATAGCAGTTCACCAGCAATACCAACCTCTCCACCCTGTGCTAGGCCGCAACTGTCAGTACTCTGCCTGAAAAGCCCCTCCCCTTGCTTTTTACCCACTACCCACAGGAAGCAGTTACAGAAATGGTTACATCCCTTTTCCCTATAGGGCACAGTCTAAAATGTCCGGTCTTGGCACAACAGACTCCATTTTGAGTCCTGCACCTCCATCTTAGCTCTCAAGGCTGACCCCTAACCGACCTCCCCTCCCCTGCTCAACCCCAAATTCCTGGAACCAGCTCGTCCCAAAGCCAGAATGTTTTCTGAAGATATGGTCACTCCACGCGTCCCTGACATATAGGTAAGATTAACAACCTTCTCCCTTCTGAAGCACCTGTGTGCGCAGATCCTCGCCAGCTTTGATCCTCCCCAGCTGTGCCTGCCAGCAGTGGGCATAAAAACGCTGCCAGGATTTTTTCCCCCTGCGCGGCTTCAATAGCTCAATACCCTGAGTTGCTGAACCCGCCCGCAAGCTTCTCAATAAGGCCTGCTTCTAAAACTTCGTTAATTGCATCTTTGATTCCGTTTTCACGTCCAAATAAACCTTATACACTGAGCCTCGAGAAGGCTTTGGTTGTCAAAATCCTCCCAGCCTCCAGGCAGCAGCCTCCCAGCCCCCTCACAAATGCAGCCCGGGAAGGCAGGCGAGTTCCCGGGAAAGCAGGCACGTCAAGTCCCGCACACCAGCAAGAAACGGCACAAAGACGGACACCAGCAAGAAACGGCGCAAAGACGGACACCAGCAAGAAACGGCGCAAAGACGGACACCAGCAAGAAACGGCGCAAAGACGGACACCGTGAATTCAACCCAACAATTCTCCCGAGGGTGGTGAGGTAAAAGGAGCCCAGAGGGGCCCCCAATCCGTGAGACCAACATGGGAGAGCCCACTCCTGGGGCCGGCTTACCTCATAGCTCCGAATCACACAGCTCCACTTCTTTTCGACCTCTCCGGGGACAGGTGTGCCTTGGTCCTTGGCTCCACGCGAAAAACAGCTCACGCCGAGGCCTGGTTTGGGATCCCCGTGAGTTTTATGAGCGGTTAGGGAGGCGTGGTCGATGACGTGGGTCGACCCCATTGGCTGAATTGTTGAATTGAATTCACCTGGCCTAGGTGAGCCAATGCAGGTACAGCGCCCACCCAGGCATAGCTCCCCCTCCTGGCTGGAAACCTGAACTTCTGAGCATGCAGTGAGCCACTGCTTCATGAGCCGGTAGCTCGGACCTCTGAGCATGTGTAATAGGCCTGCCAGTCCCTATGCTAGCTCCCTAACAGGTTTTCCAGCCAAAGGTCTGCCTTCTGGAGCTGTTCTACAGAAAGCACTTAGTTCCTGACCCCTGCGCATTCGGGGTAATGGATGCCCTCGCTTCCGTGCTTGCTTCTATGTCATTCTGGAATGGTCCTTGTTTCACAGGTCGGCGAGGTCAGGAATTCTGGGCTGGTTGGCTACCAAGCACAAAATAAATAGCCAACAGATTGAAATCTCAACCCCTATATTGGTTTATTATCGACCACACAAACTTGTCTTCTGGAACTTCCCTCCTAAATTTCTGAACCCTTGAACTCCTTGACACATGTACTTGGAAAGCAAGGATTCCAAACTCTGATCACCATATCTGACTGCTCCCCCAGTCCCTCTGCACTGTCAACCAGCAAAGTCGGGCCTCTCCATTTCTCAGAAGCTGCAGATTGTTACGTGACATCACCCTGTGTTTAAATGTTAGTGATTATGCCATTTAAAAAACAAATGTGTGAGCCAACTGGGGGCAAACAAGACTCGTTTCAAACACCAGCTCTGTCTCCTCTAAGGGCCCGTGTACAACTGCGACAACACAACAGTGGGTCCTGCTGGGTCTCCATTAGCATCTGGGAGGAAGGTTATTTATTACAGGGAATCCTACCTTTGTCCCTTGGTGTTAATTGCAGACTCACTGGGTGACGGATTCACTTTGTCAAACTCCGTTTGGTATTGCTCCATCCCTCCATTATTCTCCCTAATGACAAAAATAATTAACACATTCATATAAAAGCACAGGATGAGGATAGCTTTAATTTATGCATCTAGTTCAGGGTCATCCCTCTTATCAATATATGACAATCTAATGAGGCTTAATTAAAAAGTAGCAGTGAAGCAATTTAGGAAACTGAGGGATTGTCACGAGTCCTGGTTGTGACAGCATGTTTTGTGCACCATGGAAGATAACAGATTTGTCTTCTGTGGTATCTCATATCCATCATCCCCAAACTACCTGCTCTTAGGGGTAGAGAGAGCGAGCTTGTCTTTGAAAAAAAGTGCCTGGGTTTGGTAGCTGCTCACAGGATGGCAGGTGTAATGTATTATGAGAACTTAACAAGGCTCTGAGAAGATGGCTATTGGAAGGTCTGGCTGGAGGGCAAGGTCATGGCCCTGAAGGATTCAGGATCCAGAAGTCAAGTCAGAACTGGATGCCAGAGACTTTCTCAATCCAGCCCTCTTTGCCCCTCCCCTAAGGCCAATACATTTCTAAGGGTTATGGATTCTACTTCAGAATCTTTCTCAAACCCAGGGCCCTCTTCACCATTATTGTCTAGACCTGGTCACCTCTTGCCTTATAAATAAAAATATGGGTTTATTGTAAGTCTGGGTCTGTTAGGTTTCTCGGGTGGGAAATGTCTCGGTCCTTGGCTACACACTGGAAAGAAATTCACACCAAAGCCTGGTTGGTAATCCGAGTGGGTTTATATACATGAGAGAAGAAGGTTCCGGCGTTACACTAAACTGAACACGGGCACCCTTATGACACTGCACACTCAGCCCTGCTGAGTGGAAGGCAGAGAAGCAGCTGAAGGGAAGGGGCGGCGGTCTCCAGATTCCAGCCTTTTAAGGGTTTTCAGCTGGGAGGCGTCAATTAAGCTCTCCTGGCTTGGGCTTAGCCCGCATTGGCTTCCAACCTCCTGTAGGGGGCCCCCTAAGCATGGAGAGGAACAACCTCTTGTCTTGCTACCTAACCGGTCTACATTCCTGCATGGCTACATTGAGATGGAACTAGCCCCTTTAGACAGCCTGAGGGGTTCACCAGGAGACACGGGCCCCAGTGTTCCCTGTGACCACCTTAAACCTTAAACTACTGTTGGAGTTTATATTACCTGTGTGGGTCTGTGGGCATGGGACGTTTCCATGCCAGAGACCTGAAGTTACACAAATAGGCATCCAGAACAGAACTCATACAGGCTCTAATAAGATGCTCGGATGCTTCTCGCTAGGATGAGAATTTAACGAAGTGTGTGAGCAGTTCAGATCTTGTAAGGGAGAACAGGTCAGTAGGGTATCCAGAGAAGAGAGCAAAGGTCAGGGGAAAGGGAGGGGGCCCACAGACATCTGTGCTCTGTGTTTGGCCACAAGACAAGAAACCGGGTCTCCTTGCAAAAGAAAGCAGAACAGCAAGTTCCTCAGAACTACGACATATTTAAACATGACCTATACAACACTCGGCTCTGGGAGGCGCCTTGGAAAACCATAAAAGCCCTAAAAGAGGGGCAAGGAGGAAGCCCAAGTCTTTGATTTTCCCTGCTGTGCTTTCAGTGTTGAAATGTCTGTGCACGGAGCCTTTGAAATTTCAGAATCAGAGAGTGGATTCACAAGCCAAGCTCCTGCTTTATTCTTCAATGCATTTGGGTCCAGCTTCTCCTTGGTGAGACATGTAACAGAAATTCTGGACTTAGGAGCCACTTGGTCCTTGGACACTAGGAGATTTCAGGGGAATCTGAAACAGGGCTCTAACCACCAGCTGGACTGGCCTAGGAAGCCCAAGTATTCATTCTCCCAAACACCAACCTCCCGTTGCTCTTCATCTGCCTGCACCTTGTTCAGCTTTAGTTGTCCGTGGAAGCGTTTGGCACCCATCTGATGCTTCGGAACCCAGAAAGGAGGAAAGGTAAAACTGGGATTCAAATGAAACAGACTTAAGCAGGACCATAGCCAAGATGTGCCCAGGGCTCCTCGCAGCATTTGTCACCTTCATTTCCCTCTTCGGACTCAGACGTGGCAAGGTTCAGAAACAAGCTTTACCAGAAAGAACAGCTGTGAACCCAGCCTGCTTCCAAGTGAGAAAAAGCCCTTTACACATGAGTTCCTGAGGTCAGCCCAGCCCTGTGCGTCCCCACCCCTCCCAGAGTCCCTGGCTCTCTGGCGAAGCATTAAAGCAAGTGGAAGCAGAGATTTGCTCAGAATAAAAAAATCGGTTTTCACAATAGCACGGCACGTTCTGGATGGCAATCACGGCTGCACAAACCATATCCGTCCTCCAGCCATAATGTTGGCGCCTCAGTGACCATGCACACACATTGTGTGGCGAGACTCAGAGCCTATTCCATTTGTGGTCAATTGTTTCCTCCCTCTCCATACTTTGCACTTAGGAGACATGCTCTCTGGAGGTGGTTGAGGCTTGTCTTGTCACCAATAATCATCTCCTACACCTTCCTTTACAGTCACTAATTTGATGTGCTCACTCAAAGAAATGCCAATAATATGAGGTTTCAGAGGAGAGCTCCTAGAGCTCCCCCAGACAACAAGGAGGCCGAGTGTCACCGTCCTTATCCTGAGCTGGGAGGGGGCACTAGTGTTCTGGAAGCTGGGGATCCGTCACTGCCTGCCCACCGCACAGACAGAGCAGGTGCTGGTTATAATTGCTTCTAGACGTCCTGCCATGCTGAGTTGAAAGTCAAACCTGTAAACGCTGCCCGACTACAATAACACTGGAGTACACAGACATTTCTGCATCATTGCTGGGTGAAAATATACTGAGTGGAGTTGGATGAGATGGCAGCAAGTGCCTAAGGAGGGGATGCTGTGGGAATACCAACAAGATGACTGTCAGTCGCCGTTTCCTCCTCTCTTCTGCTTTTCCCCCCCTTTCTTTCAGGCCCAAAAGACATGACAAATATGTAAGGAAACAAATTTGTTCATTTTTAGAGGAGTCTCCCACCCCACCCCACCCCACCCCCATCCAACTCTGGCCTCCTTTGAGCAAGCCAGTAGAACTTTTTTTTTTTTTTAAACCTGGCTTCTACTATGGCAATTTCCGGAGTTGCTATGTGGTTGTGTTTAAAAGTCGCCTTTGGGATCCAGAGCACAATCCTTGTCACAAAGGCATTCTCCCAGTCCCAAATAGCAATGCGACCTCCTTTCAGAAGGTTGTTCTTGTTTCTGTAGACCCAGAAAGGAGTTCAAGCTGTTGATCTTGACCGTGGTTGTCGAGTCAGCCTCTCATGGGCACCTCATGGGAAGCGGAGCAAACTATGCCAGTCTGTGCTATCACCAGGGCTGGGAAGGGAAGCCAACCGTGGAGGGCCATAGGTCGATGTGTGGATGGAGATAATCAGGTCTTTCGTCCTTATTCTATTTCAGTCTGGAAACATCACTGAAGCCTGCTCAGTGTCATAGCAACACACAAACTTTCACTGACAGTCTGGGGCACATTGGCTGCAAATCGAACCCGGGTCTTCCCGGTGAAAGACGATGAGAAATCTACCACTGAAGCACCGTGGCCCTCACCTCAAACCAGGGCAGTCATTTCCCACAGATCTACCAGAGTTCAAACCAGACCACAATGCGTGATGACTGAGATTGCCACCAGAATCTGATACTGATGCAGAAAAAAACCTAACTACCATTTTATTGACTCCCACTCATACCGGCCCAATAGGACAAAGAACTGCCCCTTTGGGGTTTTGAGACTTTAAATCCTTACAGTAGCGGTTCTCAACCTGTGGGTCGCGACCCCTCTGGGGATCAAATAACCCTTTCACAGGGGTCAACCAATTCATAACAATAGCAAAATTACAGTTATGAAGTAGCAATGAAAAATAATTTTATGGTTGCAGGTGACCACAACGTGAACTGTATTAAAGGGTGGTGGGGGCATTATGAAGGTTGAGAACCACTGCCTTACAGAAATAGAAAACCTCATATTTCTCCCACGGACGGGCTAGTCAGTTCAAAACCCCGACCTTGCGATTAGCAGCTTAATGCACAGTCCACTACACCACCTGGGCTCCTAATGCTATAATAAGAGATACTATTGTTAGATCTCTCCTGGGAGAGATATACCTCAGGCCTTGGCTTCGCGCGAGAAAGAATTCAATTCGAAGCCTGGATTGTGATCCAAGTGGGTTTTTTGAGAGAAGAAGTTTCAGGTTTACACAGGCACCTCGGGGCCCCTCACGGGGCACAGCCTACCTAGAAGCTGCTGGAGAGAAAGTCACTCAGTGGGCTCCGGGATCCTGCCTTTTTTAAAAAATCGTTTTATTAGGGGCTCATACAACTCTTATCACAATCCATATATACATCAATTGTGTAAAGCACATTTGTACATTCATTGCCCTCATTATTCTCAAAACATTTGCTCTCCACTTAAGCCCCTGGCATCAAGTCCTCATTTTTCCCCTCCCTCCCCGCTCCCCCATCCCTCAAGAAACCTTGATAATTTGTGAGTGGTGATACTGAGAGGGTTGTGGGAGGGTGGATTGGAAAGAGGGAACTGATTACAAGTATCTACATGTGACCTCCTCTCTGGGGGACAGACAACAGAAAAGTGGGTGAAGGGAGACATCGGAGCGGTCAAGATCCTGCCTTTTCAATTCCTCCATAGGGAGGCATGGTTGACGGTCATGGTCAACCCCAATGGCTGGATTGAATTCACCTTGCCCAGATGGGCCAATCCAGGGGTAATGCCCACCTAGGTGTACCACCCCTTCCTGGCCGGAAGTTTGAACCTGAGCATATGTAATGGATGACCCAGTCCCTATGCTAAACCACCTAATAGTATTTGCAAGATGCCAAGCACCGTTCTAAGCTTTTTGTGTATAATAATTCAATTATTCCACTTAACAAGCCTATGTGTGGACTCTATTTGGCCTTCTTTTACAGATGAAAAATCAGTGGCACAGGATGATAAAGTCATGAGCCTAGGACCACACAGTGAGGAAGTGGGAAGGAGAGATTTGGACCCAGGCTGTAGAGCCCATGCCTTGGGTGCCTACAGCTGCTATGTAGGACACAGAAAAGCATGGAGCAGACTCGGCGTAAGACATTAGGGAGTTGGGAGGACTGTAGCATGAATGTATGTGCTATGACTTCATGAGAGTAGCTGCTACTCAGATCCAGAAGAGAATACAAGCCTTTTGCAAAAATTATTTTTGCCAAGAGAGGGTGGAAAACTGCATCTTGTGCGAAATCCCCCCAACCTGCACATGTGCATAGCTATTTCAGAAGGTTCCAAACAATGTGTGCTGTGTGGCAAACCAAACTGAGCTCAGGGGGAGCTGGTCTGTGGGTTATGTTAGCCAGAAAGTGAGCAGTTTGAACTCACCAGCCACCACTCCAAGGGAGAAAGAGGAGGCTTTCTGCTCCCATGGACTTACAGCCTTCGAAGAGGCAGGGAGCATTTCCATGCGTCCTATGATTAGGCTCTCAGAGGGTGAGGGTGGAGTTGGTTGAGACCTGTCTTCAGGGCATTTCCCAGAAGGGCTTCCTGCAGTGGCTCTGCCTTCAGGAATGTCTGATGACCTTGAGGGCAGCAAAGTCCTAAACACACTCGGGCAGTGGTTCTCAACCTTCCTAATACAGGTCCTCTTGTTGTGGTGATGCCCCCCTCCCCCAACCATTAAATGATTTTCTTGCTACTTCATCACTGTAATTTTGCTACAGTTATGAATTGGGTGAGCCCTGTGAAAGGGTCATATGACTCCCAAAGGGGTCGCAACCCACAGGTTGAGAACCACTGCACTAAGTGTTCCCCTCCCAGACAGCCCTACCAGTGTCTGGTGTGCATAGTTCTGTGAGGTGAGAGAAATGGACTTCTGGTGACAGTTGATGTGGGTGGGCTTTCTCCCTATGTCAAATCCCTCTCAAGCCATTTGTCACCACAACAGAGGGAGCCATGCACAAAAAAGCAAGAAGAGGATGCAGCACAGCAGGACAGCAAGCAGAACAAAGATTGAATAAGCACAATTCACTTCAATCATGAATCGGGTGCCCTTGAGATGTGAGGAAGACCCCAGTCTAGTGACATTAGATCAGGTTTAGGGATTGAGTGAAGCGACCCCTCTTGGCTCCCCTCAGCCCCTATTTTGCTTTCCCATTGACCCTGACCCTTGCATCGTGATTGGTCCTTATTCCAGCATGATGGTTGGTTTCATAACCACGGCATATGGGAATGTGTTAGTCGATAGGTTATACAGGCACAGCCTCTGGAATGGGTAAGTGAGGAGGCGATTTGGGCTCGCTCATGCAGACCTCTAGTTGTCCTTGACATGCCTGGTAGAATGGATCATGTGAAGTGATTTGAGATCGGCGTTGAGATCTGATAGGTCATGCAGACGTCTAGCTGTTCCTGGCAGTACCCTATTTTAAGGAAACAGAATGTTTGGCGTTTAAGTCGTATTTGAGCTTAAATTTTGAGCAATAGGCTGTGGCTCACAGTGAGAGTCTATGTGGAGACCCTACATCCATTTTGAGGGGCCACAGATTCAGCCACCATTGAGTTCTTTCTTACACTCAACGATATACGGTAGTGTGCACATCCCAATGAAGGTCCCGCTCATGCTCTCACAGGCCCTCCTGAAACTCCATGAATTGATCTGTCTTCAGTCACAATTTTGTGACAAAGTTGTTTGTTTTCTATGTCTTATTTAAGTTTTCAGGAGCCCAGGTGGTAATGCTGGATAGTGTTGGACTATTAAGAGCAAGGTCGCTGGTTCAAAGCCACTAGTCATTCCACAGGAGAAAGATGAGGTTATTGCTTCCTGTAAAGGTAGCAACTTCAGGATCCCTGCACAGAGTCACTATGAGTCAGAGTCAGCAGGACAGAATGGGTGTCATTTTATTTAAGTCACTGTGGCTGTGGGTCCTTCCGACACCATTGTGGCCTCATGCGGATGCTCTCCTTCATCCAGAACAGCAGTTTGTGCCTTTTTCTTGTGTAAAACTTAGCAAAGGAGTTCCTAATAAAATATAGTTGGATTGGGAGTCTTTTCCCCCTCAAAACAAAGTAAATACAAAAATAGAAACGAGACTATGGTGCTAATAACCAGTTGGAGAGTTGAGAGAGCTGAACTCTCAATCCTGATAGAAACCCATTGTGACTGAGCACCTGCTCAAGGTCATCCACAGCCTATGAGGTTGAGCCTATGTGTTGGGGAGTAATTGTGTACATAAAGTTAACCATTTCTCTTTCTAAAGATTCTGTCTAAAGCTTACTTTAAATAATAAGTTTTCCCCTGGGCTAGGTAAAGTTCAGGGAGTTTAACCCCCTAGTATCCACCCCCTCTCAGCATTCATCATGTTAGGCCAGAGGAGGCAAATCACACCCACTACCCAGGGAGCACTGCTTCCAAAAGCACATTGCCTGTGCCGGGGCAGAGGGGAGGTACCCGGACCAGAAATGCTGACAGAGTGGAACCAGAGAGCTCAGCCCCCAGCTTCCCGAGGGAGCAGCTGTGATGGTTCACTTCTGGATGAATATGTTTAAGCAAAGGCCAAGGGCATGACTTGGGCAGCACGAAAAGCAGATGTGCAGAGGTTGTTCACTGCATTCCAGAAGTTCACACACTCTCCGGAGGCTCCTTGGCTCAATGGCAGGAAGTCATTGGTGGCTTCCACCTTCAATCCCAAAAGGTCACTGCCGTCCAGTGGATTCCAACCACAGTGACCCTGTATGGAGTTTTCAAGACTGTAAATGTTCATGGGAGCCAGCAGTCTCATTGTCCCCCTTGGAACAGGGAGCTAGCAGCCCGTTTTGCCACCAGGGCTCCTTCCTCTCTAATTCTGGATCCAGTCCCTCCGAATATCCTGCCCTGCCCTTGTCTAGGCTTCTTAAATGCGTTCCACGCTGCTTATGTTAGTCTGGGTGCATTCGAGAAACAAATCCACAGAAACACGTATGTATAAGAGAGTTGTATGTAAAGGGTGAGTGCACATCAAGAAAACATGCTCACATGTGCTTATGCACCCGCTTTGTCTTCAGCGATCATGTTGGTGTAGGCTGGTGTGCTTTTTCCATGTGGACTTTGTTGTTTCTTATCTACATGGCCCCCTGTTTATCTTCCAGCCTTTAAGACCCCAGGCGCTATATGCTTTGATAGCCGGGCACCATGGTGCTTAACTACTACACCACCAGGGTTCATTAGCATGTGACTTATCTCCTGTCATTCACACTAGATGCTCAAAATAGCAGGAGACCAGGTTTCTCCTTTGTGGCCACACCAGGTACTGACAGAACCAAGAACAGAGACACAGTTATATATCTTGACTATCATTTGCATATTATATGCCAGGAATCCCTAGGAAGTGTCTTGGAATTGTTCTACTCTGGTTCAAATTTCACACACCCTCCCAGTTTCCATACTGACTCTGCCAAACCCCTAGTAACTGATTTGCACCTCCTATCAACTTGGAGAAAACACCCTAGGCATGATATAGAAGTGGACATGCTTGGTACCCAGAAAACCTGTTCAGTGTTTTGAGGGCGGCTCAGCAAACAAAATGGGCACAGTGATTAAGCATTCAGCTGCTAACACAACACTCAACTCTGTAGTGGTTCTGCAAGAGAAGGATATGGTAGTTGACCCCCCAAAAGAGTTACAAACTTGGAAACCCTACAGGTATTTGTATAGGGTCGCTATGTGTTCCAATTGAGATGATTGTCATAGGTTGGGTTTGGTTCAACCCGTCTTACTGAGGAGACTCCTTCTTTACACGCAATCAGTTACTTTAGAGGAAAAAGACATGCCTGTCCCAGAACAATCCAAAGACTGGTAAAGGCAACACCCACAAAGACACTCCCTCTGCCTGCCTAACTCTAAAATGCTGCCCATAAAACACTCTGCCTGGTAATATCTGGGCAGCACACTGGGGAGGTGCAGCAAATGTGTGTTGAATGTATGAGGCCATTTCATAGTTTGGTTGCACGATCAGGGTGTCTGTCATAAAGCCCATCTCTTTGACTCCACCTCTCAGCAGAGATGAACACAAGCTTCCCGTTTTTTGCTCAGCAATGTCCTTGTCAAATAAAAGTTCCTTGTAGATCAGTAACTTGCCACAGAGCAAAAGATATGGGAAGAGGCTCATCTTTCTCCTGGCTATGAAATAGAATGGCAAGCCCCTCCCTTCAACACACACACACACGCACGCACACACACACGCGTGCACACACACACCCCTGCCTTACAACTACATTCGGTTGATTAGCAAACAAAGCTCTACAACCCAACTATGTGTTTTTCTTCTCCAGAGGAATGACGGACTTATATACCCTGCATTGTCTTTTTTTTAATGGAATTGCCCCAGTTCTCCTCACCTTTCCTTAGATAGTGCAGTGAACTATTAGATGACTGCAGGTATTGAAAACTAGTATTGATTTCCAGTTTGTGTCACCTTTGGCTTTTAGCACCCTCCACTTCTCTAGTAAGCTTTCCATTGCTTTGGGGAAATTTTCTCTCTCTGAATTTATTATGTGAGGGTGGTAGTGTAATAATCAATGTGCCTATGGAGGACTATCCTTCATGACCTAAACTCATTAAGGGGCAGTGCCTGATGGAGCATCAGGTTGGAGGAAGGCCTATTAACAACCTGCATTATACAGATGACACAATTTTGCTGAAAATGAGAAGGACTTGATTCACTTGCTGATGAAGATGAAGGATTAAAGCCTTCAGTTTGGATTATGACTCAATGTAAAGAAAGCCCAGACCCTCACAACTGGACCTATTGATAACATCATGATAAATGGAGGAAAGATCGAAATTGTCAAGGATTTTGTCTTGCTTGAATCCACAACCAATTCTCATGGAAGCAGCAGAGAAGAGAACAAATGACACATTTCACTAGTCAAATCTGCTACACGAGACCTCTTTAAAGTGTTGAAAAGCAAGAGATTACTTTGAGGACTGGGGCGGGTTGACCCAGGCCATGGTATTTTCAACTGTCTCATATTCATGTGAAAGTTGAACACTGAATAAGGAAGACCAAAGAAGAATAGATATATTTGATTAGTAGTGATGTAAAAGAGTAATGAATGTACCATGGACTGCCAAAAGAACAAACCCATCTAACTTGGATGAAGTACAGCCAGAATGTTCCTCAGGGCAAGGATAATGAGACTTCGCCTTAACTTTGACATGTTGTCCGGAGAGATCAGTCCCTGGAGCAGGACATCGTGTTCTGGAAAGTAGAGGGGCAATGAAAAAGAGGAAGGCCCTCAACAAATGGGATTGACACAGTGGCTGCAACAATGGGCTCAAACTTAAGAACAACGGTGAGAATGGTACAGGACCGGGCAGTGTATGATTATGTTGTATGTATGGTCACAATGAATCCAAACCCTCCCTATGACACTGAACAACAACAACAACAACAACAACAACCTGACTGAATCCTCTAGGAGGACTCTTAAATGTGAGAAAAATGGAACGAAGCCAGAGGAAGGATTGGAGGATGTCTTAAGTTCCTGTCTTAATCTCCTTAACCAAAAATTATCCAACAAGTCAGTAGCCTTAAAACACTTTTCTCCCTGCTTTGGAGCTTACAGGTTCAAATTTGGGGTGCGACTCTAGGTCAGGGTCCTTCTTTGTGGATACCAGAAAGTTCCTTGGCATTCCTCGCTATCTTTCTCCCCGTACTGTGTGTTACTGGGTCTATCCTGGCCTTTAACTCAGAAGTGTTTAGGTTTAGGCTCAAGCCTATTCTCATATGGCCTCATTTTTTTTAACATTTTATTAGGACTCATACAACTCTTATCACAATCCATACATATACATATATCAATTGTATAAAGCACATCTGTACATTCTTTGCCCTAATCATTTTCTTTTTTTTACATTTTATTAGGGGCTCATACAACTCTTATCACAATCCATACATATACATACATCAATTATATAAAGCACATCCGCACATTCCCTGCCCCAATCATTCTCAAAGCATTTGCTCTCCACTTATGCACTTTGCATCAGGTCCTTTTTTTTTTTCCTCTCTCTCCCCGCTCCCCCCTCCCTCATGTACCCTTGGTAATTTATACATTGTTATTTTGTCATATCTTGCTCTATCCCGAGTCTCCCTTCCCCCCCTTCTCTGCTGTCCATCTCCCAGGGAGGAGGTCACATGTGGATCCTCGTAATCAGTTCCCCCTTTCCAACCCACTCACCCTCCACTCTCCCAGCATCGCCCCTCACACCTTTGGTCCTGAAGGTATCATCCACCCTGGATTCCCTGTGCCTCCAGCCCCCATATGCACCAGTGTACAACCTCTGCCCTATCCAGCCCTGCAAGGTAGAATTTGGATCATGGTAGTTGGGGGGAGGAAGCATACAGGATCTGGGGGAAAGCTGTGTTCTTCATCGGTACTACCTCGCACCCTGACTGACCCATCTCCTCTTCTAAACCCCTCTATGAAGGGATCTCCAGTGGCCATACGGCCTCATTTATATTACAAAAGAACTCCCTTCTTTTCAAACAGGATCATGTCCACCAAGGTTCAAATTTCTCACATATTTTGAGGGGGCTACAGATCAATCCATAATGGTTCTTTTGGGTAGCTGTAACAAATGGCTACCAATCGAGTGACTTAAACAGCAGGCATTTGTTCTCTCACTTTTCTGAAGGACAAAGGGTTAAAATTAAGGTGTGGGCAAGATTCATTCCTTCTGAGAACTCTGAAGGAGAATCAAAGTAGCCTCTCTCTGCTTCCGGTCACTGCTGCTAATCCTTGATATTTCTTGGCTTATAGATGCACTGATCCAATCTCTGCCAGTGTCTTCACACGGGGTCTCTGTGTGCCCACACCTCTTCTTATAAGAACACACCAATCAGTGCATGTAGTATCCATCTGAAATCTAAACCCAGAAAGATGGAGCTCTTGAAATACTTATCTAAGCACATCTGCCAAGACTTCCTCTCCAAGTAAGGCCATAGTCTCAGGTCCCATGTGAACATGAATGGGTGTGTGTTAATGTGACTTAATGTACTACAGAGGGCACGCTTTGGCCTCAGGAGGAGTGTTTCGCCATTACCTGCTTCACAGCCCTGAGATTGCCCAGGCATTTGCCACATTTTCTTGTCTTCCCAACATTTATCCACCATTAGGCCTTTTTCCCTAAGTTAGTCAAGCGTCAGTTTCTGTCACTTGTGATCATGACCCTCCCTCCCACCCAGGTCACAAATTTAAAGTGACACAGGCAGTTTCTTTAATGGGCACTATGTTATCCTGACTAGCAAGCATTGCTAAGGAGGGAGGATGAATCAGGGAGAACCCGCTTGCTTCATCTAGCTTCGGGGCAGTCCACAGAGGATTGATCCCTGAGCCACTAACGAATTTTGCAACTGTCACAGAACAATGCAAATAAGTAAGATCCACATCTACTGAACACCATCATGAGGTCAAACTGTGTGTAAATAAATGCCTGTTTCAAAGAGTGAGTAAATCCTAAGGTAAGGAGTGACAGGGCTTTGTTGCCAGTATGTTAACCAACTGCACCACCCAGGGACTCCTCCATGTGACTAAAGAATGACTTAAGGAGTTCCCCCACAGACCCAAACCAAAACCAAATCCACTGCCATGGGGTTGACCTCATATATGGCACAATAGACTGGCTCTGCTGATTTTCAGAACTGCACATCTTTACGGGAGCAGAAAACCCTCATCTTTCTCCCAAGAAGTAGCTGGTGGGTTTGAACCATTAACTTTGCCATTAGCAGCAGCCCAACTCTTAACCCAATATACCACCAAGAGTGGTTCAATTTGGAAAAATAGTATGTGATCACCTATCTATGAAGGGAAACCCCTCTCATAGAGTGCACTTACACAAATGAGAAAGAAATGAGTCCCCAAATGCCCGTCTTAATCAACAATCTGGGGAAGGGTGTTCTGGGAAGCAGCTTTCAAATGTGCCTGGAGATTATAAAATTAATCAACCTAATCCCTGTTTTAAAGAGCCCTGGTGGTACAATGGCTAAGGACTGGGTGGCTAAACAAAAGGCTGGTAGTTTGAACCTACCCATGGGCTCTAAAGGGGAAAAGACTTGACGAGCTGGTCCCATAACGATCTCAGCCTAGGACACCTTTGGTGGCAGTTCTACTCTGTCCTGTAGGGTCACTATGAGCTGACATCAACTTAAAGACACACAGCACGTTTGACTCTACGTCATTTGTTGATAGAGTTTGTGCAGAGCATTCTGAGTAGAAAACAGACTCAGGGGCATCTGACATCAACCAGCAACAGTCTCTTTCCTTGAGAAAGACTGTGGAAAGGGATGAAGAGGGAGCTTCCAAAAGCGTGTGGAAAAATGATACGAAAAAATAATGGAATTTTGCCATGAGCTTTATGAATCTCTCTTCATGAGAGCTAGTCCTCCATGGAGGTTTCTAGAAAAGTGAAACATGAAGGAAGAGGCTGGTAAGTCCCACTGAACAATTCCAGGGGAGATTGGGTCTTGACTCAGAGTACTTGAGCATTCTGGCTTATTCCTCAAAATAGCAAATCAGACTAGACCAGGTTCTGAGACTCAGGGAAGGCAAATAAGACACACCAGGCCCATGATTCAGACTTATGGGGAAAGTCACACTGGAGAGGGAAGGCCTCTTTACCTTGTGTGCCTGACAAGTGTCTCATTTGCATCATCTAAAACCCAGCCCTGGAAAAAAGGCTAACAGTACCAGCTTCAAACTTGTATTTGAATCTTGTCTCTGTCACTTATTAACTTAGCCACCTTAAATCCCTTCCTCTAGTTTTCCATCTGTAAATGAGGCACAGTTCCAATCATAGGGCCTTCAGTAAATGGCTATTATTAGCTAGGCATGCACTCCTGTTTTCTAGGAGAGAGTTCTCAGCCAGGTTTTTGTGGGAGCTTGTTCGTCGGTATTGTCATAGATGAGTGTGTCACCCAGATTCCTCTCAGGGCCAAGAGACTGATTTCCCCAGCTGCCGAGAGAGCCACTGATAGAAAAGGTCCCAGTTGTCTGGCCCCTATCAGGATTGCCTCAGCTGATGAGAGCTCATCCAAGGTCTGCTCCTTCCCCAAACTAACCTTCATCCAACGACTTGTCAATGTAGGGGTATAAATGGCATAGTGGAGGCATTTGACCCCCCTGTAACTTCACAAAAGGCAATGGAGGAAAATCAAGATAAACAGCCCAAGGCTGATTCCTATGAGACAGAGATCAAAATGCCTCCACCCTCCTTTCTTTTCACAGTTTCTGACACCAACCATCCCTACCATGACACTCTCTTCTTCTCTGCTGGGTTTGATAATCCTTAAGTGGCAATGGCCACACAGAACTCGCAAACAATACTTATGTTTCTGGGGTTAATTGGGGACCTAGCAGGTGACAATTCAGGATCAGAAATGACTGGGGATATAGTTCTTCAGTCAGGACAGTCTCTTCCAAGTGGTGCCCAGAGGCAGAACTTTTTCTGGTCCTTGGCCTCTGCCCTGCAGCTCCTTGACCTCTGCTCTGCTTGGGACCGTGTGCAAAGTTCTTTCAGCTCTGTTGATAAGTGCGTTGAGGCAGCCCGCTTTGTCTGGAAGCCTTGGCCCAAAGACACTCAGCTTTCTCATTCTGTGTGCTGGCGAGCTCCCTGTTCTGGGGTCTTGGTGCTGCTGCCTCTGCTTCCATGAGCTATTTATCTGCCACTGTTTTTCATTGTCTCCTGATGCATCCAGTGTCAGGGATCTCTGTCTCCTGGACAGAGGTGGTGCTCAGAGTAATAATCCTGGGTCCAAAGAGCACACTCCACTGCTGGCTCGTCTTTCTCGGTGCTCTTGAAACTCCACTTTCTGTTTCTGAGTTAACTCACCCAGGATGACCATACCGACCAATCCCCACATTAGCGGTCTACAGGTCTTATTTGAATGGTCTCACCTCTTCGAGGATGCCATGCACTTTACTGATATTATTAGCATGCTATCTACTTCCCTCGGTGGCATAGTTCCACCCTGTCATTGGTAGGAGTTACAAAGACTATAGCTAGAGGAGAACTAGTAAGCAATTCGCTGCAACGTATTAGGCTACAAAGTCCCAGGCTACTGGTCACCACTTGGCCAGGTCCCAGTTACAGAGCTCCCTGTGATGGCTCCTTTTGCAAATCAATGTGGCGAGGCTATGGTGCCCAGTTTTTTGGTCAAACAAGCATTCATCTATTTGCTCTTGTTTTTTAAACATTTTATTAGGGGCTCATACAACTCTTATCACAATCCATACATATACATACATCAATTTTATAAAGCACATCTGTACATTCTTTGCCCTAATCACTCTCAAAGCATTTGCTCTCCACTTAAGCCCTCCGCATCAGGTCCTCTTTTTTTGTCCCCTCCCTCCCCGCTCCCCCTCCCTCATGAGCTCTTGATAATCCACAGATTGTTAGTTTGTCATCTCTTGCCCTTTCCGGAGTCTCCCTTCCCCCTTTCTCTGCCGTCCATCTCCCAGGGAGGAGGTCACATGTGGATCCTTGTAATCAGTTACCCCTTTCCAACCCACTCACCCTCCACTCTCCCAGTATCACCCCTCACACCCCTGGTCCTGAAGGTATCATCCACCCTGGATTCCCTGTGCCTCCAGCTCCCATATTCACCAGTGTACAGCCTCTGCCCTATCCAGTCCTGCAAGGTAGAATTTGGATCCTGGTAGTTGCGGAGAGGAAGCATCCAGGATCTAGGGGAAAGCTGTGTTCTTCATTGGTACTACTTCGCACCCTGACTGACCCATCTCCTCTCCTAAAGCCCTCTATGAGGGGATCTCCAGTGGTCGACATTTGGGCCTCTGGTCTCCACTCTGCACTTCCCCCTTCATTCTCTATGGTATATATATCCATATACACACAGATATATATATATTCTATTTTTTTGCATGATGCCTTATACCTGGTCCCTTTGGCACCCCATGATCACACCGGCTGGTGTGCTTCTTCCAGGTGGGCTTTATTGCTTCTGAGCTAGATGGCCGCTTGTTCACCTCATCTATTTGCTCTTATGAAGGAGTGGGTCTCAAGCAAAATAGAATACCTTCCATAATGTGGGAAGGGGTAAACCTATCAGCCAAAGGCCTTCAGCACACCCTAGGGTGTGTTCTGACCATTCTTATTCTTGTCTTTTCCCATCACCTAACCTATGGATTTTAGGATGAACATCTACAGAGCTCTTTAGGCTGTTGCCTGACCTATGAATTTGGAACTTGCCATTCCCCTATGTGAGCCAATTGCTAGAAATAAGCCTCACTCTCTGGGGCTCTGGTGTCGTAGTGGGTGGCCCTTTGGGCATCCAACAGCAAGGACATCAGTTTGAAAACACCAAGGGCTCCTTGAGGGAAAGACGAAGCTTCGTAATCTCCTGAAGAGTTACAGTCTCCAACGCCCAAAAGGTCAGTTCTATACTGTTTTACACAGTCACTTTGAGTCCACCTTGATGGCAATGAGTGGCCGGTGCAGTGGTTAACCATAGGAGCCCTGGTGGATATATCGGTATCTCCAGTTACAGCTATATAACTGGTTTGGTTTCTCTAGGGAACACTGACTATGACATTCTCCATAGGCAGGGCTGAGACCTCTGTTGAGATTTCCCTCTTGTGCCCTTCCTTGATTCCCCCCACAGGTGATTATTCCCTGAGCATTCCTCAATAAATGTCAGGAATCCAGAGCTAATTCCATCACAGGGTCTCCTTCTTCCAGGGAGTCTGAATGGCTTCCGGGGAGTATGAACTGCAGTCTCCATCCAACTTCCTCCTTCTATTTCTATGATCTGGATCTTATTTGGGGCTCATTTGGTTGTAAACAGGCAAAGAGACCAATACTTGGAAGAGAGAATCCTAGGAAAATGGAAAGGTGGGGAGAACAAGAGGACAGCTGGCTCTGTCGACGGTTCCTGACCACCACTGGCATGTTCCTGTGTTCTTTGTGTCTGTCTCTCAGGGCACATGCTGTAATCTCGCAACATAGACCGCCTCCTCCACATGGCGGGACATGTGCTTCTGAATTATGCTTCTTAGATGCCAGGCCACTTGCAAAAGCGGGACTATCTTTTTTGATTTTTGGTTGGAAATGCTCCAGAAAAAGCGTCTAGTTGACCCATCTTATGTAAGTGTCTCCACTGGGCCAATGAAAACAGCCTTGTGACCATATTGAAATGTGGTGTCTTCCCCAGGGAACTGATGTTTCAGCCAGTGAGGTAGTTCACAGGGACAGATAAGAAAGGGGGTTGGGACAGATTAAAATAATAATAATGTCTATTTGCAAAGAATAGGGCCTTATTATTTTTCGGATGCCCCCATCTGAACACCCTACCACTGAATATAGGCAGGAGGTAGGGCCCACCTGTCACTCAAGCAGCTAAAAATGTACAGCACTTGCTGTAGCAGCTGCTAATGTGCCCATGTATTAGCACTTGGCACCCACCACTCCCATAAATGCCAATCGTCTCACAGGAAGCACATGTAACTCCTCACACAGGGAACAGTCATTGAGCAGGCAGGGGAGTTGACATCCTCCAGAACTTAATGCCACTTTAACCAATGACACATGGGGATAGGTGGAGCCACACTCCAGTTCCCTCAGCCTTTGGGTGGGACAACTACAAGAGGATTTATACTGTCTCTGGGAACCTACTCAATGACATTTCTTTATCGGCCCCTTCCCTTTGCTCTATCAGTATTACCCTTCTCTACTGGCCCTTCCTGGAGGCACCTCCCAAGGAAACAATAGTCTAGCTGCCATTCCAATTCT
The DNA here is from genome assembly GCF_050624435.1 of Tenrec ecaudatus. NCBI lineage: Eukaryota > Metazoa > Chordata > Mammalia > Afrosoricida > Tenrecidae > Tenrec > Tenrec ecaudatus. The sequence goes on along the minus strand of NW_027459075.1, from coordinate 133,066 downwards.
AGTGGATTCCAATTCTTGGTGACCGCATTCATGTGAGTCAATCAGAACTGTGCTTTCTGCAGATTCTTTCTCTCCCCTTTTTAAGAGTAGTTTTAAGGACACTGTGAAAGCTTCCCACCATCCAGTTCCAGAACATTTTCATCGACCCTGCAGCCATTAAGCAATCATTCCCCATTGCCCCTTCCGCCCCACCCTGGGAAACCACCAATCTACTCTATGGCTCTACGGGATTTACCTGTCCAGCATATTTGCTCTAAATGGACTCACAATACATGGCATTTGGTGTTTGGCGTCTTTCACTTCATGTCTTGCGTTCACCTGTGTTACAGAGTCTGTCCGAATCAAAGGCCTTAGTTTTCTTGTGGCAGACTATATGTATATCCCACTCTGTGTAGATCATATTTTCTCTATTCTTCTACTGATGGGTATTGTTGGCTTATTGTTTACCTTTTGCCCATAGTGATTAGTGCAGCATCCATCTGGGTACTCGTCTTTCATTCTTTTAGATATGCACTTGGGAATGGACTCCCTGGATCAGCTGGCAAGGGTTCATGACCAAGTGGGTTATGTTGGGCTGCTAACCGTAAGGCCAGCATTTTGGACCCTTTAGCTACTGCGAGATAGAAATGCTCTCATAATGATCCACTGCCCCCCAGACCCACCAGCCGCAGTTCTACTCTGTCCTTTCGGGTTGCTGTGAGTCAGAATCGACTCGATGGCAGTGGTAGTGATGAAGCCAGCGACTTGAGAGTGGAACCAGGGACCGTGGAGAATTCTGGCAGTAGCCATGGTGTCCTCACTACCCAGATGCCAGCAGCCACCAGTGAACAAAGGAGGCACAAGCAAAGTTCTCGCTGACTTCATGCTGGCGACCCGGCTGCCCCTGCTTCCTCAAGTGCCATTTCCTCAGCTTTACTGGCAAGGGGGTGTACTCCCTATTATCATGTCACCAACTCTTTCAATGGTCCACCTAGCCAGGTGTGATTCCAGACACTCACTGTGCAGCCACCATCAGCGAAGGTGGCTGCCCACCTCATTTGTACACATGCAAAGAATGTGATCATTCTTGGCACTGGTGTCCTTAGTCATCCTGGTTGGTATATTTACATCCTTGGGGAGCTGGGTCAGTGAGCAAGCGCTTCTCAAGGTGCCCATATGATCTGTTTACTGAGAGTGCCAGCCCAAGGATCTGACTTGCCACCCACAGTGAACGCACCTCTGAGGCAAAGGGGAAGGCTTCTTTCTAACTGGGAGACCAGCAGGTCTTCTGCAGACATCACTCCCCTGCAGCACTCTGATCCGAGGCCTTTCATATTCCAAAGAGCAGCATTAAGATTCCCATCTGTCACCCCGTCAGACTCACATGTGCGAATTCTCTTTTCAGAGCAAGACAGCCAATGCAGTAAGCTGGGTAAAGGGGCAGTCTCACTCTGAGGAGACTCAGCCAGGAGTGTAGGGACAGGGAGTGAAATGTGCAGCTTCCAGCTGCCACCCAAGCCTCCTTAGTGCAGTGGCATGAGAGCAAAGAGATAGTCCTTTGTGACTCTTTGACCTCCTTCCTGGCCTTGGTGGAATTAACACTGCTCAGTGCTAGTCTCTTGTGAATATATGGAAAAGATAGCTCAGAAAAGAATAGAGTTAAATAAGAGCAGGACAGAGTAAGGTGGCTTCATGGTGTTGCATTTGTGTGTCTCAGAGCCCATCCTGGCTCACAGTGACCCTCTGTGACAGAGAAGAACTGTTCCACAGATTTTTCTAGGCAGAATTTTAAGGAAATGTACCTAGCAGCACAGTGGTTGCATGTGCGGCTGTAACAGAGAGACTGGCAGTTTGAACTCACTGATCCCCATCGAGAGAGTGAAGACGTGACTGCCTGCTCCCATGAAGACTCCTATCCTGTTGTTGTCTGTCCATTTGTGGTGCTGTGGTGAGTTGTGTGTTACTGTGATGCTGGAAGCCACGTGACTGGTATTTCAAATGCCAGCAGGGTTACCTCAAGTGAAGAGGTGTCAGGGAAACTTCCAGGCTATGAACAGAATACAAAGAAGGTTTCCACTGCCCACTTCAGAGGAAGTAGCCGCTGAAAACCCTTACACTATAGCACAGTGTGCCTTTCCTTCCCGTCACAGGGAGTCAGAATCGCCTCAATGGCACATAACAACCAACAACACCTTTGAGGAGGGAAATCTCCTTCAGTAGGGCTGGGTGAGTTTAAACTGGGTGGCTTCTTGGTTAGCACTTGAGCTCTGAATCATCTCACCACCAGGGCTACCATCTTCATGATGCAGGCAAATAAAACCATCTTGGTCCTGCTCGGTATTGCCAGCGTCAGCATGCTCTTTCTCCCATAAGCACATGTCTGGTGGTTGGACCACAGCAAACCCGGTTGACACTATTTCCTCATCACCCCGTGTGTGTCAGAGTAGAAGTGAACCATGAAGTTTTCTTTGATTAAAAACATTTTTATTGTGATTTGGGTGAAGGTTTAAGAGCAGCTCAGCTGTCCATTGAGCAACGCATACACATTTTGTTTCATGTCATTGATAGCAATTCCCACAATGTACCATCACTTCCCCCACATCTTCTTGTTTCTTGTCTCCAAGCTTCCTTCATTCTCAACTTTTTTGAACTTCGTTCTTGGGGGAATGCTGTCTTTTGATCTCATATGATCTATTATTCTACGGTATTTGTATGTCTCTAATGTCATTGTTCCCATTATAGACCTGTCTATTGTTTGGTTGAACATCGAGCCATGATGAGTTCAGTTCCAGACCTGCAGGGTAACTAAGCACCATAGTCTTGCAATTTCACCAGCCTTTATCCAAACAGTAAGCTTGGTGTTTTATCATGTGTGGGAAGCCGTAGCTCTCGCGAGATGTGGGAAGCCACAGCTCTCGTGAAGTGGGTAGCCGCAGCTCTCGCCGCCATTACTAGATGGCGCCGGGCAGTCAGGGCGGTGGTCCAACTAAGTGATAAACAACCACTTAGCGCATGCGCGATGCTGAGATGACGTAGTCATAACTCCACCCTGGAGTATGCAAACGAAGGTTCTGGCGAACTCACCAATCAATGCATGAGGTTTTGGCAAATGCACCAATCAGGGCACAGCACGTCCCCATAGAGCATATATAAGCAGCAGTAGTTTGGGGTTTTGGGGTCTTTTACCGCATTATGAAAAATTAAATGCTTGTGGAAGAATCCTGTTGTGGTGCGTCTTTTCTTGCTGCCGAGACCTGGCGCGCGACAATTGGTGCCGAGAACCCGGGAATTTACGATCATCTAAGGCACGAGCGGAGACCCCCACCAGGGAGGATTCAGAACCACACGGAATTATAGAGGTAAGTTCTGAGAGACATGAGCCTGAACGATTGCTAAAGCTGCAAACTGTTGTATGCATTCTAATACTTTCATTTTCGGTTTCAAGGGCGGACAACCTGCTGCTTCTTATCTTGCACATAAACCCGTGTGAACCTGTGTGTTAAATTCTTGTCTACATAAGTAGGGAATATGGGGAACGTAGCAATAAACACCATGGTTACAGCGCTTGATGCTTTATTAAGGAAGAGAGGATTAAAAATTTCAGAGCCGACGCTGCGTAAGTTTGTAAAAAATGTGGATGAGATAGTACCGTGGTTTGTATCTTCAGGTTCTCTAACTTTGGCGAGTTGGAATAAACTGGGCTGGGATGTAGACCGAGTGGCAAAAGAAGGGAAATTGAAATCGGAAACTAAACCCATCTGGAAGTTAATAAAAGCACGTATTGAGGATAAAGAGTGTAGACAGTCATTACAGCAGGGACAGCAGGCTTTGGAGGACGTTCAGGAAAGCATGTCAGAAACAGAACGGGACGAGTCCAAAGAGGCTCGGGGTGAGTCCAAGCAGGCTCGGGGCGAGTCCAAAGAGGCTCGGGGCGAGTCCAAGGAGGCTTGGGGCGAGTCCAAGGAGGCTCGGGAGAGGCATGCCCAAACAGAAGAAACTGCGCAGGTAAAATTAGGGGAGGTTGTTGATCAACAGAAGAAGAACCGTACCCACCATTCGGAGCCTTTATATCCGTGGCGAGAACTAGACCGTGCCCGCCATTCGGAGTCTTTAAATCCGTGGCGAGAACTAGAACTCTTGGAAATATCAGAGGAGGAGGAGGAGCAGTTAGAGGAGATAGCTGCTCGCTATGAGGAAGGTCGGTATGACGCACTAAAAGCAACCGCAGGAGGGCAGTATAGTGCTATGCGGAAGACAGCTGGGAGCCCATCAGCACCACCTCCTTATAAGGAAGAAAAGCAGAAAGGGTGTGGCTATTCCTTTTGCCCACCCAATATCCGTAGAGAAATTCAACAAATGTATCCAGTATTTGAGGATCAGAATAACGCTCGTTATCATACACCCGTAGAACACAAGCAAGTAAAAGACTTAGCTGAGGCTGTAAGAGCTTATGGAGTAAGTGCAAATTATACTCAATCTTTAATTGAAAGGCTTACGAGTCAAGCTATGACTCCTGCTGATTGGACATTTGTAACAAAAGCAGTATTGACTACAGGACAGTACCTGGAATGGAAATCTTTATGCAGGATTTATTAACAGCTCAGGCTAGAGAAAATGCTGCAGCAGGACAGCCAGCATGGGATTTTGAAATGCTTACAGGCCAAGGAAGATGGGTTAATAATCAGACAGTATATCCATTGCAAGTATATCAGCAAATAAATTCTGCTGCAAGCAAGGCATGGAGAACTTTACCTAATAAAGGAGAGGTTAGAGGCAACTTAACAAAAATTATACAGGGACCTACTGAACCTTTTTCAGATTTTGTGGCACGAATGTTGGAGGCAGCAGGAAAAATTTTTGGAGATCAAGACACAGCCATGCCTCTCATTGAGCAGCTAGTTTTTGAGCAGTGTCATTGTCCCATATACTAGTGAGCAAGTTTCTACACTGCGCGCCACTACGGATGAGTGGGCAATTTTTAAATGCAGTTTTAATGGACTAATAGACAACCATTATCCTAAACATTCCTTGTTACAATTTGTGACTGCTCATCCAGTAATTTTCCCCCATGTCACTGTTAACAACCCCATTAAAGAAGCTTTAGACATTTATACAGATGGCTCTAAAACAGGTAAAGGATGTTATGTGATAAATAATCAAGTGACTACATTACAATTTTTAGCTAATGCACCTCAATTAGTAGAATGTTTGGTGGTCTTAGAAGTTTTTAAGAAATTTTCGGAACCAATTAACATCATATCTGACTCCTATTACGTAGTTAATGCGGTGTCTAAGCTGGAAATTGCTGGCTACATTAAGCAATCTAGCAAAGTAGCAGACATATTGTCTCAAATTAGAAAATGTATTTTGCAACGAAAACACCCATTTTATATTCAGCATATACGTGCTCATAGCTTGCTTCCAGGACCCATGGTAAAAAGTAATGATTTGGCTGATCAAGCTACAAGAGCTTTCCCTGTGTTAACTAAATCCAATTTTGAACTTGCTAAAGACTTTCATGAGCTGTATCATGTGCCTGCTGCCACTCTACGCATTAAGTTTTCAATTACTCGCGCAGAGGCTCGTACTATTGTGTTGCAGTGCGCCAAGTGTGCAGAATTTATTTCTAAACCTTCAGTTGGAGTAAATCCTCGAGTCGTCCGTCCTCTCGACATCTGGCAAATGGACGTTACTCACATATCTGCTTTTGGAAAGTTGCAGTACGTGCATGTGTCAGTGGACACCAGTTCTGGCATTGTACATGCAACACCCCTAACGGGGGAAAAATCCAGCCAAGTAATTCAACATTGCTTAGAGGCTTGGAGTGTATGGGGCAAGCCCACCATATTAAAAACGGATAATGGGCCTGCATATACTTCCACCAAGTTTCGACAGTTTTGCTTGCAAATGCAAGTAAAACACCTCACGGGCTTGCTGTATAATCCCCAAGGGCAAGGAATTGTGGAACGGTGTCATTGTACTTTAAAACAATATTTATTAAAACAAAAAGGGGGAATAGAGGCCGTGACGGTCACTACCCCTAGAACGGCCTTATCTTTAACTCTTTTTACTCTAAATTTTTAAAATCTGGATGAGAAAGGCCAATCAGCTGCAGACAGACATGGACAATGGCCAAAGCCACCAAAGGAAATGGTCCGATGGAAAAATGTCCTAGACAACAAATGGTATGGCCCGGACCCCATATTAATCAGGTCCAGGGGAGCAATTTGTGTTTTTCCACAGAAAGAAGAAAACCCCATCTGGGTGCCAGAGAGACTGGTGAGATTAATTAAGGAGGATGAAGATCGTGGGAGCAGGAAGAATGAAGAAGACGATGATCAACCTAATAATGTTGCTGATACTGATCGTAATATGGACCCCAATAGTTAAAGGAGTTTTTTTATGGGCCATAGCTAAAACTTGGCCTGTACCTATTCCCATACACTCGAATGCGTCAATATTACCCTTATTCTTATCAACGCAATGTGATTTGGGAATACCATGTATTACGCCTAGAGGGGAGCCTCCTAAAGTATATAATGCAAGCAATTTTACATTGGCATATAGTTTGTGTTTTACCACCATCAATACTAGTGCACCTTGTATATATGTAAGAAATGGATCTTTAGTCAATTGGGTGGATCCTTCTGGAGACTCTACATTTAATAATATTATATCCACCCTTATGAAAGTTGCACAAGGTGCTACAGGTGGAAGTGGCACCTCTGAGAAAGGAAAACGTGTAAATCAACAACACTTATGGTGATTCGTGAAGGATCCAGGCCCTCTGGGCCCATTAATGGATCAGTAGTGCCACCTAATGTGACCAGACGTGTCATATTACCTAGTTGCTCACCTGAAAAAAGTTTTCCGCCTACTTTTACTCAATGTCAGTCTCCAAATTATCGGAGCAACCCTATTATACCAGGTTTTGATATGACTCCGACTTTAGGTAAAGCAAAATGGAATAGTAATACTAATACCACTGGTCCTGATAATACCTGGCCATGGTATGAATGGATGGTATATAATCAACGTGGAGCATCTACGATAGTAACTCCTTTTGCAAAAATGTTTGGAATTAATGATACTTTATACAATGTCACTGGTGTATACAATACCACTACAAAGAGGCTGAAAGTAAATACTATGGTTAATATATCAAGAGTGCAATTTCAGCCATCACCTGTTTGTGTCCAGCCCCCATTTTTCTTTCTGCTAACATTCAACTTTAGTCATGCAAATGATACATTTTGGGAAGCTTCATGTAATAGCTTTAGCAGTCAGTGTTGGCTTGCTGAATGTTGGAATGGCTCTGAGCCATTTGCCTTGATAGTAAAGATTCCCACTATGATACCTGTACCGGTTGAAGCAGATCCCAATACTTTTCCTATTGCTACACTTTATAGATATAAAAGAGATTTTGGCATTACCGCAGCAATTATTACAGCTATTACTATCTCAGCTGCAGCAGCGGTTACAGCAGGATTGGCTATGTCTAATCAAGTAATGACAGCAAATGTCATTAGCAATATTACGCAATCTACATCAGAAGCTTTATCTACAGTCCATATGTTGGATGCTCGATTAATGTCTGGTTTACTGTTAGTGAACCAGAGAGTTGATTTATTACAACACCAAGTGGATACTCTTACGAGCATGGTGCAATTAAGTTGAGTTTCTTCAACACCTAATTTGTGCATAACACCTTTAAAATTCTTGAATGAGTCTTCTTTTAGCAGCAAGAATATATCCCAGTATCTTACAGGACAATGGACAGCTGAGCTGGAAGAACTTCAAGAACAACTTCGGATGCAGATTACGACTCTTAATGGCACAAGAATGAAACCCATAACAGTTGGAGATTTTACTTCTTGGCTTTCTACTGCCTTTTCCTACTTTAAAGAGTGGGTGGGGGTGTTTACATTTGCTGCAATAATGTGCTGTGGAGGAGTGTTGTTGCTATGGTTGCTCTGCAAGCTTAAAGCCCAGCAAAAACGTGACAAAGTCATCATCACGCAAGCGCTCTTAGCGATTGAGCGCGGTGGTTCCCATGATCTTTGGCTTTCTTTGTTAAGAGAAAATTAACCCCATAAGATGTCAGCTCCTGCACCCCACTGGGAAGAGTGACAGAAATTGGATCTTGGTCAGCCCTTGCACCATGTGGAACTTTGCTCATTGCACACATTAGGGTGACCAGATTTGGGTTTTTATATCCATCTTGATCTCCTGGGGCTGCTGGAGGCTCCGGGATGGATCGATGGACTTTACATCCATCTTGATCTTTTGGAGCTGCTGGAGGCTCTGGAATTGATCGATGGATTAGGCTTAAAATAAAAAAGAAAGGAGGAGATGTGGGAAGCCATAGCTCTCGCGAGATGTGGAAAGCCACAGCTCTCGTGATGTGGGTAGCCGCAGCTCTCGCCGCCATTACTAGATGGCGCCGGGCAGTCAGGGCGGTGGTCCAACTAAGTGATAAACAACCACTTAGCGCATGCGCGATGCTGAGATGACGTAGTCATAACTCCACCCTGGAATATGCAAACGAAGGTTCTGGCGAACTCACCAATCAATGCATGAGGTTTTGGCAAATGCACCAATCAGGGCACAGCACGTCCCCATAGAGCATATATAAGCAGCAGTAGTTTGGGGTTTTGGGGTCTTTTACCGCATTATGAAAAATTAAATGCTTGTGGAAGAATCCTGTTGTGGTGCGTCTTTTCTTGCTGCCGAGACCTGGCGCGCGACAATTGGTGCCGAGAACCCGGGAATTTACGATCATCTAAGGCACGAGCGGAGACCCCCACCAGGGAGGATTCAGAACCACACGGAATTATAGAGGTAAGTTCTGAGAGACATGAGCCTGAACGATTGCTAAAGCTGCAAACTGTTGTATGCATTCTAATACTTTCATTTTCGGTTTCAAGGGCGGACAACCTGCTGCTTCTTATCTTGCACATAAACCCGTGTGAACCTGTGTGTTAAATTCTTGTCTACATAAGTAGGGAATATGGGGAACGTAGCAATAAACACCATGGTTACAGCGCTTGATGCTTTATTAAGGAAGAGAGGATTAAAAATTTCAGAGCCGACGCTGCGTAAGTTTGTAAAAAATGTGGATGAGATAGTACCGTGGTTTGTATCTTCAGGTTCTCTAACTTTGGCGAGTTGGAATAAACTGGGCTGGGATGTAGACCGAGTGGCAAAAGAAGGGAAATTGAAATCGGAAACTAAACCCATCTGGAAGTTAATAAAAGCACGTATTGAGGATAAAGAGTGTAGACAGTCATTACAGCAGGGACAGCAGGCTTTGGAGGACGTTCAGGAAAGCATGTCAGAAACAGAACGGGACGAGTCCAAAGAGGCTCGGGGTGAGTCCAAGCAGGCTCGGGGCGAGTCCAAAGAGGCTCGGGGCGAGTCCAAGGAGGCTTGGGGCGAGTCCAAGGAGGCTCGGGAGAGGCATGCCCAAACAGAAGAAACTGCGCAGGTAAAATTAGGGGAGGTTGTTGATCAACAGAAGAAGAACCGTACCCACCATTCGGAGCCTTTATATCCGTGGCGAGAACTAGACCGTGCCCGCCATTCGGAGTCTTTAAATCCGTGGCGAGAACTAGAACTCTTGGAAATATCAGAGGAGGAGGAGGAGCAGTTAGAGGAGATAGCTGCTCGCTATGAGGAAGGTCGGTATGACGCACTAAAAGCAACCGCAGGAGGGCAGTATAGTGCTATGCGGAAGACAGCTGGGAGCCCATCAGCACCACCTCCTTATAAGGAAGAAAAGCAGAAAGGGTGTGGCTATTCCTTTTGCCCACCCAATATCCGTAGAGAAATTCAACAAATGTATCCAGTATTTGAGGATCAGAATAACGCTCGTTATCATACACCCGTAGAACACAAGCAAGTAAAAGACTTAGCTGAGGCTGTAAGAGCTTATGGAGTAAGTGCAAATTATACTCAATCTTTAATTGAAAGGCTTACGAGTCAAGCTATGACTCCTGCTGATTGGACATTTGTAACAAAAGCAGTATTGACTACAGGACAGTACCTGGAATGGAAATCTTTATGCAGGATTTATTAACAGCTCAGGCTAGAGAAAATGCTGCAGCAGGACAGCCAGCATGGGATTTTGAAATGCTTACAGGCCAAGGAAGATGGGTTAATAATCAGACAGTATATCCATTGCAAGTATATCAGCAAATAAATTCTGCTGCAAGCAAGGCATGGAGAACTTTACCTAATAAAGGAGAGGTTAGAGGCAACTTAACAAAAATTATACAGGGACCTACTGAACCTTTTTCAGATTTTGTGGCACGAATGTTGGAGGCAGCAGGAAAAATTTTTGGAGATCAAGACACAGCCATGCCTCTCATTGAGCAGCTAGTTTTTGAGCAGTGTCATTGTCCCATATACTAGTGAGCAAGTTTCTACACTGCGCGCCACTACGGATGAGTGGGCAATTTTTAAATGCAGTTTTAATGGACTAATAGACAACCATTATCCTAAACATTCCTTGTTACAATTTGTGACTGCTCATCCAGTAATTTTCCCCCATGTCACTGTTAACAACCCCATTAAAGAAGCTTTAGACATTTATACAGATGGCTCTAAAACAGGTAAAGGATGTTATGTGATAAATAATCAAGTGACTACATTACAATTTTTAGCTAATGCACCTCAATTAGTAGAATGTTTGGTGGTCTTAGAAGTTTTTAAGAAATTTTCGGAACCAATTAACATCATATCTGACTCCTATTACGTAGTTAATGCGGTGTCTAAGCTGGAAATTGCTGGCTACATTAAGCAATCTAGCAAAGTAGCAGACATATTGTCTCAAATTAGAAAATGTATTTTGCAACGAAAACACCCATTTTATATTCAGCATATACGTGCTCATAGCTTGCTTCCAGGACCCATGGTAAAAAGTAATGATTTGGCTGATCAAGCTACAAGAGCTTTCCCTGTGTTAACTAAATCCAATTTTGAACTTGCTAAAGACTTTCATGAGCTGTATCATGTGCCTGCTGCCACTCTACGCATTAAGTTTTCAATTACTCGCGCAGAGGCTCGTACTATTGTGTTGCAGTGCGCCAAGTGTGCAGAATTTATTTCTAAACCTTCAGTTGGAGTAAATCCTCGAGTCGTCCGTCCTCTCGACATCTGGCAAATGGACGTTACTCACATATCTGCTTTTGGAAAGTTGCAGTACGTGCATGTGTCAGTGGACACCAGTTCTGGCATTGTACATGCAACACCCCTAACGGGGGAAAAATCCAGCCAAGTAATTCAACATTGCTTAGAGGCTTGGAGTGTATGGGGCAAGCCCACCATATTAAAAACGGATAATGGGCCTGCATATACTTCCACCAAGTTTCGACAGTTTTGCTTGCAAATGCAAGTAAAACACCTCACGGGCTTGCTGTATAATCCCCAAGGGCAAGGAATTGTGGAACGGTGTCATTGTACTTTAAAACAATATTTATTAAAACAAAAAGGGGGAATAGAGGCCGTGACGGTCACTACCCCTAGAACGGCCTTATCTTTAACTCTTTTTACTCTAAATTTTTAAAATCTGGATGAGAAAGGCCAATCAGCTGCAGACAGACATGGACAATGGCCAAAGCCACCAAAGGAAATGGTCCGATGGAAAAATGTCCTAGACAACAAATGGTATGGCCCGGACCCCATATTAATCAGGTCCAGGGGAGCAATTTGTGTTTTTCCACAGAAAGAAGAAAACCCCATCTGGGTGCCAGAGAGACTGGTGAGATTAATTAAGGAGGATGAAGATCGTGGGAGCAGGAAGAATGAAGAAGACGATGATCAACCTAATAATGTTGCTGATACTGATCGTAATATGGACCCCAATAGTTAAAGGAGTTTTTTTATGGGCCATAGCTAAAACTTGGCCTGTACCTATTCCCATACACTCGAATGCGTCAATATTACCCTTATTCTTATCAACGCAATGTGATTTGGGAATACCATGTATTACGCCTAGAGGGGAGCCTCCTAAAGTATATAATGCAAGCAATTTTACATTGGCATATAGTTTGTGTTTTACCACCATCAATACTAGTGCACCTTGTATATATGTAAGAAATGGATCTTTAGTCAATTGGGTGGATCCTTCTGGAGACTCTACATTTAATAATATTATATCCACCCTTATGAAAGTTGCACAAGGTGCTACAGGTGGAAGTGGCACCTCTGAGAAAGGAAAACGTGTAAATCAACAACACTTATGGTGATTCGTGAAGGATCCAGGCCCTCTGGGCCCATTAATGGATCAGTAGTGCCACCTAATGTGACCAGACGTGTCATATTACCTAGTTGCTCACCTGAAAAAAGTTTTCCGCCTACTTTTACTCAATGTCAGTCTCCAAATTATCGGAGCAACCCTATTATACCAGGTTTTGATATGACTCCGACTTTAGGTAAAGCAAAATGGAATAGTAATACTAATACCACTGGTCCTGATAATACCTGGCCATGGTATGAATGGATGGTATATAATCAACGTGGAGCATCTACGATAGTAACTCCTTTTGCAAAAATGTTTGGAATTAATGATACTTTATACAATGTCACTGGTGTATACAATACCACTACAAAGAGGCTGAAAGTAAATACTATGGTTAATATATCAAGAGTGCAATTTCAGCCATCACCTGTTTGTGTCCAGCCCCCATTTTTCTTTCTGCTAACATTCAACTTTAGTCATGCAAATGATACATTTTGGGAAGCTTCATGTAATAGCTTTAGCAGTCAGTGTTGGCTTGCTGAATGTTGGAATGGCTCTGAGCCATTTGCCTTGATAGTAAAGATTCCCACTATGATACCTGTACCGGTTGAAGCAGATCCCAATACTTTTCCTATTGCTACACTTTATAGATATAAAAGAGATTTTGGCATTACCGCAGCAATTATTACAGCTATTACTATCTCAGCTGCAGCAGCGGTTACAGCAGGATTGGCTATGTCTAATCAAGTAATGACAGCAAATGTCATTAGCAATATTACGCAATCTACATCAGAAGCTTTATCTACAGTCCATATGTTGGATGCTCGATTAATGTCTGGTTTACTGTTAGTGAACCAGAGAGTTGATTTATTACAACACCAAGTGGATACTCTTACGAGCATGGTGCAATTAAGTTGAGTTTCTTCAACACCTAATTTGTGCATAACACCTTTAAAATTCTTGAATGAGTCTTCTTTTAGCAGCAAGAATATATCCCAGTATCTTACAGGACAATGGACAGCTGAGCTGGAAGAACTTCAAGAACAACTTCGGATGCAGATTACGACTCTTAATGGCACAAGAATGAAACCCATAACAGTTGGAGATTTTACTTCTTGGCTTTCTACTGCCTTTTCCTACTTTAAAGAGTGGGTGGGGGTGTTTACATTTGCTGCAATAATGTGCTGTGGAGGAGTGTTGTTGCTATGGTTGCTCTGCAAGCTTAAAGCCCAGCAAAAACGTGACAAAGTCATCATCACGCAAGCGCTCTTAGCGATTGAGCGCGGTGGTTCCCATGATCTTTGGCTTTCTTTGTTAAGAGAAAATTAACCCCATAAGATGTCAGCTCCTGCACCCCACTGGGAAGAGTGACAGAAATTGGATCTTGGTCAGCCCTTGCACCATGTGGAACTTTGCTCATTGCACACATTAGGGTGACCAGATTTGGGTTTTTATATCCATCTTGATCTCCTGGGGCTGCTGGAGGCTCCGGGATGGATCGATGGACTTTACATCCATCTTGATCTTTTGGAGCTGCTGGAGGCTCTGGAATTGATCGATGGATTAGGCTTAAAATAAAAAAGAAAGGAGGAGATGTGGGAAGCCATAGCTCTCGCGAGATGTGGAAAGCCACAGCTCTCGTGATGTGGGTAGCCGCAGCTCTCGCCGCCATTACTAGATGGCGCCGGGCAGTCAGGGCGGTGGTCCAACTAAGTGATAAACAACCACTTAGCGCATGCGCGATGCTGAGATGACGTAGTCATAACTCCACCCTGGAGTATGCAAACGAAGGTTCTGGCGAACTCACCAATCAATGCATGAGGTTTTGGCAAATGCACCAATCAGGGCACAGCACGTCCCCATAGAGCATATATAAGCAGCAGTAGTTTGGGGTTTCGGGGCCTTTTACCGCATTATGAAAAATTAAATGCTTCTGGAAGAATCCTGTTGTGGTGCGTCTTTTCTTGCTGCCGAGACCTGGCGCGCGACAATCATGATTTTGAGTTTTGCCCCACATTTCCCTTCTACTCTAATCAAGCCCTTCTAATGTGATCTCTTTCATAGCAGTCGATAGTGAGAGCTAGGCACCATCTAGTTCTTCTGGTCTCCAGTGGTGGAGGGTGATCGTTGCTTGAGTCACTAGTCATTGATTCATTGTGCCCAATCAGTTCTCCTCTTCTGCTGTCCTCTGGATGGGGAGAGACCAACTGTTGCCCATTTCCTGATTGCTCAGGAACTTTGAAAATCCCAGAGACGATGGTCCTGATCCCCCAGCCTCAACAACTCATTCCCTAACAGTTTTTGCATCTGTCTCAGAGATTTTTTCCACCCCCACCCCGTTTTATGACATTGGTCCCTGTATGCTCCACCATATACCTGGATCTATTTAACAACCTAGGTCAATACATTCTATAAACTTTTCAATGGCCGAGGATTCTGAAGAAGATTGTCAGGCTTCTCTTTCACAGCTCCTCTAAGTGGGTTGGGAATGACAACTTTTCCCTTAATAGCAGAGCTCATTAACTGTTTACACCCCTAGATACTTCTTACTCTTAGAAAACTCACTGCCATCGAATCCATGCTGACTCACAGCCAACTTATAGAGCAGCGTAGAACTGCCCCTGTGAGTGTCTGAGACTCGAACTCTTTATGGGAGCAGAATGCCTTATCTTTCTCCCACAAAGCAGCTGGTAGTTTCAAACTGCTGATATAGCAATTAGCAGCCCAACTTGTAGCCACTAGGCCACAAAGGCTCTTTTTCTTCTTAGCAAAGAGAGGGAAAATAAGCAAACGGAACATTCCCCTGGTGCTTCCCGTGGATGCTGCGATGGGAGCTGGATCCTGAAGGCCCGGATTGGCTAAAACTCCATTTACACAGGAACATATGCCTCCCTTGTTAGTATTTGCATTGGGCAAGCCATTTCCTGCGCTCACATTTTGCATCTAGTTAAATGCCAGCAACTCCAGAGAGACATAGCTTTTACCTGTGGCTCTGCCCTTCTGGACAAGCCTTTGGTGCTCGATGGGGCTACTTTCAGTCTATGATCTTACATGTCCTTTTGGATCCCTTCGTCTCTTGTTTTTGTTTTGATTAACACAAACTGGATGAACAGCTTCAGGCTTAATATAATCGCTGCTGCATATTTCATTGGGAAATGTTGTTAAGAAGGCAGTTGGCATCCATGATCTAAGTGTATGCATAGAGATTTCTTTTCAGATGGTAAAGTGGCTTTGAATAATTATTGTTATTATTAGTGAATTAAAGACAAATGTGCCTCAAAATGTGAACATTAGGTGTGTGTGTGTGTGTGTGTGTGTGTGCATGTTTTAAAGAGCACATGGCTTGGTGATAGAGAGGGCGAAGCACTGGTGAGGAGCACATGACAGTGTTCAGAGAGATGACAAAGTGTAGTGATGAAACAAAACAGATTCCAAGCTCACATCCTCTGCTCCCTGCCTCAGAGGGAGGTCGCAACAAGGAGCAGAAAAGCCAAGGGCATTTCCTGCCCTCTCACAGCTGGCAAGCGCCACAGAAGGCACGGGGTTTTAATGCCAAGGCTTTGCTGCTGTGAGGCAGGGAGGGGGGCTTGCCATAGTTTCCACACGTTGACATCACAAACATACCGCAAGTGGGTGCCTTTAACACACCAAAGTCAATGTTCTCACAGCACCGGAGGCTGACAGCATCATGCCAGTGCACCAGCTTGATGGGTGCTTGTTTGTCTCCTCCCCAAGGCCCTTCTGTAAGGGTATGTCCAGTTGCCTATAGATGGGTTTTGTGTCCCCATTTCGCACTCCCACTCATCACAGTGATAGGACTTTTTGTTTCTTGATGCCTGATACCTGATCCCATTGACACCTCGTGATCACACAGGCTGGGCTGGACACTATTTACACAAATAATTAGGGTTGATGTTGGAACAAAACTTTCAACAAAATTCATTCCAAAAGGTAGCAACATGCATACCTGACTAATACATGTCATAACAAAATAAGAAGAGCATTAAAGTAGTGAATATTTGGTATTCCTGGATCACCATTCATTAGGCACCCTGAAGGCCAGAGAGTCAAACCAAAGTCCAATAACTGCCAATTCCATAACTTGGGATAGCAGTCATCATCTTCTCACACTGATGAATTTCAGTCTTAAATCAAAGGGCTCCTGATGAGTTTGAATGAAAGCCCAGTTTACAAACTCCAGTGAATGTAGCTTCCACATGGATTCTTTCTGGTGTGGCCTATGAAAGATATTGTGTGCCTCAAAAGAACAATATTAAGTCCACTAGTCTGTAGCACACACCCTGGATTACCAAGAGCTGGATAGAAAGTAGGTCCAAAAGGTCCAATTAAGTGGGCCTCTACTCAAGTACTCCCTCAACGCAAGAACACTTTGTTCTAGTCACCTGGCATTCTGTGATAACCTTCCCGCCAGAATTGCTGAAGACAAATGGGTGCATAAGCAAATGTAATGAAGAAAGGTGATGGTGTCCAGCAATGCAAAGATATAGCATCTGGGGTCTTACAGGCTTGAAGATGAACAAGTGACTCTCTCTAAGAAGCAACAAAGCCCACATGGAAGAAGCACACCAGCTTGTGTGATAAAGAGGTGTCGAAGGGATCAGGTATCTGGCATCAAAGACCCAGAACAAAAAGCCTTATTGATGTGATTGAGGGGGAGGGTGGACTGGAGACCCCAAACCCATTTGTAGACAGCTGTGAGAGTAGTGGTACCAAGAGGGGGCACTGATCACAATGTAACCCCTCCTTGGGCATGGGCAGTAGAAAAGAGGGTAAAGAGAGACCTCGGACAGTGTAAGACATGAAAAATTAATAACAATTTATGAATTATTAAGAGTTCGTGAAGAAGGGAAGAGGGAAAAATGAGGAGCCCATGCCAAGGGCTCAAGTAGAATGAAATTGTTTTGAAAATGATGATGGCAACAATGAACAAATGTGCTAGACACAATGGATGGATGCATAGATTGTGATAAGAGCTGTATGAGCCCCCAAGAAAATGATTTTGATCAGAATTGTGTTCTATCTATAGATTTATTGCTTTCAGTAATATTCACATTTTGATTTTTCTGTAGTTTCCTTTGTACAGGTCTTTTGTTTCTTTGGTTAAGTTTATTCCCAGGTATTCATCTTTTGTATGGATATTATAAATGATATTGTTTTCTCTTTTTTTATTTTTTTTCTTGATGTTTTTATTTTGGAGCTCTTCAATAGCATATTAAAATTGATTTCTGCTTATTAATCTTGTATGCCATTACTTTAACAGATTCGTTAGTACTTTCCAACAATCTTTCTGTGGAGTCCTTGGGGCTCTCACTATGTAAAATCATACTATCTGCAAATAGTGACAGCTTGACCTATTTTTTGCCCAATTATATTCCTTTTATTTTAAAATTTTTTTGCTGTCTGTCTGGCTAAGATGTTTATTGTAGTACAATGTTGAATAAGAATATTGATGAGGGACACTCTTATCTACTTCCTGTTTTCATTTTTTCTGAATGATCGTGATCAGGTTTTGAGGATTATGCTCATTTCATAGAATGCGTGTGGGAGTTTGCTGTCAGTTTCTATATTTTGGAATAGTCTGCACAGAATTAGTTATGGCTCTTCCCTGAATACTTGCTAGCATTCTCCTGTGAAGCCAACATACATACTTCTTTAGAACCTTTCTTGGTTGGAAGTCTCTTGGTGACCTCTAATTCTTCTTTTGCTCTACATGTATCTTTTTATTTCATTTGGATCTTTTGTGATGGCACCCTTTTCATCTCAAATTCTAGATATTTGCATCTTTCTTTTCCTTTGTTAAGTTTTCTATCAGTTTGTCGATTTTGTTAATCTTTTCATAACCAACTTTTTGTCTTGTTGATTTCCCCCCCATTTTTCAGTTCATTTATTTCTGCTTCAATTTTTATTAGTTCTTTCCCTTTATTGTTGAAGGACTTATGTGGTTTTCCTCTTTCTACTTGTTGGAAGTGTTTTATTAGTATTGGTTTTGGATTTCTCTCATATTTCGTGTGTGTATTGATTGCTATAAATTGACTTCAGATAACTGCATTGGTTGTATCCGAGTTTTTGGTATGATGTGTTATAGGTTTGCTTGTTTTAAGGAGTTTCTTAATTTCTCGTTTTCGTTTACTCTAGTGTCCAGTCATTTTGAAATGGTATGTTGTTCAGTCTCCATGTGTTTGTCTTTTTGTTCCTTTTCTTTCTGTTGTAGATTTCCAGTTTTATAACATTGTGATCTGAGAAAATGAATTGTTGAATTCAAAATTCCTTTATTTTTTCCTCCTCAGGAAATAACCTTTATTTCTCCCTTGTATTTGAGGGATATTTTTGTTCAGTATAATATTCTTGGCTGGCTTCCTTCCGCCCCACCCCCCCTTCCACCCGTGACAATTGTATATATGTCATTCCATTGTCTTCTTGCCTGCAGGTCTTTTGCTGAGAAGTCTGAATTTATCCTTATCAACTTTCCTTTGTAGATGACTTTTCCTTTTTCTCTAGCTGCCCTCAGATTCTCTCCTTTTCTTTATGTCTTGATGTTTTCTCTTTGGTTGTCCATTCTTCTCAGCTTGTTGAATAGTGTGTTGAAATTTTCTTCCATGGTTTCTTGTACTATTCTCTGTAGATTTTTTTTTTGGTGGTGTTCTTTTCCCAGCATTTCTTTTCTCTTTTTCTTTTCTTAGATGGGTTCTTATGATAGTGTCCTACAGGATTTATTTGGATGCTTCCGGGATTTTTTGTTGATTGCTTCTCTTGTCTACTGTCGTGAGGGTAATTGTCTTCAAGCTCATTTATTTTATTTTCCTTTTCCATTTTATTCCTCTAGCCTTTTACTATGTTGCCTAATTCAGTTATCTCATTGCTTGTCTTCTAGAATCCTTTGCTTTAAGGATTTTAGTTTCTCAATTTCTTCTGTTTTTCTCATGAACATTCCCCAGATCTCATGACCTAAGCATCATTCTTCTGAATTCTGTTACTGGTGGTTCTCAATCACATCTTCAGACTATTCCATTGGTTTGAGTGCTACTTGGTTGTTCATGTTTGTTTTTCTTGAATTTGGAAGCTTTCTGTGCTTGACTGCTGTTTCTTCAGCATTGTGGTGTGTGAGCTGCTGGTCATACAGAGGTAGAGTTTGTCTAGTGACACAGGTGAGTTCTAATAGGAGCTGGAAAACATACAGTGGTGAAATGAAAAGAAGGGGCAAGGTGCCTAAGTGGGGATAGTGGCTGGGAAAAATAGAATAAAATAAAAGTAATGATAAGAATAAAGTAATGATAGTAATAAGTGACTGTGAATAAGCCAACAGACTTGCAAAAATAATGGGAAAATATTTTCAGAGGGGTAATCACAATAAGGAGCTCTGGTCATATAATGGTTATGTATTGAGTTGTAATCCGAAAGGTCAACATTTTAAAACCACCAGCTGCTCCGCCAAAAAAAGGAGACTTTCTATTCCCATAAACAGTTACAGTCTCAGAAACTCACCGGACAGTTTTACCCTGTCCTATAGGATCACTGTGAGTTGACACTTGCGGGCAGAGAGTTAATCTCAATTAATAGGTTTCATGGAAAGATATTTAATGAGAGAACAGCAAGAAAATAGAAAGATAATTGATAGAAGTACAAGGATCAAAAAAAAAGACTTGGGTATGGTTGTGGGTACCAGATTCTGCTATTGTGGCAATGTGAATGAATGTGAGCATATCTGTGCACTTAGGAGGTCCTGGAAAGCCCATGCTAGAGTGGGTATGCTGGGATACACAGACCTGTCTCTTCCTGGGAGGAATGTGGATTCTCAGGAGGGTGGAGTCACTCCAGAAGAGGAAGTAGGAGATCAAAAGAGAGAGAGAGAGAGTATTAAAATAGAACAAAAGTACAAAATCCAAAAATATATATAATAAAGCTACCTTGTGGGTGGGGATTCCTGCTCTTTTAGTAGTCTGTGTGTACATGTATGCGGTATCACGACGCTGGCACACGGGATGGAATGCCTTGTAGAACAAAGCAGGAAAAGAGGAGGAAGATGGGGAAATGGTACAAAGCGTACCTTGAGTACTGAGTATGTGTGTACCAAGCTGCCCAAGTGATCTGCTAGCTATCTGTGTCCCTAGAGGCCAGGGAGGTAGAGGGTTGGCTGGCTGACTGTCTTTTCTCAGGGGCCACGAAGAATCACGATGCTTGTAGAAGCAACTCATGTTGCTGCTCATTCGTAAAGGGGAGTCTGTCAGCAGGCCTTGCTGCTTTCCACTTTGAGAAACTTGGGTCAACTTGGCTTTTAAGTTGAATTTCTTGCTACCAGGAAGTGCAGAATCTCTCTCATAGTGGAAACTCTTTGGTAGTTGCTGAGCACATCTTCCCGGGCTTGTTATATGGTGGCCATCTTACCCCATTTTCTGTCTTTTTCTACTTGAGGTATTGTAGTAGTATAGATGTATTTTTTTCTCACAACAACAACCTTACATTATTTATTGTTAAACTTGATTAGGAAGCAAAAAAACAAGGAATAAACCAGATTATTTGCCGATTGAAGTTCAATTAATCAGATGGGGACAAAAATCTTAATTCATGATTTGAGCCTGGGAAAATGCGGCCATGCGTGCCATCCTTCAGGGGGCTCCTTACAGACCCAGCTTGGTTCTTCTCCAATGTCTTCTCTTGGAGTTGTACCTGATTTTATTACCAGTTTTCATTCGAATCCATTGGGGAATGGGCAGATTCTGCTTCTGTTTCTTGGCCAGGAATCTCTTGACCCTGAAAGTCTTATGAGATGACATGGTGAAGTCGGAGCACCACCACACTCGCGGTGGCAGAGAGACGGAGAGGTAGATGTATTTTTTAATATCATTTTATTAGGGGCTCTTACACCTCTTATAGCAATCCATATATCAATTGTATCAAGCACATTTGTACATATGTTGTCACCATTATTTTCAAAACATTTTCTAATTGAGGCCTTGGTATCAGCTCCTGTTTTATTTCCCTCCCTCACCCTCATGACTCCTTGTTAAATTATAAATTATTATTATTTTCATATTTTACACTGTCTGCAGTCTCCCTTTACTCTGTTGCTTGTCCCCTGCAGGTGGGGAGTGGCTTATATGTCGATCATTGTGACTGGTTTTCCTTTTCTCCCCTTCCTCTCCCATCTTCCCCTTCCCCTCATGGTATTGCTACTCCCATTACTGTTCCTGAGGGATTTATCTGTCCTGGATTCCGTGTACCAAGAGCTCTGATATGTACTAGGGTACATGTTCCTGTCAAGCCAGATTTGTAAGCTAGAACTGGGGTCAGGATAGTGGGGTGCCAAGGTCAATTAAAGAGCTAGAGTAGTGTGTATTTTGTTGGTGCTAAACTTCACCCTGACTGACTTGACCCTTCTGTGAGGAGATGTCCAATTGTTTACAAATGGGCCTTGGGTCTCCACTCCAAACCCCCCCCCCAATTCATATCTATATGATGGTTTGTTTTGGGTCATCTGATACCTGATCCTGTTGACACCTTGTGATCACACAGGCTGTGTGCTTCTTTCATGTGGGTTTTATTGCTTCCCTGCTAGATGGCCGCTTGTTTAACTTCAAGCCTTTAAGACCCCAAACACTGTATCTTTTCATAGCTAGGCACCATCAGCTTTCTTCACCACATTTGCTAATGCACCCATTTGACTTTAGCTATCATGTCAGGAAGGTGAGCATCACAGAATGCCAGGTTATTAGAAGGAAGTGTTCTTGCGTTGCGGGAGGACTTGAATAGAGAACCAATATTCATCTGCAACCTTGATATTAAACATAAATATATGAACATAGACCCATATCCCTATCATTATATAAGTATATTTTTATATATGTGTGTATATTTACACCTCTATAAATGTCTTTTGCCTCCAACAAACGATCCTTGAACTAACTACAAGTTTTCTTTCTTGATGTGTTTTGTTTTGTTCTTTGTCAGTGATTTGTTGTTGTTTTGTTGTCTGGTTGTATACTGTTGCTTTGTTTTCCTCTGTCTTATTTTCGTGCATGTTATTGTCTCCACAGGTCTGTCTAAATAAGACAGGCTGGATGAACTATCTGGAGGAAAAACAATGGACCGACAGTTCCGGGGGGGCTTGGGATAGGGGAAGTGGGGGGGGTAAGGAAGTGGTGTTAACAAACCCAGGGACAAGGGAACAACATGGGACCCAAAATGGTAGTGAGGAGGGAGTGGCAGGCCTGGTAGGGAATGATCAAGGGTAAGGTTACATAAAGAAGAGGTATAGCTGTAACTCAGGTGGGGATGGAGCTTGGTAGTAGGGCAGGAGGAAAGTCAAGGGAGATGGAGGAAAGAGCTAGGAGTCAAAGGGCATTTATAGAGGTCTAGACAAAGACATGTGCATGCAAATATATATATATATATATATATATATATATATATATATATATATATATATATGGATGGGGAAATAAATCTATGTGTCTATATTTATAGGTTTAGATTTAAGGTGGCAGAAGGACCTTGGACCTCTACTCAAGCACTCCCTCAATGCATGAATACTTTCTTTTATTAAGTTGGCACTCTACGATGCTCACTCTCCCTACACAACTGCTGAAGCCAAAGTGGGTGAACAAGTAAATGTAGTGAAGAAAGCTGATGGTGCCCGGCTATCAAACGAGATAGTGTCTGGGGTCTTAAAGGCTTGAAGATAAACAAGCGGCCATTTAACTCAGAAGGCACAAAGCCCACATGGAAGAACACACCAGCCTGTGTGATCGCGTGGTCCTGAAGGGATCAGTTATCAGGTATCAAAGAACAAAAAAATCATATCATTGGGTGCACACCTCCATGATACGATCACCAATGACAAACGGGTGCATAAGCAAATGTGGCGAAGAAAGCTGATGGTACCTGGCCATCAAAAGAGATAGTGTCTGGGGTCTTAAAGGCTTGAAGGTGAACAAGCGGCCATCTAGCTCAGAAGCAATAAAGCCCACATGGAAGAAGCACACCAGCCTGTGCAATTACGAGGTGCCAAAGGCATCATACGAAATATATATATATATATACCATAGTGAATGAAGGGGGAAGTGCAGAGTGGAGACCCAAAGCCCATTTGTCAACCACTGGAGATCCCCTCATAGAGGGGTTTAGGAGAGGAGATGGGTCAGTCAGGGTGCGATGTAGTACCGATGAAGAACACAGCTTTCCCCCAGATCCTGGATACTTCCTTCCCCCAACTACCATGATCCGAATTCTACCTTGCAGGACTGGATAGGGCAGAGGTTGTATGTACACCGGTGCATATGGGAGCTGGAGACACAGGGAATCCAGGGTGGATGATACCTTCAGGACCAGGGGTCTGAGGGGTGATACTGGGAGAGTGAGGGTGAGTGTGTTGGAAAGGGGGAACCGATTACAAGGATCCACATGTGACCTCCTCCCTGGGAGATGGACGGCAGAGAAAGGGAGGAAGGGAGACTCCGGATAGGGAAAGATATGACAAAATAACAATCTATAAATTATCAAAGGCTCATGAGGGAGGGGGGCCGGGGAGGGAGGGGGAAAAAAAGAGGACCTGATGCAAAGGGCTTAAGTGGAGAGCAAATGCTTTGAAAATGATTAGGGCAAAGAATGTAGGGGTGTGCTTTATACAATTTATGTATGTATTTGTATGGATTGTGATAAGAGTTGTATGAGCCCCTAATAAAATGTAAAAAAAAAATGTCTTTTGCCTCCTTTCCTCCTCTATTTCCCTTTACTTTCCTCCTGCCCCACTATCATGTTTGACCTTCATTTGGCTCTCAGTAATTCCTCTTTCAGCTACATTGCACTTGATCTAACCCCACCAGGCATTCTACACCTTCCTCTCCATCAATTTTAGATCTCTTGTTGTTCCCTGTCCGTGGGTCTGTTGGCTCCCCTCCCCCTTCCCTAGCTCTCCCTTTCTCTTATCCCCTGGAACCGTTGGTCCCATTTTCTTCTCAGGATTGTAAGATTTGAATTTTTCTAATATGGTTATAAAGTTCTTTCCTGTTGTTTTGTTTATATAGTGGATAACATTGATTGTTTTTCTAATATGTAACCATCATTGCACCCTTGTTATGAATTCATGTTGGTCATGATGATTTACTTTACTGAGATATTTATTGTTGGCTTTATTAGGTAGGGTTTTGTTGAGATATTTTTACATTTATGTTCATAAGGGATATTGCTGTATTATTTTCTTTCCTGGCTATGTTTCTGTCTGATTTGGGTATAATGATTTTACAAGTTTCATAAAATGAATTTGGGGACTTTCCATTTTTATTATGTCCTACAATGGTTTGAATAAAATTGGTGTCAACTCTTCTTTGAATGTATTGGGAGTTTTTAATTGCATGACTCGTTTCTCTTTTCAATATGTATGTTTACTTTTCCTGCTTCAGTGTGTTCGTGTATGATAGATGGTGGTGTTGTTGCTGTTATTGGAAGGTGCTGTGGAGTTATTCCAACTCAGTGTTCCTATGGACAATAGAGCAAAACCCTGCCCCATACTGTGCAGTCCTCACTATTGTTCTTATCTTTGAGCCCAGTGATGCAGCTACTGTGTCAATCCATCTTGTTGAAGGTTTTCCTCGGTTCTAAAACCCGGTACTTTTATCATGCGTGGGACACGTCTCCAAGGTCTGTCTCCCTGGACAACATGTCCAAAGTACATTAAACCAAGTCTCGTCATTTTCTGCTACAGAGCCTTCTGGATGCACTTTTTCTAAGACAATTTTTGTTTTCAGTTCCTCTTTTTAAGTAACTTATTTTTCCTCAATTGCTGTCAGGATTCCTGTCATTTGTAACTTTCATCATGATATGTCATGATTATTTTATTTCAGTCAGCCCTGCTTTTGGTTTGTTTAGCTTCATGAGTACATTTTTTACCATGTCATGATATATTAAGGAAGTTTCCTTCTCTCTGCTCTTTTGATTGTTTTGTTTGTTTCTTCCTGTTTTTTTGTCCAATCACACATAATGTACTTGATGTTGTCCCACAGAATTCTGTGATTTTCTCTAGATTTTCTTGTCTATTTTAAAAATTATTCCTTTACCAAATTAGGTTGAGAGATTTTCTTTAATCTCACTGATGAACTCTGTCTGATTCAATTCTAGTCCATTTGCTCTTTTTTAAAATTAAAAGATCATACTACTGGGGACTCAGTTAGTTTATTGTGCCAACCTGGCCGATAAGCACATGTGGGGTTAATTGAAGGGCAGAGGGATAAATGGCTCAGTGAGCCTCACCTTTCTAGTTCTCGGGTCTCTTGCTTTGTGGTCACACCAGGGTGCAACTGCTTTCGCAGTTCCCTGCTTCAGCTTGCAAGACAGACTTCCTGCAAGACATCCCCAGGGAGAAGCCACATGAACGTACCCCGATGCAGCCCTGGGTGCTGGAGCACCCACGTGGAGACCCCTGCCAGCGCTGAGATGCTTACATATTCATTGACTCAGCTTTCCTCTGCAGTCGACATCATTGTGTCTGTTTTGTGAGATGGAGCAGGACTTTGTGGACTGTTATTGGCCTAATGGGTTAATGTTGGACTTGTGGGCTTGGGCAGCACTGGGTTGGGATATTTTCTTGATGCGCACTTAACCTTTACATACAATTCTCTCTTATACACAAGTTGCTGTAGATTTATTTCTCCAAAGTACCTAGACTAATAAAGGGGCTCTTAGAGCTCTTATAACAATCAATACATCAATTGTATCAAGCATATTTGTACATATGTTGCCAAGATTATTTTCTAAACATTTACTTTCTATTTGAGCCCTTACTATTAGACCCCAGGGACTCTCAAGGGGCAGGATTGTACTAGGAGGCCAAGCGGTGCAGTCCGTATGCCCTTGTGATGATACTGGCCTTGCTGTGCCCCAAGGTCAGTTAGCCCCTAGGGCAAGGCAGGGCATGAAGTGAGACCAGTGTTAAGAGCTCCGCTGGTGTAGGCAGTCCCCAAAGGAGAGAGGGCCACCGTTGATCCCAAACCCTAGCGAGGTGATCTCCTGGCTGTCTTTTCAGGCAAGTGGGGGAGATATGTCAGTTACGTGGGCGCTGACAGAAAATGAACCAGCCATGTGATGGACATGGGGCTTAGAGGAGCCAGCAGAGAGCAGGCTGCCACGGTCAGGCCTTATCAGGGGTTTAGAGGCCAGGGTCAAAATATCAGTCCCTCTTTTTCCCCTCCCTCCCCACCCCACCTTGACCCCTTGATAAATTATAAATTATTATTATTTTCATATCTTAACCAACCACTCTCTCCCGTCACCCTTGGTTTCTGTTGATCGTCCCCCTGGGGTGGGGGTGTGGTTATGTGTCAATCATTGGAGTCACCTTTCTCCTGCCCTCCTGGTATCACTACTTCCATTGTTATTCCTTGATTCAGTGTGTGTCTGGAGCTCTTATCTGTATCTGTGTACATGTTCTGGTCTAGCCCGCAGTGAAAGGCAGGACTGGAGTCATGGTAGTGGGGCGTGAGGAACCTCAAGGAACCAGAGGAATATTGTATATTTCATTGGTGTTATACTGCATCCTAGTTGACTCATCCCTTGTGACCCTTTTGCAAGGAGATGTTCCATTATCTACAGATGGATTTGGGGGGTGTGTGTGGGGTGTGTGTGTGTGTGTGTTTTGGGTCTTCTGATGCCTGTTACCTGATCCCATCTCATGATCACACAGGCTGGTGTGCTTCTTCCATGTGGGTTTGTTTATCAGCTAGACAGCTGCTTGTTTAACCTCAAGCCTTTCAGATCCCAGATGCTATATCTTTTGATAGAAGAGGTACCATCAGCTTTCTTTTTTTTTTTTTAATATTAGCATGGTGTGTTTTATTTTTGCAGTACTTTCACATATCCTGCTCCAATTAGTGATACTTATTTTCCCCAGAGATAAAGAAAACAAGGGAATGGGTTATTAAGCTAAACTGAAATAAGGTATGAATAGCAAACTAGTAAATGTACAAGTAATTTTCTCACATAACACTTGATCACTAGAGTATGAATAGCAGCTTCTCCAACTCTGACACCAAGCGATTACATTTAATGCGATGGAAAGTTAATGTCCAAGCCTGGGTGAGCAGCATCTGACACTTGTCAGAGCCAGTCTTAGTTTTCTGTTGTTGTTGTGGTCGGGTGCTGTCGAACCAGCTCCACCTCACAGTGACCCTCTAGACAAGAGAGCACACCCCATCCAGTCCTGAACCATCCCCAGTATCGCTCTATTTTTGCATCATTGTTGCAGGCAATCCATCAGCTTTCTTTACCACATTTGCTTGTGCACCCATTTTGTCTTCACCAATCATGCCAGGAGGGTGAGCATCACAACATGCCAGGTTCTTAGAACAAAGTATTCTTGTATTGAAGGCAGGCCCTGAGCAGAGACCTAAAGTCCATCTACTACATCAATGTCTTGCCATATATGATGTACATAGACCAATACCTCTATTTTTATGAATTAATGTATTTACATAGGTACACACTTATGCTTATACCTCTATCTATAGCTTTGCTTCCTAGATCTTTCCTGTTTCTTTTTACCTTTCTTCTACCTCACCATCACACTCACCCTTCTTCCACCTTAGTAGTTCTTCTCAGCTAAATTGCTGTTACCCCAACACCACCAGGATCTCTATGTCCTCCTCATTGTTGATTTTAATTCCTTAGTTATTCCCCTGTCTTTGGCATTGTTTGCTTACCACTCCCTTCCCCTGCCTCCTTCTACTCGCAAAGTCCTTTGCTCTTCTAATGCGTTATCTGTTTCTCTCATCTTAGTATTAATCTTCTGAATTTCTCTTTGCTGTGGTGTACGGTTTCTAGTTTCAATTGATGTGTTATTTTAGTGCTTTCCTGAATTACTCTAAAGTGTGTGTGTGTGTGTGTGTTCAGTTTTTCTTTAGCTTCGCAATCTTTCCTTTCTCCCGGTTCATTGATAGTATAAAAGTATAATTTTTAATAGTTTATGAGGTAATTTCAATGCCTTTTCTTCCTGAAAAAAGGTCTTCTAGCTCTTTATTGGTCATGTGCTTCAGCTGTTCTGTCTTGTTTCTTCATATAAACTTAAATTGCCTTTGCCACTGAGATGTTGTAGTATTAGTGTTTTTGTGTTTAATTGATCTTAGTATCTTGAGACTGCAGACCCTCCACCTATCTACTGGTTGTTGTAAAGGATAATCTGAGAATGTGTGTGGTACTGTTTGTTGTTATTATAGCACAGTTAGCAATGGTTTGTTTGGTGGTCTCACTTACGTAAAGATGATCAGGTGGTACAGGAGTATGTAGTGTCTGTCACTGTATAGGTATGACTACAGGCATAGAGGTGGCTAGGCCTGCGATTGCTGTCCACTGTCAGGTAGAACAGGAAGGGACAAAAAAAATTGCCAACGAAGAAATAATTTTTGAAAAAGAAACCAGCAAGAGACAGCGGACAAACAAGAGCAAGTGAAAGGAATTTAATAACTAGAAGTGTGTGTGTGTGTGTGTGTGAGTGTGTGTGTCAAAAACCAAGGTAGAGAAAAATAAAAGAGAAGCTAATCAAAACATGAAAAAGGAAAGGAAGGGAACTGGAAAAGTAAATTAAAATGGAAAGAATAGAAGTAGAAGCAGAAATAAAGAAGAAAGCAGAGTGCAGAAGTGATTAAAATAAATAAAAGGAAGTGAAGGAAAAGGAAAAACAAAGAGAAAACTTGGGGTGAGGACCTTTTTGTATAGGTCACAGCCTCTAGGGGGTTGAATATTGATTCCAGATGGAGCTTGGCAGGCCTATCTGTTTTCTGTGGTCCACGCTCCTGATCCAGTAGGGTGTTTTTACAGCTTAGGTGATAGCTGAGGGGAATCTTTCTGGTAGAGAAGCAGCTGGGTCAGAATGGCTAATCATGGGGGAACTTTCCACGTGTCCAAGAGCAGCGAGGGATCCAGCATTGTATTTTTTGCTAGTGCTATGAGGAGAATCTCAAGCATTTCTGGGCATGGGGGTGATAATCCATCTCTAGGCATGGGGATGTTAAACCATGAGGGCATAGCTTTGTCTTCAAGCTGGTCTCCACTGACAACATGTCCAAAGTCTAACCATCCTTACTTCTAATGGGAATTCTGGCCATACTTCCAAGACAGATTTTGTTTGTTCTTTTGGCAGTCCATGGTACTGTCAATATTCTTTGCCAGTACCATGGTTCAAATTCATACAGTTTACCTGGGTCTTCTTCACTCAATGGCAAGCTTTTCACATGCAGATGAGGCAAATGAAAATACCATGGTTTGGATCAGGTGTACTTCCTGCTTAAAGTAACATCCTAACTTTTCAACATTCTAAAGAGCTCTTATGCAGCAGATCTACCCAGTGCAATGTATCTTTTCATCTCTTGACTGCTGCTTCCAGGAGCATTGCTTGTGGATCCAGACAAGACAAAATCCTTGACAACTTCAAGTTTTTCTCGATTTATCATCATGTTACCTATTGGTTCAGTTGTGAGGATTTTGGTTTTCTTTGTCTTGAGTTGTATCCCACATTGAAGGCTGATTAAGAGTAAGTTTCAGAGTCTCTTCTGACATGCACTTGTATCTTTTCTTTATTTCCATTTTTTAAAATGACACTGTGCTTTATTCAGAGATGTTCTCAAAATTTGGTGGGTTATTATCAAGGTTGTATATTGACTCTCGTGTACTTGTTTGCATTTTCTTGAACTTCAACTTGAGCTCACATATGAACAATTGCTGATCTGTTCCACAATCAGCCCCTGGACTGGTTTCAGTTGCTGATATTGAGCTTCTTTTATTGTCTCTTCCCACAGGTGTAGTCAATTTGATTTCCGTGCATTCCATCTGGAGAAGTCCACATTTATGGTCACCTTTTTTGTTGTTGATCAAATGTTTGAAGAAATCATTAATCATGCAAAATTCTAACATCCAATCAAGATAAATTGGTAATTATTGGTGATTGGAGTGCAAATGTTGGAACCAAAGAGGAAAGAACAGAAGTTGGAAAATATAGTATATGCTATCAGCAATTTATTGGTCTTGCAAACTCTGTCATGCGATCTCCAGCTTGGTTTCTATCACCAAGACCATATTTTTCAACTACTGATCCTTCCTCTTTGTTTTCAACTTTTGCATTCCAATAGCATTTTGATAGCAAGTCTGACAAATTTGGGACTGAATATGGTGGTAGAATTATTCAATTTCTGCATCACCAGCTTTGGGTGGTTGGTGCATAAATTTGAACAATAGTTGTATTGATTGGTTCTCCTTGAAGGGGCATAGATAGCATCCTATCAAAGATAGCATTGTACATTAAAATAGATCTTAAAATGTCCTTTTGATGATGAATGCAATGTTGTTTCTCTTGATTGTGTCATTTCCAGCAGAGTAAACCATAAGATTTTCTGTTTCAAAATGGTCAATATCAGTCCATTTCAGCTAACTAATGCTTACAATATCAATCTTTATGTATTCCATTTCATTTTTAATGACTTCCAATGTCCCTAGATTCATATTTCATACATCCCAAGTTTCAATTATTAATGACGATTTGAACTGTTTCTCCTCATTTTGAGTTGTGCCCCATCAGCAAATGAAGGTCCTGATGGCTATACTCGATGTGCATCATTATGGTCGACTTGCCTATGAAAAGTCAGCTCTTCCTCTTCCTCAGCCGTATTTTGAGTACTTTCCAAGTTGAAGAGCTCATCTTCTGGCACACGTTCTGACAATGTTCTTCTGTTGTTCATGGGGGGGTCTAGTAACTGACAGTGTTGCTGCTATCCATAGGGTTTTCAATGGCTCATTCTTCCCATGCAGGCAGCCAATTCCTTCTTCATTGTCTGTTCTTTGTCTGGAAGCTCTTTGGGTGACCCTGCTGGTATATGAAATGCCAATCACATAGCTCCCAGTATCTCACAAAACAAAAGTCACCACAGTACCACAAAATGCCAGACAAGTGATGGACCTCTATTCTTAGTGAGGCGTGGCCTGGTGGGAGGAATGGGCCCTTAGGTGGTTCTCATCCACTTACTGGAACAAATACTGTTAGTTCTTATTTCATAAATGTGAAATGCATAAAAGAGACCCCCCCCCCAAAATATCCTCCAATTCAGATTTTCTGCCTTTTAAAAGAGGATAACCCACTCTGATTCAAAGTCATTGAGGTGTTTTGTTTTCCCCTCCCTCTGAGGCTACAGAGACTAGACTAATCACAGCTGAGGTGGAGCGACTGAAATGACTTAAAGCACCAGCTAGACTGGCTGTCAGAAGCAGCTACAGTCAATAGCTACAGACTGACAGAGCGGCTCAGCCAAGAGCTGAGGGTTCTCAACTCCCACTTCTACTGATGGGCACAGCCAGTGGCCTCTGGGAGTTGACTGGAACCCAGCAGCCAGTTGTGTGGAGCAAGCTAATTCATCTCAGCCTGGCCCAGGTCATCAAGTCACTGAAGGAGTATCGGGAAAGAGGGAAGAAATTTGGGGTCCCACATTTGGCCACAGACAAAAGTTGTTCTGTGTTTAGACAGTAGTTCTGGGCCTGAGTTTGGGGCAGGTGTGATGAAGGAAAGTCGGCTCCCTCCCTGCATCTGGGAACAGATGGTGGGGCTGCCCTGGAAACAGCAGGTCAGTCAGCTGGAGCAAAAAAGGCTTGGCCTCTAAAGCCCTGGCAGGGCAGACTGAAGCTACCTGGACTGTTTTTTCTTAACCCAATAGCTCCTGCTACCCTCACCACCCCCAACTAGGTAAAAGGGAAGAAAGATGCATTTTCTTTACAGAGGCAACTTTCTAGAAAGGAGACCAGCCCACCAGCTGTGAAAGGTCCCCTTAAACCATTTTACTTTGAGCAGGAGGAAGAAATGTTGAGATTCCCAGAGCCACGTGGAATTGTGGATCCTCTAGTTTAGGTTCCAGTGATGCCAGATCGATTTTTCTAGAGAAAGTCAAAATTCCTGTTTTCTTAAAAACCTCCTGATTTTTTCAAAGGCGATTCAATAACATTGGCTAGAAGCCAAGTAGGCCAAAGAGCCCTGGTGGCACAGTGGGTTATGTGTTGGGCAGCTAACTAGAAGGTCAGTAGTTTGAAACCACCAGTCACACTGGGGGAGCGGGGGTTGGGGGATAGGGTGGGGGGCTGTGCAGAGATGAGACCTTCTAGTCCATATAGAATTTCAGCCTCGGAAACCCACAGGGGCAGTTCCGCTCGGTCTTACAGGGTCACTGTGAGTTGGAATCTTCTAGATGGCAGTGAATAAGCAGGCCAACCAGAGTCCACACAGGTCCTCATTTGGCCATGGGAGTCCCCAGTCTGTGACCCTCACAGAATCGAACTTTGTGTATCGATGTTAAAAGTGAGATCCAGAGAGGGGAGTGCCTGTCCCCTTGAGGAGCACCGAGTTGACTTTCCAGTCTCCAATCTGGATTTCTACCCCTGAGCTCCAAATATACATTAATCACATTCATTTTTACCAGTTAGTACAGGAATCACCAAAGACAGCAATCAAAGGAAATCATAAAAAGTTTAACTTCCTGTATTTTTTCCATAAAACAACCCAGCAAACTGAATGGCCAGATCTAACCTCTGGCTAGCCAAAAAAGTACTACCATGAGCAGACGTCAAACAAGCATCCACTCTCCATCTTTGTGATTTGTTTCTCTAGTACACCACTCCAGGTAGCATAATGTGTTAGTCCAGGTAGACCAGAGAAACAAATTCACAGACACTCATGTGTATAAGAAAGAGCTTTGTATAAAAGAGCAATTGTATATTGAGAAAGATCCCAGCCCAGTCCAGATCAAGTCCGTAAGTCCAATATTATCCCCTATGTCCAATACTGGTCAATAAATTCCTCTTTAGACTCATGTAGCCATGCAATAATGCCAAATGCAAGAATATCACAGACCAGTGGGTGGAAAGTCATGTAGATCCAGTAGCGGTGAAGGATCTTGGGGCTGGCAGGGGTCACTATGTGGCTCCTCCAGCTCCAGGGCTCTGGCTCTCTCAGTGTGTCTCCATGTGGTTTGTCAACAGGATTGTGTAGAAAAGAGACAGTGTGTTCCACCACAAGATAGCAATACAGGAATACCCAAAATCCTCTGGAGAAAGCCAGGCCCCACAGAGGCCTCATTCGCTGTGACCCTATTGACAGGCTAGACTTTACCCTTTCTCAAGTTATTAGATTATGTAACTGCCTACAGTGGGTTTTCCAACAATTCCTGGAGCCTTGTTTTTGATTAATGCTTTCAGTGCAACTTGGACTTCTTCTTTCAGTACCTTTGGTTCTTATATGATACCTCTTAACATGATGCAATATTGACTAGTTCTTTTTAGTATAGCGACTCCATATATTCCTTTAATCTTTAAAATTTTTTCAGTTTTATTGACATATAATTCAGATGTCATATAATACAATAGTTTAAACTTGTTAAAAAGAGGTGTGTAATGATCTGATCACTGAAGACAAATGGCTATCAAAAGATATAGGGTCTTAGAGACTTCAAAGTAAATAAGCAGCTGTCTAGCTCAGAAACAAGAAAACCCACATGGAAGAAGCACACCAGCCTGTGTGATCATGAGGTGCCAAAGGGATCAGTTATCAGGCATCAAAGAACAAAAAATGTCATATAATTGTGTGCTCACCTTCCCGATATGATTGCTGAAGACAAATGGGCGCATAAACAAATGTGGTGAAACAAATCCTGGCTGTCAAAAGTGATAGCGTCTGGGCTCTTAAAGACTTGAAGGTAAACAAGCAGCCATCTAGCTCAGAAGCAACAAAGGCAACATGGAAGAAGCACACCAGCCTGTGTGATCATGATGTTTCAAAGGGATCAGGTATCAGGCATCAAAGAACAAAAAATTTATATCATTGTGAATGAGGGCAGTGAAGATTGGGAACCCAAGAACCATGTGTAGGCAAGTGGTCATCCCCTTTCAGACGGGTTGTCGGGAGATGATCCAGTCGGTGCAGTGTAGCAATGATGAAACATACAACTTTCCTCTAATTCCTAAATGCTTCCTCTCCCAACCCCCTCCTGTATCATGATCCCAATTCTGCCGCACAAATCTGGC
The DNA here is from genome assembly GCF_050624435.1 of Tenrec ecaudatus. Lineage (NCBI taxonomy): Eukaryota > Metazoa > Chordata > Mammalia > Afrosoricida > Tenrecidae > Tenrec > Tenrec ecaudatus. The sequence goes on along the minus strand of NW_027459075.1, from coordinate 98,790 downwards.
TAGACCAGAGGATGTACACTGGTACAGATAGGAACTTGAAACACAGGGAATCCAGGTCAGACGCTCTCTTTAGGACCAGTGCTAAGAATGGCTATACCGTGAGGGTGGAGGGAAAGTGGGGTATTAAGGGGGGACCGATTACAAGGACCTACATAACCTCCACCCTGGGGGAAGGACAACAGAAAAGTGGGTGAAGGGAGATGTCGGACAGTGTAAGATATGACAAAATAATAATTTATAAATTATCAAGGGTTCATGAGGGAGGGGGTGGCGGGGAGGGTTGGAGAAAATGAGGAGTTGATACCAAGGGCTCAAGTAGAAAGCAAAGGTTTTGAGAATAATGATGGCAACAAATGTAGAAATGTGCTCGACACAATGTATGTATGGGTTGTGATAAGAGATGTGCAAGCTCCTGATAAAATGATACAAACAAATACATAAATAAATAGAAAATAACTAGAGCAAAGCTGTATGTTTCATTGTTGCTCCACTGCACCCTGAACACCTCTTCTCTTCCCACAACCGTTCTGTAAGGGGATGTCCACTTTCCTTCAGATGGGTTTTGGCCTCGTCCCTACTCCATACCCTTCCTCATTCACAATGATGTGATTTTTTTTGTTCTTTAATGCCTGATCCCTTCAACACCTCGTGATCACACATGCTGGTGTGCTTCTTCCACGTGGGCTTTGCTGTTTCTGAGCTAGATCGCGGATTGTTTATTTTGAGGCTTTTAAGGTGAGCATCACGGCATGCCAGTTCAATAGAACAAAGTGTTCTTGCAATTGAGGGAGAAAAGAAGTGGAGGTCCAATGTCCATCTGCTACCTTAATTCTAAACCTATCAATATTAACAAGGGTTTAGGAGGGAGGGGGTAGGGAGGGAGATAGAAAAACGAGGAGCTGATACCAAGGGCTCAATTAGAAAGGAAATGTGTTGAGAATGATGAGGTCAACAAATGCACAAATGTCCTAAACACAATGGAATGATGTATTGATTGTGATAAGGGTTGTACAAGCCCCCAATAAAATGATTTAAAAAAGGGGGGGGGACTGCTTACAAGGATTTACATATAACCCCCTCCATGGAGTTGCACAACAGAAAAGTGGATGAAGGGAGATGTGGGCACTGTAAGACATGACAAAATAATTGATAAATGATCAAGGTTCCATGAAGCAGGGGAAAAAGTGAGGAGCTGATATAAAGGGAGTAAGGAGAAAGCAAATGTTTTGAGAATGATGGCAAAAATGTACAAATGAGCGTGACACAATGTATGTACATATGGATAGTTATATGAGCCCTCAATAGAATGATTTTTATTTTTTAAAAAGGGAAAAGAGGAAGTTTCGGGGGGTGTGGGCGGTACATCTATTCCAAGCTATGCTGCTCCCGAAACTAGGTGCTCAGATTAGTATTGGAAAATTCGTCTCTCCTCATGGATAAAGTCAAATGGAACCCCAAGGACTCTTTCCGGAGGGCCGCGTTCCACCGGAAGAAGGCACCGGTCACCGCCTCCCCACTTCCGGTCATATTTCTGTAACGCGTATGGAATTGTCCCTTTGCAACCACCGTAGCCACGCAACCTGCGTCCTTGCCTTCCCATTGGTTGGGGATTTTTACCGCCAAAGCGCAGGCGATTTCCTAGACCTGCGCTAATAAGCGCGGCGCGAACTAGGCTGCAGGGAGCCCGCAGACTCTTCGGTCAAGTGGGCGGCCGACAAGGAGGTCCCGGTACCAGGTCTACCCGCCATGTTCTGTGAAAAGGCGACGGAGGTGGTCCGCGAACTGCACCACACGCCAGAAGGGCAGCTGCCCGCCTTTAATATGACGGGCTGGACGGCAGAGGGCGGGATGGAGGTCCGGGGAGCTTGGCTGAAAGGGGCTGGAGGGTGAGCGGGATCTCCCCTGGGCTGCTCTTTTCGCGGTTTGCTTCAGATTCCCCTGAGGGTGTGAGACAAGTTCCGGAAGGGAAAGTAACAGCATAACAAAAGGTTACTGTGGGAGAAAGAAGGAAGTTACTGTACAACTCAGCAATTGCGCTTCCTCAAAGTCTACTTCCTTCCGTTTTGCTTCATTTTTAGCTTTGTTGCTTTTCCTTTGCTTAGCCAAGTAAAAGGTTGCCTAATACGAACTAAAGTAAATTCGAATCCACCTCCATTCTGCCGAAGAAAGCTGGAAGCTTTCTGTTCTTTTAAAGATTGACAGCCTCAGAAACCCACAGAACCAGTCGTTTTTATTGGATCTAGCGTTTTATGCGCATTAGTGTGCGCGCACGCACTCAGTGAGCAAAATGTGATGATGAAGTAGGCCTCTGGTGCCAGACTGAGATTCATACTCTGTTCGATCACTGTGGACTCAGGCTTTCTGTGCGTCCAGTGTTCTCACCAACAAAAATGGGCATGATGATGGTACAGAGCTCTTGGTGTAGTGAGGAACTGTACCTGACACACTCAGGGCTGAGTCCCTGTATGCTGTTTCTACAAGAAATAATAATAGTGCTAACAGTCGTATTGTTACTATTATGATTATTTGTCCACTACAATAACATGGAAGTAGGAATGATGTTCAGCACTTAGCTTGCAATTGTCTCTCCTCATAATTGTGTGAGATCTGAGCTGTCTCCCCCCACCTCAAACATGTGAATGGAGAATTGAAGTTAGGAGATTTGTCAGTGGTGATATAGCCAGTAAAGAGCAGAGCTAGAGCTTGAACCCTGGAAGTCTAAGTACGTTTAAGCATCGTAGTAAACAATCATAGGGCAGCAACTAGATAGATGTCAGTGAGGACCAAGAAACACAAGTGAATAGAATGCAATGTGGTAAGTGAAACTGGTGTTGCGTAGATGGGAGCATAAAGAGAAATGCTACTGGGGGGTTGGGAGTGGGTGTTCGAGCCTTGTATGAAGTATTAGCCCTCACACAGGCAGGTGATAAACAATGGCTTAAGACTCATGATCACAACTGGAAAGGTTATGTATGGAGATGTCAATGGTGGGTTCTAGGATTAGAAAAACTTCGGCATTATTCCACAGGCATTTGGAATCAGGTAGAGGTTTTCAGGTAGGGGTGTGGCGGGATGTTTTTATATTTTGGAGTACTTATTGGCAGTAAAATGAGGCCTGGAGTTATGCATTGGGCTGCTAGCCTAATGGTCAGCAATTCAAACACACCAGCCATTCTAAGGGAGAAAGATAGCCGCTTCTGTAAAGATTTACAGCTGTATAAACCATAGGGAGCAATTTTCTCCGTCCTATAGGGTCATTTAATCAAAATGTACTTAATGGAAGTGGTTTTGGTTATTGGCAATATGGAAAATGCATCAGAAGAGAAGAACTAATGGAGGCAGAGAGATGAGCTAGTGGTGAGAAATGTGGATGATTGAAACTCAATTCTACAGATATTGATAAATGAGTTTTTTAAGTGATTGAAGACTAGCAGGACTTGTAACTTTTAGAATTGTGGAGATGAAATGGGTAATAAATGACATCAAGAGTAAACAAGGCTATTCATCATCATCAAATATTTTCAACATATAATTGGCTACAGGGTTGGTTGAACCCAAGACTGTATTTTGGCTGAAAGAATATGTGATGTCACTTCTTTTCAAATGGTCAACTATCTTATTAACATTTATGAATTTTAGAATTAAAACATTTTATTTGTCTAAGTGAAAAATTTCTATCTTAAGGTAGATGGTAGGAAAAATTCCTTTGGCCTTTCTTTTCTTGCAGTACAAACCAAAACTGTGTCTTTGGGGGAAAAAATTGGGAGAAACATTTTAAAACTTGTATTTGTTGTTTTTGCAGTGAAAAGGTGTACTTTCATGCTCGATTAAGCCTTTATTTTTGATGTAGGTACATAAATAGCCAGAATTTATGCAATGGCTATGGATTTTAAATAAATTATATATATAAATTGAGGATAAATGTAGTACAGATAGACTTAGGGGATTAATTGAATGCATTGGGGAATCCATGGATATATATCAAAAGCAGTTTATATATTCCAGGAGGATGGACTCAGACAAATTCTGGAGGAGAGGAAGGCTTTATATGAACAAAACCAATCCGATGTGTAAGTTTTCATAAGATTTTTTTTAAGTTATCAGAGTTAAGAATTAATTAGAAATAATATTAGCTAGTTGATTTTGCATCATATTTGGGGTTTTTTTTAATCTCTGTGCACCTGATTATATTCTAACTATATAATTTAGCCCAGCTCTAAAGGACTTAATATTGCTTATTGTTATATCTGCATTTTGGGTGCTTTAATGCATATTTGTTGGTTGATTGATATGACGGAATTAGGATAGACCCAAATTGAGATACAAGTGAATAAAAGCACTAACAAAGTGGAATACATACATTTTACTTTTTAAAAAAAATTAAAGAGAATAGACAATATATAGTAGGCAGTATAGACAATAGACAACATGATAGCTACATGTTGGGCTGCTGACTGCAAGATCAGCTGTTTGGAACCATCAGCTACTCTGAGGAGGAAAGATGAAGCTTTCTACTCCTATAAAGTGACAGTCTTAAAAATCCAGAGGGGCAGTTCTACACTGTCCTATGGGCAGAACTGCTTTGGGTGGAAATCAACTCACTGGCAGAGTTTGGTTTGAGTATCGGCGCAGTAGAGATTATTCATAGTTGGAGTGGAGTTTATACAGAACTAGTGCTGCAGAAAGCTCAAAAGGTTTCTAGATTTACAGATAGTAAAAGTTAAGCCTGGGATTTGGCACAGTGAAGAATTTGAGCTGTAAGACAAAGTAATAGTGCCCTGTGATTTGGTCAAAAAACAAACCAAGCTCACTGCCATTGAGTCAATGCCGACTCATAGTGACTCTATGGGACAGGATAGACTGCCTGTGTGGGTTTCTGAGCCTTTTTTAAAACAGTTTTATTGGTACTTAATCCACATATATCACACAATTCAATAGTTCAGTCATATCAAGAAGACTTACATAATCATTAACACAATCAATTCTTTAGAGATAAAATTACAAATAATGAATAAGAAAGAAAAGACCACCTTGTCTTAGAACAAGCAAGAAATGCTCTCACCTAAACAGCAGTTGTCAACCTGTTGGTGACGACCCGTTGGGGGTCAAACAACCCTTTCACAGGAGTCACCTAAGACCTGAAAACACATTTCCAATGGTCTTAGGAACCAAGACACTGTTCCTCTAGCTGTCTCTAGGCAGGGCTGCCCATATGCAGATATGCCCACATACGAGTAACTGGCGTGAAAACTGTTAACCCATGCTACACTATGCTTTACAACAAAATTAATTTCATTTGTAGTTAGAAATTAGTCTTTCACAATAGAAAATGTTTTTGTGATTAATCACTATGCTTTAATTATGTTCAAATTGTAACAATGAAAATACTTCCTGCTTATCAGGTTTTACATGACGATTCATAACAGTAGCAAAATTACAGTTATGAAGTAGCAACAAAAATAATTTTATGGTTGGGGGGGTCACCACAATATGAGGGACGGTAGTAAATGTATATTAGGAAGGTTGAAAACCACTGACCAAGAACAAGTTCAGGTTAGAAGGGAGGTCATCTGACCATGTATCCAGTTCATTCCAGCATAATCACACTTACAATGATCTCTATCTGATAGAAAAGCTGTTCGAGACACTTTCCTGTGACTAGAGGGGATCTGCTGGTGGCTTAATCTGACTAGATACTCTGCAGATGGGTTTGGGGCCCCCCTATCTTCTATAGCATTCTATAAATTGGGTCTTCGAAATTTGGGCTCTGATACTTTTCCCTTTGTCATTTTTGAATTTTGTTTTGCGTGCCTTTGGGTCACGCAAGCTGGTGTGCTTCTTCTTTGTGGACATAGTTCACTCCTCGTTTAGATGACTACTTGTTTGAATTTAAGACTCCACACACTATTCCGATTGATAGTGAGCACCATTTGTTTTCTTCACCACACTTAGCTGTAGCACCCTTATCTTCAGTGATCATTACATGAGGTGGGCAAGGCCATGTTATCCAAACTAACTGTCTTTGGATTGGGACTAAAGTTAAATTGGGGCCAGAATCCATCTGCTTGTCCCTGGGATATGCATAGCTCGGGTTTACTTTGACAGCCATACTATGACAAATTAATACCCTGTAAGACCAACTACCCCACCAACAGCAACAAAACAACTAGCAGACAACTAAAGACAAACACAAACAAAACAAGCAAATGAAAGGCAGGGGAAAAAACCCATAGAAACAGAAAAGTAACACATTGTCAATCATTCCCCCTGGAGTATAAGATGATTGCACTGGCAACACCATCAAGTTTTCCGATGACACATCATTCTGCTGTAGGTTTGAGGAGTCTGCAAGTACAGTTCTAACTTGAGCCGAAACCCATGAGTTGTTGCTCCACACAGTTAGATCTCATATTCAGTTGAATTCTGTTTACCCTAAGCAGGGGGGATCGATGCCAGGGGAAACATCCTGGATCAATTCTTCCAAGTTTAAATCCCTGCCCAACAGATCAAAGCCAGTCATATCACTGAGAGGGGAGCATCAAGGTACTAAATATATGGTGATTCTGAGTCCCTTTTGATGGACTCCAACCAAATGGGGTTCCCCCCAAGGTCCAATGACCATCACTTCCACAGGTCCAGGGCAGCCACTCTGCTTCCTCTTCTATCTAAGCACCCCAGTCCTCAGTCCAAGGGTACAGGCACCTTTGAGGCCAGGCTCAGTTCATTCTGCTGGGCCTCTGTGTTAAGCGCTTGTGTAGCCCGAGTGATGCCATGCTGACCACAAGGTTTACCGTACCACAAGGTCAGCATCCAGTGACACCTTGGTGTTTAGTCCATGGCATGTTTTATTGAGCTTTGGCTAGAGACATATTTGTAGTGTTTACCCAGGAACATAAAATCTGGACCATTGTCCCTATAGGTTCCCTACAATCATTGTTTAGCACCCCTTCCCAATGTGAGGATATTTCTCCCCAATCACCTACCATGCTCGCCAACAGAACTATCAGTGATGTTCCTCTCCCCTGGCCTAAACTTGATTTCCTGGCAAGGTTCTTTCATTTCTGTGGGGATTTGCCCCAGCCTTGTCTTGGTGTAGACCCTCAGGTGGATGGTCTTATCCCATATCCCACCTCTTTGTGGAGTGACCCACTTTGGAGGATATTTTTGGTTTAAGGATTATTTTAGGACTTGGGTTTTTCCAGTTTACGTGGCTCTAGAAAGTCTAGAGTTCTTGGTAATTTGAAATTCAATTTTGAATTTTTCCCTTTTGATCAGCATTCGTTTATAGATTCTTTAATCAAAAAGTTCACACTATCAATAGAATTGCCATGTGCCCCAGGGGCTGATTGATAATGTTCTCTAATATAAAATTACAATGATGTCTCTTTAAGATTAACCAGAGATGTACGTAAACCATAGATAACATGAATGGGATTTAGACTTGCATTTAATTCTAGCCCAATATGAGAATTAGTTCTTGTGACTTGGCCCTTTTTGATGCTCACTGAAGATATGGATGCTATAGCAAAGTGTAGTAAAGAAATTTAGATGGTATGATTTTTAGAAAGAATGGCGCATGGGGGTCTTATTTTTAAGCAAGCAGCCTTCTGAGTGAAATGTCACCTAAGTCCACATGGAAGAAGCACATCAGCCTTTGTGACCAGAGGAGTGTGAATAATTAAAACTCAAATATGAAGGAGGGAATAGTATTAGAGCTTAAATTGTGAACACCTGATTTGCAGAAGGATATGGATGACAGTGGAAATCCAAAATCATTTGCAAGTTCCACACAAGTGGTTTAAGATTCCGGTGAATCCTCTCTGACTCAGTTGAAGGATGTCAGTAGTCTTGCTATCAGACAGAGAGTGTTATAGAGATGATTACAATAAAGCATGATATCATTTGACCCCTGTTTTGACCCATTTTACTTCAGTAAAAACAAAGTGCAGGGGAAATATGTATGGATAAAGCTCTGTGAGTCCTCTCTGAGCATAGACAAGTGTTGTGGTTAGCCTTGCTGTTATGCAGAGTGCATTGGAAAGTGGATTATTGCAGATGCAATTCCTTTAAAATTTAGCACCATATCCATTGATCTCCTTTTTGACCCATTTTAAATTGATTTTAGTTTTTTATATTTTCTATCTTTTCAGTTGGGATACTTTTGTTTTACTTTGTTATTTTTAGTAGGTTTTTTGCTGTTTTTAAATGTTTTAGTGTATATGAAATCTAGGGTAGGTATATCTATTGAGACAATATCTTGACTAATGGTTCCTGAGTTGTGGCCGGGGCGGTTTGAAGGAAGTGAGTACAATAATAACAGTGAGTACAAGAAGGAAGAAAATGTTCTAAATTCGATTGTGGTAATGATTGTACAACTCTTCTTAATATGATTGAACCATTTAATTATATAATTTGCGAATGACTTTTTAACAGTTTATTGGTATATAATTCACATATCGTTGTAGAATCATCACCATAATCAGGTTTAGATATTTTCTTCATTCTTGGACTCATTGTTATTAGCTCCCCATTTCCTCCCCACCTCCCCTGCCCTGCCCCAAGGAACCATGAATCCAGTTACTGCCTCTGATTCACCTATTTTGGATTTTATATACAGAAAAACAGTGAAAACAATAAAAACAACACTAAGAAGACTATGAAAGTAAAACAAAAACCTCAGTCAAAAGAAAGCTACAAGTATCTTAAGAACTAGAACACATTTAGATGGCTCATAAGGGAGAGCAAATGGTGGGGTGCTGAGTTTGAACCTAACCGCATCCGCAGGAATCCACTGCGCTCTGCATGCTAGCGAGGCCCTCCACCCCTCGTCCATGGTCACAGTGAGGCTCCAAGGGTTTGCTTCATGAGTATTTTCCCTTCACTTTTTTTTTTAATTGAAACAGCTTTAAAATGGGTCCAAAGGAAAATCAAATAAGATATACTGCATTTTGATCTATGTCTGACATATTGATTTACAGTGTCTGATAATAGAGCTCTTCACATCCCTCAGCTATAACGAGAGGGAATTCACAAGAGGCTTGATCTCTTTGTGGACCCTCTAAATGGATTTTGGGCTTCCACTGACAACCATAGCCTTCTACAAACCAATTGTTCACAATTTAAGCTTTGATATCATTCCAGCCTTTAGATTTGGATTATGTTCACACAGGCTGATGTGCTCCTTCCATGTGACACCCCACTTAGATGGCTGCTTGTTTGAAAACAAACCTTTAAAATCCCCAACACTATTTTTTCTAATAGCTGGGCACCATCTAGGTTCTTCACCACATTTTGCTGTAGACTCATATCTTCAGTGATTTCTTCATGAGGGCAACCACCAAGCAGGACCATGTCATAAGAACTAGCTGTTCTTAGATTGGGACTAGAATTAAGTACAAGCCTAAAATCCACTCATGGTTTATAAATGACTCTGGTTCACCTAAGAGAGACATCATTGTCATTTTATGTTACCGAACATTATCAATTATCATCCCCTTGCTGACTCATGACAACTTTATAGGGCAGGGTAGAACTGTCCTGTGTGTCTCCCAGCCTGCACATCATCACAGGAGTAAAAAGCCTCATCCTTCCCCCACAGACTTGGCTGGTGACTTTAAACTGCTGATGTTTCACTTAGGAGTCTAATGTGTAGCCGGTACACTTTGATGGTGTCATTAGTTTAGCCAATGTTACAGAATTTAGAACATTGTCGAGAAAGGGAAATTATACAAGTATGGGCCAGCTGTGAACTGCAATACATGAATTGTTGACTTGTGTAAATTAAACCTTTAAGTGACTGAGCACTATTTACAGAAACAACAGGAGTTGGTGATAGGGCAAACGTTCCAATAATATTTACAACAGCAGAGCCACACTGCCATAAAAAGCAAAGAAGCATTAAAACAGACTGGTAGTTCTGGGCCACTGTTCTTGGTGGCAAGAGATTGAAACCAAGTCCCGTGCTGTGGTTGACTTCTTTCACTAGTTTAATGACATCGAGTCCCATCCATATTGTAGATTGTGCCAATTCTTCATTTCTCCGATTGGCTGAGTAACATCAGCAGCAGCAGTAGTGTGTACACATATATATCACATTTTCCTATTCATGGGCATTAGGTGGTTCTTATCTTCACCCATTGCAAATAGTATAGCAAGGAATGTTGGTGTACAAGTCTGTTTGCATGTCTTTTCAAATCTGGGTGTAGTAGATCAGATTTTTGTTGAGCTGCGACACTACTACCTACATTAGCGATACCATTTTACATTCCTACCAGCAATGGATACAGGAAATTTTTTTTTTTTTGGTAGTGAGTTTGGTTAGGTTTATTTATTTTATTAAATCATTTTATTGGGGGCTTGTATAACTAACTCTTTGCACAATCCATAAATCCATCTATTATGTCAAGCACATTTGTTGCCATCATCATTCTCAAAACATTTTCTTTCTTCTTGAGTCTTTGGTATCCGCTCATTTTTTACCCTTCTTCTCCCTCCCTCCCTACCTCACAAAACTTTGATAATTTATAAATTTTTTTTCATGTCTTACACTGTCCAATATCTCCCTTCCCCCACTTTTCTGTTTTCCACCCCCAGGGAGGGGGTTATATGTGGATCATTGGTTCCTCTTTTCTCCCCCACCTTCCCCTTCCCCTCCTGGTATTGCTGCACTCATTGATCCTGAAGGGTTTATCTGCCCTGGATTCCCTGTGTTTCCGGCTCTTATCTGTATCAGTGTACAGCCTCTGGTCTACCCGGATTTGTAAGGTAGAATTGAGATCATGATAATTGGGGGAGGAAGCATTAAAGAACTAGAGGAAAGTTGCGTGTTTCATCAGTGTTATACTGCACACTGACTGGCTCGTCTCCTCCCTGTGACCCTGCTGTAAAGGGATGTCTACTTGCCTACAGATGGACTTTGAGTCTCCACTCCGCACTCCCCCTCATTCACAATGATGATTTTTTTTGTTCTTGGATGACTGGTACCTGTTCCTATAGATACCTCATGATCACACAGGTTAGTGTGCTTCATCCATGTGGGTCTCTATCTTCAAGCCTTTAAGATCCCAGAGGCCATATCTTTTGATAGCTGGTACCATCAGCTTTCTTTTTCACATTTGCTTATGCACCTGTTTTGTCTTCAGCAATCATGTAGGGAAGGTGAGCATCATGGAATGCCAATTTAATAGAACAAAGTGTTCTTGCATTGAGGGAGTATTTGAGTAGAGTCCCAATGTCCTTTAATACTAAACCTATAAATACACGCACATTAGATCTACTTCTCCATCATCATATATAAATATTGGCATGTACACACCTGTATTTAGACCTTTAAATACTCTTTGACTCCTAATTCTTTCCTCTATTTCCTTTTGCTTTCTTCTTGTCCCACTATCATGCTCAGTCTTCATTTGGATTTCAGTAATTCCTCTAGGTTATACTGCTCTTGATCAAGCCCTACCAGGCCTCCTGCACCCTCCTGGCCATTGATTTTGAATCACTTATTGTTCCCTTGTCCCTAGGTTTGTTAACACCCACTTCCTTTCCCCCAACCCCCGCTTCCCCTGCTCCCATATCTCCCCAGAACCAGCAGTCCGTTGTTTTCTCCTTCAGATTGTTTATCCCGCCTATTTTTTCTGGATAGAATTGCAGAGATAATAATATGCACAAAAAACAAGACAGAGCAAAACAAAGCAACAAAAGAAAACCAAAAAAAGACAAAAAAAAGAGAAAAGCCTGTAAATAGTTCAAGGTCTGTTTTTTGACCTTTAGGAGTGTTTTCCAGTTGAGTCTGATGGGGTGGCACACTCTGGCCCCAAAGTCTATTTTTTGTACTCCCTCAAGACTTCTTTGCTCTGCTTCCTTTGCTTTTCTGTTGCATGGCTCTTAGTGTTTTGCCTCAGTGTGATGGGGTCAGATTGGGCACAGTTCCCACACTGTGTTTCCAGTGTTGTCCCCTGGTAGCACTATGGGTCAGTGAGGTACATCGTGTCTCATAGTGGACTGGCCATATGGTCCTCTCTGTGCTTTGACTTCTCTGAGTGGAAATATCGTCCTCAGGGCTTGGTGGGCCAGGATGTGTTCCACTTTGAACTACTTTCTTATATTCATAACACTTGTAAATTCTTGTTTTAAATTTTTGTCCCCCATCTTCCTGATGTCCTTCTGAGAAAACAATCACTGTAAGCAATGTCTGGTTAAATTATATATCAAAAGAAATCTTTTTATTTACCCACCTATAAATGTGATTTTTTTAGGACATTTGATGTATGTTTTTAAGTACTTGGTATTAGGTGTATTTGTGCTTAGTTTGTACAATGTAGACCATAATCTGGTACCCATAGAGTGACAGCAGATAGAAAAACCTAACAGCACAGGGTGTGCATTTTTCCTGTGCTCAGGGCCTAGTGCATTATGTGGAACAAAGCATGGTGGACCCTTTTTATATTCATCTAATTGCTTTAAAATGCTAAAGTAGATACTTACTCCTTTTGTTCTTCTGGTTTTAAAATGTGATCCATATCAAGTGTCTAAGAAGATGTGCATTTTATAGGGTGAAACTACTTCCTCTGTATATGAAAAAACCCTAAAGTATAGTAAAAAATATAGATGGGGAAATAGCAAATATTTGTTGAATGAATAAACTGCTGACTCCATGTCCAGATACAGTAGTGTGGTGAGGATTCGGAAGTGCTCCTAGAAGCGGAGTGCTCATACAATAGAAACATCATGTAAGACCACCTTCTTCGGGCCATGATGTCAGGTTTTCTCTTACCTCAGTGAACAAATAGGACACTTGTCTTTTGAAATAATAGAAAGCAATCAGTGTGCAAAACTGTACAATACCAAATGGTTAAAGGAGATTAAATTATTATAGTATCATTGCATTGACAAGTTAGTTAACTTGGCTTTTTCTTACTTTAATCTTGTAATGTGTAAATAAAAGTTCTGAAGTAGAAGCAGCACAATTTGCTTAGGTAAACTGTTACGTACAAATAGGTAAAAATGTGTACGTGTATCAGTCCTTTGAAAAATATCATGGAAAAATTAATTTTTTTGGTTCTGTAGTGCCAGGAACTGGATTTAATGGTTTCTTGTGGGGATTGTAGGGGTGGTTGGTGGGAAACAGGAAGCTAATAACAATGAGTACAAGAAATAAGAAAATGTTCTAAAATTGATTGTAGTGGTAATTGTACAGTTTTTTTGTACAATTCTTAATAACTATTGAATTGTTTGATGTGAATTGTTACATGTCAATAAAACTTAAAAATTTTTGTTGTTCTGCAGTGTATTTATCCATTTTCTCTTTAATTCTCTTCCTAGTAATGAAGCAAAATCAGACGGAAGAAGCAATTTGATACCAACCATCAAATTTCGGCACTGTTCTTTGTTAAGAAATCGACGCTGCACTATTGCGTACTTGTAAGCTGCTGTGATTTTACTTGTAGTAGCAGGAAACAAAGAAGAGTTTTCCATGGGGTTTCTCAATTAAGTTTCTGGTTGATAGCAACAGATCTCAGATTTATTTATCTCTGTGGTTATGCATGGAGCCCTGGTAGCATGGTTACTTGTTGGGCTGTGATCTACATGGTCCACAGTTCAAAACCACTAGTAGTTCCGAGGGGAAAAGGCCGTGTTTCTATTCCTGTAAATAATTACAATCTCGGAAACCCACAGGGGTTTGCTATGAGTCAGCATTGGCTTGATGGAAGTGAGAGTGTTTTCAGTGTTTATGCGCTGGCCTGTTAACCAGAAACAGCATTTCAAAACCACCAGCTGTTCTGCGGGGAAAAGATGAGGCTTTCTACTCTTAAAAAAGAGTTACAATCTCGGAAACTCACTGGTGCGCTTCTATCCTGTCCTTACAGTGTCAGTATGAGTCAAACAACTCCATGTGGCAGTGAGTTATTTCTTTTAAGTTTGATTTAATGTAAGCATTTTAATTTCGTTTTTCCAGTTTAAAATTTGTATTGTAAAAGATTGCACTATTCTTGAAAGCAGAGAGAATAATATAGTGAAGCTCCTGGAGTTGTCTTATAAATTTAACAATACATTTTCCATAATTTATGACATATGTATGTTAGGCTACTTAAAACTAAGTACTAAACATCAGATAACATTTTACCACTATATACTTTAGGATACATCTCTAAGAAATAAGGGCCTTTCTGATCTTTTTCCACATTACTGCTGTGTCACCATCACAGTTACGACAATGAACAGTGCTAGGGGCATCAGCCCAGTTCCTATTCCCGATTTCTGGTAGTCCCAAAGATGTCTTCTTAGAGTAGATCTATTTGCATCAGAATCTTAAAAAAAAAAAAATCCACAAATGACAGTTTAGTTGATAAGATCCTTGAGTCCTTACTGATAGAACAATGTCTGATTTCCTGCTTGTTTGTATGCTAATACTCTCTCAATGTCCTAGGTATGACCGGTTACTGCGGATTCGTGCACTTAGGTGGGAATATGGCAGTGTGTTGCCTAATGCTTTACGATTTCACATGTCTGCTGAAGAAGTAAGTTAGCACTTTTTCAAGTTAATGATTTTGGGAAAATACTGAGATCCTGGCTTTTTTTTTCTACAATGATGTTTACTGGTATTTCTCTGTTTTCTGTAAATTTTCTATATTTTGTTTGTGAGAATGTGTAGAGGTAAATATAAACTACTAACTCAGCAGTTTGTATATATAATTTATTGACACATACTTTTTGAATTAAGCAACCATTCTTACCATACTTTTCTGAGTTATTCCTCACTAGCATAAGCTTACTACTCCAAGATTCCTAGCTAATCTTTTGAGTTGCTATCATTTGATCCATGATTTGATCACCTTTTCAGCAATAAGTTTTCAGCGTTTTTTAAGCAGTTAGTACTTACTGCGATAGGCATGGGAAGTATAAAACCAAACTCATTACTCTCAAGTCGATTGTGACTAAAACTGCCTCAGAGGTTTATAAGGCTATACATTATTTTTGTTTTGAACTGTCTTATTTGGCACATAATCCATATACACTATCAATCTTTATGGAAACCAACTGCCATATTTTTCTCTTACAGAGTAGCTAAGTGGATTCAAATTGCCAACCTTTCCATTAATAGTGACAAATGTAGCAACTGCCACTGGGGTACCCTCCTGGAAGGGAGTAGTAGTAAGTAATTCTAGTGCTACAGGGAAAACTGACAAACAATTAAAAAAGGAGTTTCTTTTATTTATTAGTGATTCATCAGTGGAGTTGAAAAGCCGACATTATTCTTAGGAGATATGTAGTTTTCTAGTCAGCATGAATAAATATTCAGAATAAGATGAGTATTTGTCACTGAAGGTAGGGTGCTAGACCAGTATTTCAAGATAGAACATTAGAGTCAGAACACTTGGTTTCAACTCCTGACACTGCTTTCTAATCTTGGGCAAGTAACCTCATTGCTCTGTGTTCACTCCTTTATTTACAAAATGGGGTCATAGTGTGTCCTACTACAGCCTTGGTTCTCAACCTTCCTAATGCCACGACCATTGAATAGAGTTCCTCATGTTGTGGTGATCCCCAATCTTAAAATCATTTTTGTTGCTACTTCATAACTGTAATTTTGCTACTGTTGTGAATTATAATGTAAACATCTGATATGTAGGATATATTTTTAGTTTACAAATTGAACATATTTAAAGCATAGTGATTAATCACAAAAATAGGTAATTATATCTTGTGAAATACTGATTTCTAATTATAAATAAATGAAATTTTGTCTTGAAGCATGGTGTAGCATGAGTAACAGTCTTAATATAACAATAGTGAACTACATTGCTACATTTTGCGACAGTGTGCGTAAAAAGCCAGAAGGTTGAGATAGTTTCTTTCTCACTAGATCAGAAATTCTCCAGACAGTCTTTGCAAGAGCACAAGATCATCTTCCACAACAAATCTACTTCTTTATTTAGACTTGATAACAAACAAGCTGGAAAACCCTGTTTCACAAAGATAAGTTGTTGGAAATGGAAGAAAAAGGTGCAACACAGTCTCAGACAGAACAGGACCTGACTGCAAACACTTGATCCAGAATTTTGTAACTGGCATTGTAGAGAAATCAGTTCTCGCTGCATCGCTGTTAGTTCAATAAACGTCTCTTGTGCTATCTCAGGAACATCTTCAACTTTGACTGTAAATGGGCTTCTGGCAAGTGCAAATGAGGTGTCGGGTAGATTTGGAAAGTACGATGAAATTTCATCTGCAAGCATATGCAAGTGTTCTTTCACAGAAATTGTAATCCTTTTGTCTGGTTCAGTGTCATGTTCTTCAAAGAAAACAGATAGGGTAGGCATGTAAATTTTATTTTCTTTTTATTATTTTTTTGGTAAATTTTATTTTCATCCAATTTTTTCCCCCAAAGCTGATGTTTCCTTTGGAATGATCAGATATTTTCAGACAAATCAAGGCATGTTGCATTTTGTCCTTGCAGTAATAAATTGTAACTCATTCAAGATGGCAAAGATGGCAATCAAACTATTTTCTGTATCTCACTTTTATCGCTGCAAAATGCTTTGAACTGCGGTCATGTTTTCTGATAAAAAACGTTTTGAGTTCATCACCATGCTCAAAAACACCTTTTAAAACTTTTCCTCTGGACAACCGTCTCACTTCAGTTGCGAAAGCAGTAGACTGTTTAAAGTGCTCGCCTTTACAAAATTGACAGAATTTATGATGCTTCTCATTACTTCTTGTAACTCTTTTGGCCGTGTATTTGTTGCTAATATTTTCTGATGAGTTATACAGTGAGTTCCGGTGACTTTCGGTGACTCAGTACCAAACGTTGAAATTCAGATTGACATCCTAGCATAGTGGAGCATCATCTGCAAACACCACAAACCTTTTCCCAAGAGATCTTATGCTCTTTCAGAATGAACCAACTATCAAATACATCACGTGTAGTAGTTGCCATTTTAAGAGGTTTGCAAAAAAGAAACTCATATTTAAAGTCGCCATCATTAATATGCCTCAGGTAAACAGTAACTGTGAACAGTTTGCAACGTCTGTAGATTCATCACGCTGGATGCTAAATATTGGAAGTGGAGCAGATTTACTTTCCTGGATTATCTGATCAAGAATATCAGCAGCCTTGTCTGCTATTCTTCTGCAGGCAGTGTCATTTGATAAGAAAATTGCGCTCAATTTTGTAACAAATTCATCTCTGATCATAACTCGAACAATTTACTGGCCCCTGGCAACAGTGAATCCTCAGCAATGGTGTAGGGTTTCATAGCGCTGGTGATTCTGAGTGCCACCAAATATGAAACTTCAATGACCGCTACGTTTTGTTTGTGGTACTTGCCACCAGTGTCAAGTCTGGCTTTCTTGAGTTTATCATCAGCTTTGCTTTTAAAATAGTTGGTATCCTTGCCAGCAAAGCTCGGATATTTGCTATCAAAATGGCATATTAGTTTGTTCAGCTTCATAGATTCAACTAATAGAACTTCACAACAAGTAAGACATTGTAGTTTCTCAGTTCCTGCTGTCATTGAAGTAAAACCATACCATAGAAAATCCTCACTATCTTTTCTTAACGTTCTTCTACATGATCCATTGTCATGGGATGGTTGGCTAATGAAAATAATATATAACCATAGCTTTAATAATACAAAAGATGGCTCTCCCTCCTCCACCACTGCCACCTCCTCCTGCTGTTCCTGCAGCTGCCTGTGTGCTCGTTTGGTGCGGACCTGGTACCTCTTTTGAGAAGACTTCAGCATTCACCCTGGCCAACAAAAAACTCAAGGGAGGAGTCAAGACTGAGAACAATGATCAGATTAACTTGAAGGTGGTAGGGCAGGATGGTTCTGTGGTGCAGTTTAAGATTCAGAGGCACACCCACTTAGTAAGCTAATGGAAGCCTATTGTGAACAGGGTTTGTCAATGAGTCAGATCTGATTTGATTCGACAGACAGCCAATCAATGAAACAGACACACCTGCACAGTTGGAAATGGAGGATGAAGATACAATTGATGTGTTCCAGCAGCAGACAGGAGGCATCTTCTAAGGGAGCCTGCTCCTTTCCTCCAGAACTCTCTTCCAGCCGACCAAGAATCCATTCTCGATTAGAAAACCACAGTTTGATTCCACCACCTCCTGACAACTACAGTATAGTTTTCTCTTTATTTCATTTCCCCTTCCTCATTCCTTTATTGTACACAAAGTAACTGGTGCATGTACACAAGCATATTAAATTTTTCCCTTTGTTTATTTATTCGTTTACTAAATCACCAATGGTATGTTTTGATCAACATCAGGTGGAGATGGGATGGGGAAAACACTGGTTCTGTGAAAGCTCCCCTTCTCCATCAGTGGCTTGCTCATTCAGCTTCTCTCTTTGTATTTCAGTAGGTTATTTTGCTCTCACTGTTTAACAAAAACAAAAAAAAATGACATGAAAAAAATCCTTGCATGCCTTGTTCGATTGAAGAATTTTTATGTTTTTCATTTATCATTGTAAAACCAAGGACAGTTTTATAACATTTTTGTATGTAGCTATTACATGTAGGGCAATCTGTCTTTAAGTAGGCGTAAATTACTCTCAATGAAGCCTAGATAGTTTTCCCTTCAAGTCAAGCGTCTTGTTTAAATTTCTTATTTAAAAAAAAATAGTACTAAAGATGATACATGGCACAATTTAGTCAATACAGTTTATTAAAATTTCCTATGATTTAACATTCTCTATGTTGTGTTTTTACATACCTGTTACTATCACAAGGAGCAGTATTCACATCAACCACAGCTGAATATAAAAAGACCAATCAGCATCCAGATAAAGTTCCCATGGTACAGATATCGATTTTTTGCAGTAGTTTATGATTTTACCCAGAAATAATAATTCATGAAGTGTCATTTACCACCAATACTGCTGCTTTTAACACTGTCGCTGCTTTTAACACAGTAGCTGCTTTTAACACAGCAGCTGCTCTCTACGCATGTGTGACTTGTCCACATAAACACATTGTGGTGCCAACCCTGTCACATCCACCTTTATTTGTACAAGTTGAATGTGATGGGGTTGTCTGATTATGTCATTACGCTGCGTACTCGTATGTGGGCAGACCCTCCTGGAGATGGACAGAGGAGCAGTGACTTGGTTCCTAAGACCATTGGAAATACATGTTTTCCAATGGTCTTAAGTGACTCCTGTGAAAGGGTCCTTTGACCCCAAAAGAGGTCGTAACCCACAGGTTGAGAACTGCTGTATTAACAGGGTTGTTACAGGATGATTAAGGCTGCCCATTTGGAACATAGCATAGAACGGAATGTGATCAATGCTGTTATTGTGTGAGTTTGGTATAGTATATCACTTATGAAAGAAAGTGTTAGTCTGGGTTGACTAGAGGAACAGTCATACACTCATGTGTATAAGAACTTTATATAAAAGAGCAATTATATATTGAGAAAACATCTCAGCCCAGTTCAGATCAAGTTCATAAGTCCGATATTAGCCTATATGTTCGGTCCTAGTCGATAAATTCCTCTTTAGATTCTCAGTATATGTAATGATGCCAAATGCAGGAATATCGCAGGCCAGTGGGGTAGAAAGTCTTGTGGATCCAGTGGCAGTGTATGCATTTCAGTGTTGGCACGGGTCTCCTCCAGCTCTCTGACTGTCTCAGCGCAGAAAAGGAAGGCAGAGAGACTGCGTTTGATCTCCATTGAGCTACTTATTTCTGTCATGCCTCAAAATGAGGTCATCAATCTGCAATTTTATTGACAGGCTGACAGGATATAATGTCATTGCCACGGCATGTATTCAGTAAATTTGCCATGAGTTTTATAAACAATTTACTTGCTAACTGCATTTAAAAATTTTAACTTGAGTTTAATTGACATAATTCATATACCATACAACCCAGTGGTTTAAATATATTAAAAAGAGCTGTGCAGTTATGATCCCCATCAATTTTAGAACATTTTCTTCAGTCTTAAACTCACCATTTGCCCCAGCCTGCCCTGTCCTAACCCAAAGAAACTTAATCCATTTATAGTCTTCACAGTAACTAAGTCCTATCCTAGATTTTATTTAAAGAAAATCATATGCGTATGGATTGTGATAAGAGTTGTATGAGCCCCTAATAAAATGTAAAACACAAAATAAAAAAAACACCTAACTATCCTAAGTCATCATGGCAAAATATTGAATGCTCAAGAAACCACTGAAAACTCCAAAAAAAAAAAAGAAAGAAAATCATATGCAAAACAAACAGCCCTCAATCCAAAAGAAAATATAAAAACTAGAACAAATTTAAAAGGGACCAAAAGAGAGAAAAACAATAACGTTAAAAATTATCTGTGTTAATCTACTTTCCAATGCACTCAGTGTATAACAAGACTATTTCCATTCTTTGTTCATGGTCTAAGGAGATTCACTGGAGGCTTAATCTGTGTGGGAACTGTGCAAATGGAGTTTGGGCTTCCACTGTCATCCGCAGTCTGCTCAGGTTTTAATCTCTAATACCATTGCCTCCTCTGATCTTGGATTGCTAAGTACATTTCCATGCTTTATTTTTATTCTGTTCATGTTCTGGAGAAAGAAACAAAGTACCTCAGCTTCTTGAGGGAACTACTAAATAATTACGTTACCAGTTAATTTTTCAGGTTCTTTTTCCATGGTCTTTGTGCCGGAATCTTACATTAAGTGGACTTGAGGGGTGCCTCTTTATTATGGTGAAATGAACAGAACATGTTCTTTCTCTAATAACAATAGCTATAGTATTTTTCTAAAAACATAGAGTGTTTAAGAGTAATAGTTCTTGTAGGATTTTATCTTAAAATTTAAGTAACCAATAGATGAGGATTTTATTTTAAACATAAATACATGAACTTGTCGTGCATAAACTTTTTTAGTTTAGTACAAGGTAGTCATGACAAGGCACACAAGTAAGATTCAAGATGCTGATTTTAGAACCAGAAAATTATAATGAACAATTATAATGTTAGTCTTGAGATTAGATTTCCATACTTTAGACTTCATTTTGACCTTGAGTTCAATGGAAATCCCTTATAGCTGGGGTCCAAATTCGGTGTTAATAGAGTCTCTACAAGGTCTAGTCTATGGAGAGAATCACTGCCTCTGCCTTTTCCTTCTCAGAGCATAAACCGAAATTCAGTTTCTATATGTGAACATTTCACTTTGAACTCACCGATAAGGGATAGGTGATGCCATCTTTAACAAAGATTAGTGTATTATTTTTTTCCATGAAGGTAGACAAATAGTAGTTTACAAGTTAGAGACTCCAAGACACTTTAGAGAGAGATAATCTTATGTCATAATTTCTTTTTTAAAAATCATTTTATTGGGGCTCATACAACTATTATCACAATCCATACATACATACATTAATTGTGTAAAACACCCACTGCCATTGACTTTTAACAATCCTTAAGGATGAGCAAAGTAGAACTGGCTGTTTAGGTTTCTGAAGCTGTATTTCTTTATAGGAGCAGAAATCCCCTTTCTCCCTAGGTGTAACTGGTTGAGTCAAACTGTTGACCTTGGCTTTAGCCAACACATAACCCAATACTAACCAACATAGTAGTGGTGGGTGCCTTCTCGTCAGTTCCGCCTCATAGTGGCCCTGTCTAGATCAGCATGAAGTACTCCTGGACTCTGCATCCTCACAATTGTTATGTTTGAACCCATTGTTGAGTTACCGTATCAATTCATCTCCTTGAGTTGTTTTTGTTTTTCCCACTGACTTTGCACTGTACCAAGTATTGTGTCGTTTTCTAAGGACTGGTCTCCTGAAAACATGCCCAAAACTTGTGAGACAAGTCTTGCCATACTCATCTCTAAGGATCAGTCTGGCTGTGATCTTCCGAGACAGATTTGTTTGTTCAGTTAGCAGTCCATGGTACTTTCGGTGTTCTTTGCCAACATGCTAATTCAAAGGCATCTATTCTTTGGTCTTTATTAATTGTTGTCCAACTTTCATATGCTTATGAGGCAATGGAAAATCCCATGGCTAAGGTCAATGGAAAATCCCATGGCATTGCTCAGTCCTCAAAGTGTGACATCCTTGCTCTTCATCACTTTAAAGTAGAATTTCAGAAATCCAAAATATGTTTAGTGAAAGAAATTTGTCACAAAATAATAAATACTGTGTGGATCTATTTAAAGTACAAATAATGAACAGCACTAAACTAGTGTTTTGGGGATGCATTCTTGGGTGATAATGTAAAATTTTCAGAATGGAACAAAATGATAAGTCTCCATTTTGGGGCTGAGGATGTGTTACTCCTTGACCAGGCTGTTTCTTAATAATGTCATTAACCTGTACATCTTTGTTTTGCCTACCTTTCTGTAATTATACATAAATAAGATTCTGAGGAGATTGCAACTAATGTCACAAAACAAAATATATATAAATTATTGTATAAAACATGAGTTTTCTCTGTAAACTTTCACCCTAACCATAATAGACTTTAAAAAATAACAAATGCCTTTTATTATTATTTCCTTCCCCCAGCCCTTTGGCAACTCTTAATCTACTTTTTTACATTTATAGAATTCCGATGACTGACTTTCCTACAAATGCAGTCGTAAAATAATGTGACCTCTTGCGCCACTTTACATGTGATAAAGGTTTACCCTTGTCAGATACAACTTAGAACTGAATTCCAAAGTAAGCCTCACTATCTTCTATTGTGTGCACTCCTCATTTTGCTTGTCCTTCCTTCTCTTTGGGGACATTTGCATTGTCTGCTCAAGCATGTTGTTCCATTCTTATAAAAAGAGTCCGTGCAGTATTTAAAGCGACCATAACTGAATCATGTGTTTTTCGTAGTGTTGTTTCTGGTTGAATGGTTTTTTTAGATCTGTGCTTAGGTCTACTGGTTTGTAAGCTATGTGATAACAGGAATTTTGTCTGTTTTGGTTGAATGCTCCATCCTAAGTGCACAGACAGTTCCTGACTCGTAGAAGACAACCATTAATGTTCGCTATATAAATACAGGAATGCCACACTCATGATCTACATGGGCGTATGTGCTGTTTGAAGTCACAATTACACAATGTTGGCAAGCTTGTTTTCTTTGTCACTTGGTAAAAAGACCATTTTTCTGTTTTCAGATAGAATGGTTCAATTGTTATAAGAAGTCCCTTGCTACTTACATGAGGTCATTGGGAGGAAATGAAGGTTTGGACATAACACAGGATATGAAGCCTCCCAAAAGCTTATATATTGAAGTAAGTTTTACCTCTTGAGAATGGATTTTCTTGAATGTGTGGATTATGCTCCTATTATGTAAGGAGGAGATATGAATATAGTTTTGTTAGGTGCCACCAAGTCCTATTCATAGTAACTAGATGTACAACAGAATGAAACACTGCCTTGCCCCGCACCCTCTTCTCAAACATTGCTGTTTGAGCCCATTATTGCAGTCATGGTGTCAATGTATACCACTGAGAGGCTTCCTCTTTTTGACCATCCAGGGACTTGCCATCCAGATGACATATACACGGAGTCGGCCTCTTTAAGGGGCACTCCCGCTGTAGCTCTTCCAGCATAGCTTTGTTTGCTCTTCTGGCTGTTGATGTTTTGTCAGTGCTTTTCTGCGATATCATAATTCATAGTTATCAATTCACCTCTGTCTTATTCATTGTTCACCTTTCATATACATATTAGGTGATTAAAAAATAGCATGGCTGGGGTCAGATAAACCGAGGACTAGTTTTCATAGTTTTACTGAGATAAAAGGACCCCTGGTGGTACAGTGGTTACACATTGGGTTGCGATCAGCATGGTCCGCAGTTCAAAACCCACAAAAACTCTGTCCCTTGACTCCACCCCTTGAGGGATAAGATGGGGTTCCTGCCAGGTCTAGAGGCCAGGTGTGTGGATTTCTCACCCAATGGGGGGGGTGTTAAATTAAACCTCTCAAGTCTACTTTGAGATTGGTGCGGGAAGTGCTAGGCTTCTCTTTCCCCCTTGCCCCCTAATTGTGTTGTTTTGCTAACACATTTCCTGCTTGGGGGTGGCAAGGTGAGGAATGTTGAGCAAGGGCTGGTGGAACTGTAGAACAAAGCAAAAGTTAAGCTTGGCTAGTGACTGTCTGCACCAAGCTGACTCTGCAAAGCTGTTCTTCACCAGAGGACAGCAAGCCAAGAGGCTTGGTCAGCTGGGTTAGCTCAGGGACCAGAAAAAATTGGCTATGCCAGGCAGGAGGGAAGCTTCCCCAGCGTGTGGACAGCCTATAACAAAGAGGGGAATCTGTTAGTAGTTGCTACTGCTCTCTCAGTTTAAGAAGCTTGGATGTACTTCATATTGAGATTCTCTTCCATGAAGTTTAGGATATCGCTCCTAGTGGACCTTCTCTATAATTGCTGAGAGTTGTCCGAGTTTGTTGTCTGACAGTCATTTTGCTGACTCTGCTGCTCTTTAACACTTTAAAGAAGTCTTTTGCAGCATTTATCTCATGGCTTGATTTCTTCACTAATTCCATGAATGTTGATTATGCATTGAAATAAATGAAATCCGTGTCAATTTATTTTTTTCTCTTTTTATCATTGTGTTTATTGGCCCGAGCATGAGGCTTTTTTTCCCCATCGAGCCATAATCCCTACAGAAAGCTTTAGTCTCAGTTGTTCATTAATGTGTTGAATCCTCTTAGCTTTCCATAAGCAAAGTTGTATCATATGCATATCACAAGGTCTCTGCTTTTACACTGGACATTTTAATACTTTCATATTGAAAGTTACTACCACTAAGGAAGTACTTACCAAGGAGCTTCAAATGCTTCTGGGACTTTTTTCAGTTTTTAAATTCCATATTTGCACACACTTGAAGTCCCTGTCATATAGTTGTCATTTTGTTACTTGTTAAGTGGGTTATCCTCTCTTTGCTCCTCATTTCTTCCAGTAGTACCACGTACTTTGGCGCTTAGTTAATTTTTGGATTTTGAACCATCTTTATTATCCTCTTTTGTATACTTTTGAATATTGAATAAAGAAGACCAAAGAAAAATGTTTGCATTCAACTTAGGTGTTGGCTAAATATGTTAGGTAGCCAGAATAGGGGCCATAAAGGGGGAGTGTTAGTCTGGGTAGACAAGAGAAACAAATTCATAGAAACTCATGTTTATAAGAAAGAGGCTTATATAGAAGAACAACTGAATATTGCGAAAACGTCCCAGCCCAGTCCAGGTCAAGTCCGTGAGCCCAATATTAGCCCATATGTCTGATACCAATCTGTAAAGGCCTCGTCAGACTCACGAAACATGCAATGACTCCGATTGCAGGACGATCTTGAACCAGCGAGTAGAAACTTTTTGGATCCAGTAGCATTGTAAACATCTCAGCGCTGGCAGGGTTCTCTATGTAGCTTCTCTGGCTCCAGAGGTCTGTTGCATCAGGGTAGGTCCGTGTGGCTTTCCCAGCTACCAGGACGTAGTGCCATGTGTCTTGCCAGTAGAGCATCTCCAAGGAAGTGAGCTGAGAGAGAGAAGCGTCTCCTGTTTAAGGAGGAAATACTGGAGTTCCCAGAATTCTCAGGCGAAGGCAATGCCCACACAGAGGCCTCACTGGCTATCCTGATTGACCAACTAGACTCCACCACTTCACTCTTAATCCTCTCAAGTCCCAAATTGACATCAGATTACATAAGCACCACAAGGGGGTTGTCTCCGCAGTAACTGCATAAGGCTAAAGCAAAAGGATTGGAAGAAATCAGGCATCCATTAAATTTTAGAACAATCAAACTGAGCATGCTCAGACAAGAGCTCCCTCCGCCCCGAGGGGAGGTCCACCAGGGCACACAGATTAGGCTCAGTTACATTACCTCACACAGGTGGGCCTAAACTCAAGCCAGTGGAACCAACCAATACCTTCAACCATGCTTCCCCCAGCCGTTGTGGAGAGGAGGGAATAAAGACCCTGCCTTGACTTCCTTCCATTCCAGCATTCTCCACAAGTCGGGGGTGGGAGCCCTTTTGGCCCCTGGGATTTCCTGGTTCCACGTGCTGGGTTATGTGTTCCTGTTCTTTCTATGTGTTTTTTCCCCATTCAGCAGTGAACCCATGTGCAGTTCTGCGGATCCTTGTATGCTTTCTTAAAACAATGTGTATTTTTTGAGGCTGTAATACCTGAAACTTCCCTTTTCCCCATAAAATCACTTGGATTACAAACCTGCTTCTGCTGTGTGAATTCTTTCAGGTACCTGAATCCAGGAACCTAACACCTTTTTCTCTATATTGCTTCATCTTGCAATCTACTATCCTTGTATTTCAATCTAAAGGAATGTCTCAACATTCCCTCAGGTTTTATTTGTTTTCTTGAATTTTATCCTCATTTATAAAGGAAAGTTTTGCTGGCTATAGGAATCTTGGATGGCTGTTCATTTCTTTCATTATTTTAAATAGGTGACTCTATTACCTCCTGGTTTCCAGGGTTTCTATATATGTAAATTGGTACTTCATTTTATTTGATATTGTCAAGATTTTATCTTTTTTTTAAAGAGTTTGATGATAAGATATTTTGGTGTGGATCTCTCAGGCTTTCTTCTGATTTGGAAATTCTTAAGTGTCATTGATATGTACATTCTTGTCCTTTGTCAAGTTTTGGTAATGTTCTGCTGTTGTCTATTAAGTTTTATTTAGTTACCCTTTGCCCTCTTCTGGGACTTCCATAATATTTGCATTGATTTGCTTGATGGTGTTCCTTGGGATCATGTTTCTTTACTTTTGTTCCTCAGACTCAATAAGCTGTTCTGTTCTTCTGCCAACTCAAATATCCTGTTGAGTTATCCAGTAACGTTGTTTCTCTTATTTGTTAGTGCTAGTAATTGGATTGGCTTCTTTAAATGTAGGAAGACATATCAGAGGGCCGTATTTGACTTTCTCTGGCTTCACTGTTTCCATGAGGCAGAGTTCAGACATGCCTCCATCCTTCATCCTTCAATATCTATTCTGACACCACCCACTCCTCCCTCACACACTGCCTTTCTGTCGGGTTCAATTATCGGTCCCAGTTGGCCTCACAGAACTCACAGACAATATTCACAATTTAGTGGGCTTATTAAGGAAGGTAACTAGTTACCACAAGTCAGCATCAGGAAACAGTAAGTGTACCTCTCCTGTCATCCAGCAGTCATGTCAGTCTTTAGTCCTTAGCCTCTCAGTCACATAGTCCCTTTGCCTCTTTGGGCCAGAAAGGCAGCCCACTGCTCTGCCTCAAAGTATCATAGTCTCAGTATTGCTCCTCTGTTTTATGTCATGGACGCCTTGCCTCAGCCTCTGGTCTTGGCCTAGTTCCTCTGTTCTGTCCCATGGTCTCTGTGCTGCAGCCTTTGATGCCTCCATCTCAGTCTCTACCACTTCAGACAAAGATCTCAAGTATGTCCCACTAGGGCCTCTTACACCTTGATGGTCCAGCATTTCTCTGTGTTCCTGCTTCTGAGATGGCTTTTCCACATAACCATCCCTCCAAAATGGGATTTTAACCATAGCCATATAGGCTAGAATTGATAATACGATGCATAAGAGATTATGGCTAGATGGGCCTTATTCATTGACTACATCTCTTCATCTCTTTCTTAGGATCCCTGCTGGCATTGTAGGATAGGCATTGATTGGACTGCTAACCATAAGGTTCCAGAACCAAACTCTCTGGTATTGAGTCAATGCTGATTCCTAGGGATCCCCTATGGGTTTCTGAGTAGAAAGCCCAGGCTTTCTCCTACTGGTACTGGTAGTTTTGAACTGTCGACCATGCAGATTGCAACCCAGTGATTAACTGCTGTACCACCAGGGTTCTGAGGTTCTTAAGGTTCAAATTTACCAACTGTTGCTCAGGAGAAAGATGAGACTATTAGTTTCTGTAAGGATTTACAGCCTTGGAAAACCAATATAGGGTCATTGTGAGTTAGAATCAACTAGAGGGCAGTGATAGAATCTCTTTATAGATATTTTAATTTATGTATATATATTGCTAACCCAGTTTTCTTTTGTTCTTTGGGCCTGTTTTTTTTCCTAATTGTTTTATTAGGGGCTCATAGAACTCTTATCACAATCCATATATATACATACATCAATTGTATAAAGCACATCTGTACATTCTTTGCCCTAATCATTTTTTTTACATTTTATTAGGGGCTCATACAATTCTTATCACAATCCACACATATACATACATCAATTGTGTAAAGCACATTCCTACATTCTTTGCCCTAATCATTTTGAAAGCATTTGCTCTCCACTTAAGCCCTTTGCATTAGGTCCTCTTTTTTTCCCCCTCCCTCGCTTGCCCCCCCTCCCTCATGAGCCCTTGATAATTTATAGATTGTTATTTTGTCATATCTTTCCCTATCCGGAGTCTCCCTTACCCCCCCCCCCCAACCCTTCTCTGCCGTCCGTCTCCCAGAGAGGAGGTCACATGTGGATCCTTGTAATCAGTTCCCCCTTTCCAACCCACTCACCCTCCACTCTCCCAGCATTGCCCCTCATACCATTGGTCCTGAAGTTATCATCCACCCTGGATTCCCTGTGCTTTCAGCTCCCATATGCACCAGTGTAGAATTAGGATCATGGTAGTTGGGGGGAGGAAGCATCCAGGATCCGGGGGAAAGCTGTGTTCTTTTTTTTTTTTCTTTCTTTTTTTACATTTCATTAGTGGCTCATACAACTCTTATCACAATCCACACATATACATACATCAATTGTATAAAGCACATCCCTACATTCTTTGCCCTAATCACTCTGAAAGCATTTGCTCTTCACTTTACCTTTGCATCAGGTCCTCTTTTTTTTCTCCCCTCCCTCATGTGCCCTTGGTAATTTATACATTGTTATTTTGTCATATCTTGCCCTATCCGGAGTCTCCCTTACCCCCCCCACCCTTCTCTGCCGTCCGTCTCCCAGAGAGGAGGTCACATGTAGATCCTTGTAATCAGTTCCCCCTTTCCAACCCACTCACCCTCCACTCTCCCAGCATTGCCCCTCATACCATTGGTCCTGAATTTATCATCCACCCTGGATTCCCTGTGCCTCCAGCTCCCATATGCACCAGTGTACAACCTCTGCCCTATTCAGTCCTGCAAGGTAGAATTCGGATCATGGTAGTTGGGGGAGGAAGCATCCAGGATCTGGGAGAAAGCTGTGTTCTTCATCGGTACTGCATCGCACCCTGACTGACCCATCTCCTCTCCTAAACCCCTCTATGAGGGGATCTCCAGTGGCCGACAAATGGGCTTTGAGTCTCCACGCTGCACTTACCCCTTCATTCACTATGGTGTGTGTGTGTGTGTGTGTGTGTGTGTGTGTGTGTAAAATTAAAAACTTTTATACAATAGCCTATACTCCAGGATAAAGTGTAACTATCTGCTTTGTACTCCTCCTGGATCATTGCAGTATCCCCACTTTGGGAAACACTGCTATAGAGGGACAGGAGTATGGAAATGCTTATAGTGCCCTCTCTGCAACAAACTTTGATTCACAGTTTTAAGGTAATAGTGATGTGTGAGCTGAACTATATTAAGCTTACATTTTATAGGTCAAAAATGATTGGATGTTGGCACTTTAATTTCAAGCATCTTAATGTAATCTAACATTCCATCTTCCATAAATTTTGTTTTATTTTTAAAATACTAAATGAAAATTAATTGATTGCTAAGTTACTGTGTAAGCAAAATGAAAGAGCTTGAAAGTGAATCTTTTAAATGTATTTTTAAGTATTCCTGAGAAACAAGAGATTGGAAGACTTGATTTCCTTTGAAAAACAGTTTGTTCACTCCCTCAATGTATGAATATCTCCTTTTATTAAATTGGAACTCTATGATGCTCACTCTCCCGACACAACGGCTGGAGCCAAAGTGGGTGAACAAGTAAATGTGGTGAAGAAAGCCGATGGTGCCCGGCTATCAAAAGAGATAGTGACTGGGGTCTTAAAGGCTTGAAGATAAACAAGCGGCCATCTAGCTCAGAAGCAACAAAGTCCACATGGAAGAACACACCAGCCTGTGTGATCGAGTGGTCCCGAAGGGATCAGTTACCAGGCATCAAAGAACAAAAAATCATATCATTGACTGCACACCTCCATGATAGGATCGCTGAAGACAAATGGGTGCATAAGCAAATGTGGTGAAGAAAGCTGATGGTGCCTGGCTATCAAAAGAGATAGTGTCTGGGGTCTTAAAGGCTTGAAGGTGAAAAAGCGGCCATCTAGCTCAGAAGCAAAAAAGCCCACATGGAAGAAGCACACCGGCCAGTGTGATCACGAGGTGCCAAGGGACCAGGTATAAGGCATCATGCAAAAAAAAAAAGGCATGTGTGTATGTATGTGTACATGTGTGTATATGTATATATGTATATGTATATATGTATATATATATATATACCATATTAAATGAAGGGGGAAGTGCAGAGTGGAGACCCAAGGCGCAAGTGTCGGCCAATGGAGATCCCCTCATAGAGGGGTTTAGGAGAGGAGATGGGTTAATTAGGGTGCGAGGTAGTACCGATGAAGAACACAACTTTCCTCCAGATCCTGGATGTTTCCTCCCCCCAACTACCATGATCCGAATTCTACCTTGCAGGGCTGGATAGGGCAGAGGCTGTACACTGGTACATATGAGGGCTGGAGGTACAGGGAATCCAAGGTGGAGGATACCTTCAGGACCAAGGGTGTGAGGGACGATGCTGGGAGAGTGGAGGGTGAGTGGGTTGGAAAGGGGGTACTGAATGCAAGGATCCACATGTGACCTCTTCCCTGGGAGAGGGACAGCAGAGAAGGGGGGAAGGGAGACCCCGAATAGGGCAAGATATGACAAAATAACGAGGTGTAAATTACCAAGGGCATATGAGGGAGGGGGGAAAAGGGAGGGAGGGGGGGAAAAAAAAGGAGGACCTGATGCAAGGGGCTTAGGTGAAGAGCAAATGCCTTGAGAGTGATTGGGACAGGGAGTGTATGGGTGTGCTTTGTACAATTGATGTATGTATATGTATGGATTGTGGTAAGAGTTGTTGGAGTCCCTAATAAAATGTAAAAGAAGAAAAAAAAAAAAAAAGAAATGGGGAACTAATCATAATCATTGACATTAATAACACCCCACCCTCCCCAGGGATACAGGCAACAGAAAAGCGGCTACAGGGAGACAGCAGTCGGCATGAAAAAAATAATTATTTATAAATTATCAAGGGTTCGTGAGGGAGGGAGGGAAAAAATGAGGAGCTGATACCAAAGGCTCAAGTAGAAGGAAAAGGTTTTGAAAATGATGGCAACATATGTACAAATTTACTTGACACAATTGATGGATGTATGGATTGTAATAAGAGCTGTAAAAGCCCCCAATAAAGTGATTTCTTAAAGAAAAAAAAAAAAAGAAAAAAAAAAAAGGCATGTGTGTATGTATGTGTACATGTGTGTATATATGTATATGTATATATGTATATATATATATATATATATATACCATATTAAATGAAGGGGGAAGTGCAGAGTGGAGACCCAAGGCGCAAGTGTCGGCCAATGGAGATCCCCTCATAGAGGGGTTTAGGAGAGGAGATGGGTTAATTAGGGTGCGAGGTAGTACCGATGAAGAACACAACTTTCCTCCAGATCCTGGATGCTTCCTCCCCCCAACTACCATGATCCGAATTCTACCTTGCAGGGCTGGATAGGGCAGAGGTTGTACAATGGTGCATAAAATGTAAAAAAGGAAAAGAGAAAAATATGATTAGGGCAAAGACTGTACAGATGTGCTTTATACAATTGATGTATGTATATGTATGAACTGTGATAAGAATTGTATGAGCCCCAATAAATTGTTAAAAAGAAAAACAGTTTGTTTTTAGATTTATGTTCTTTTATCCTGATGGATTATGGGAAGGATCTGGTCAATCTTGTTGAGGTAAAATGCTCTTTTCTTTCTTGTTTGCCACTGTTATGTCCCTCATTTTTATTCCTTCTGATTAATATAGTGCATTGTTTGAGAGGAAAACGTCCAACTATGTAGTCTCCTTTTATCTAAATCCCTGGTTTCCTTATTGGTAATACCATCCATGTATACATTTGCAAAGCTTATTTTTCCCTTCCCGGTGACGTAGGAAATTGAGATCTTTAGGTTTAGGACCACAGTAAATATCTGGGAATAGTAAGGGTCCTAAGTACACAGAGGAGGAAACAGACACATAAAATACAGTACTTTTACTGTTCGGGCATTTATATAATCCCACTTCATGTTATGATCACTGCATATTTTAAAAGGTAATTTGGATAAAATATCTGATTTTCTTTTCAGGTACAGTGTCTAAGAGACTATGGAGAATTTGAAGTTGATGATGGTACCTCTGTGATACTAAGAAAAAACAGCCAGGTATTTATTGTCTTAAGAATGTATACTTTGAACTTCAATAAAAGTATTGAATGAAGAAAATGTTCGAATCAATAGTAAAATAATTACCTTGTGATGACAATTTATAGCACAGGCATTATGTTTAATATAGATCACCTTGTTTTGTACTTTTTGTAAATGTTAAGACTTACAAATATTGAATATACAATGGACTGCAAAAAGTGGGAAAATTCCATTCTGTGATTCCATTTATCTACCATGTGTTCTAAGCAATGTACTAGTAAAATTTTTATCTATTAATTACAAACAGATATAATTTTTATGAGTATATTTCTTGGGCTTTGTTTGTTGTTTTTTCATTCTCCTTTGTTTTGTTTTTTTCTATAGCACCTATATCTTTAGTGACTTCTTTAAGCATTAAAGAGGGCCACATCCTAAGAACTCATAGTTCTTAGATTGGGGCTAGATTTAAATGGGAGCACAAAATCCATTCACATATCTGTGGTTTATATATGTCTCTGGTTCACTTTAGAAACAACATTATCATTTTATGATAACGAAAACTTTTCAAACCATCTTCCTGGGGCATAAGGTAACGATAGTGTTATTCATTTAGCTAATGATACAGAATTTAAAACACGGTTGAGAAAAGCATATAGAAGTATAGGCTGGTTTCAGACATCAATTCATGCTTGAATTGTTGACTTATATAGATTAAATTCAAGTTTCTGAACAATTTATTAAAAAATGTTTTCTGGGGGTACTCATACAGCTCTTATTACAATTCATCCATACATACATTGTGTCAAGCACATTTGTACATTTGTTGCCATATAATTTTCAAAACATTTTCTTTCTACTTGAGCCCTTGGTATCAGCTCCTCATTTTCACCCTCCTTCCCCCACCCTCCCTCATGAACCCTTGATTATTTATAAATTATTATTATTTTGGCATATCTCACACTGTCCAACGTCTCCCTTCACCCACTTTTCTGTTGTCTGTCCCCCATGGAGGAGTTTATATGTAGATCTTTATAATCCCTTGCCCCTTTCTACCCTACCTTCCCTCCACCCTCCCGGTATCGCCACTCTCACTACTAGTCCTCAGAGGGTCATCTGTCCTGGATTGCCTCTGTTTCTAGTTCCTGTCTGTACCAGTGTACATCCTCTGGTCTAGCCGTATTTGTAAGGTAGAATTGGGATCATGATAGTGGGAGGGAGGAAGCATTAAAGAACTAGAGGAAAGCTGTATGTTTTATCTTTACTATACTATACCCTGACTGGTTTGTCTCCTCCCAAGGCCCTTCTGTAAGGGTATGTCCAGTTGCCTATAGATGGGTTTTGTGTCCCCATTTCGCACTCCCACTCATCACAGTGATAGGACTTTTTGTTTCTTGATGCCTGATACCTGATCCCATTGACACCTCGTGATCACACAGGCTGGGCTGGACACTATTTACACAAATAATTAGGGTTGATGTTGGAACAAAACTTTCAACAAAATTCATTCCAAAAGGTAGCAACATGCATACCTGACTAATACATGTCATAACAAAATAAGAAGAGCATTAAAGTAGTGAATATTTGGTATTCCTGGATCACCATTCATTAGGCACCCTGAAGGCCAGAGAGTCAAACCAAAGTCCAATAACTGCCAATTCCATAACTTGGGATAGCAGTCATCATCTTCTCACACTGATGAATTTCAGTCTTAAATCAAAGGGCTCCTGATGAGTTTGAATGAAAGCCCAGTTTACAAACTCCAGTGAATGTAGCTTCCACATGGATTCTTTCTGGTGTGGCCTATGAAAGATATTGTGTGCCTCAAAAGAACAATATTAAGTCCACTAGTCTGTAGCACACACCCTGGATTACCAAGAGCTGGATAGAAAGTAGGTCCAAAAGGTCCAATTAAGTGGGCCTCTACTCAAGTACTCCCTCAACGCAAGAACACTTTGTTCTAGTCACCTGGCATTCTGTGATAACCTTCCCGCCAGAATTGCTGAAGACAAATGGGTGCATAAGCAAATGTAATGAAGAAAGGTGATGGTGTCCAGCAATGCAAAGATATAGCATCTGGGGTCTTACAGGCTTGAAGATGAACAAGTGACTCTCTCTAAGAAGCAACAAAGCCCACATGGAAGAAGCACACCAGCTTGTGTGATAAAGAGGTGTCGAAGGGATCAGGTATCTGGCATCAAAGACCCAGAACAAAAAGCCTTATTGATGTGATTGAGGGGGAGGGTGGACTGGAGACCCCAAACCCATTTGTAGACAGCTGTGAGAGTAGTGGTACCAAGAGGGGGCACTGATCACAATGTAACCCCTCCTTGGGCATGGGCAGTAGAAAAGAGGGTAAAGAGAGACCTCGGACAGTGTAAGACATGAAAAATTAATAACAATTTATGAATTATTAAGAGTTCGTGAAGAAGGGAAGAGGGAAAAATGAGGAGCCCATGCCAAGGGCTCAAGTAGAATGAAATTGTTTTGAAAATGATGATGGCAACAATGAACAAATGTGCTAGACACAATGGATGGATGCATAGATTGTGATAAGAGCTGTATGAGCCCCCAAGAAAATGATTTTGATCAGAATTGTGTTCTATCTATAGATTTATTGCTTTCAGTAATATTCACATTTTGATTTTTCTGTAGTTTCCTTTGTACAGGTCTTTTGTTTCTTTGGTTAAGTTTATTCCCAGGTATTCATCTTTTGTATGGATATTATAAATGATATTGTTTTCTCTTTTTTTATTTTTTTTCTTGATGTTTTTATTTTGGAGCTCTTCAATAGCATATTAAAATTGATTTCTGCTTATTAATCTTGTATGCCATTACTTTAACAGATTCGTTAGTACTTTCCAACAATCTTTCTGTGGAGTCCTTGGGGCTCTCACTATGTAAAATCATACTATCTGCAAATAGTGACAGCTTGACCTATTTTTTACCCAATTATATTCCTTTTATTTTAAAATTTTTTTGCTGTCTGTCTGGCTAAGATGTTTATTGTAGTACAATGTTGAATAAGAATATTGATGAGGGACACTCTTATCTACTTCCTGTTTTCATTTTTTCTAAATGATCGTGATCAGGTTTTGAGGATTATGCTCATTTCATAGAATGCGTGTGGGAGTTTGCTGTCAGTTTCTATATTTTGGAATAGTCTGCACAGAATTAGTTATGGCTCTTCCCTGAATACTTGCTAGCATTCTCCTGTGAAGCCAACATACATACTTCTTTAGAACCTTTCTTGGTTGGAAGTCTCTTGGTGACCTCTAATTCTTCTTTTGCTCTACATGTATCTTTTTATTTCATTTGGATCTTTTGTGATGGCACCCTTTTCATCTCAAATTCTAGATATTTGCATCTTTCTTTTCCTTTGTTAAGTTTTCTATCAGTTTGTCGATTTTGTTAATCTTTTCATAACCAACTTTTTGTCTTGTTGATTTCCCCCCCATTTTTCAGTTCATTTATTTCTGCTTCAATTTTTATTAGTTCTTTCCCTTTATTGTTGAAGGACTTATGTGGTTTCCCTCTTTCTACTTGTTGGAAGTGTTTTATTAGTATTGGTTTTGGATTTCTCTCATATTTCGTGTGTGTATTGATTGCTATAAATTGACTTCAGATAACTGCATTGGTTGTATCCGAGTTTTTGGTATGATGTGTTATAGATTTGCTTGTTTTAAGGAGTTTCTTAATTTCTCGTTTTCGTTTACTCTAGTGTCCAGTCATTTTGAAATGGTATGTTGTTCAGTCTCCATGTGTTTGTCTTTTTGTTCCTTTTCTTTCTGTTGTAGATTTCCAGTTTTATAACATTGTGATCTGAGAAAATGAATTGTTGAATTCAAAATTCCTTTATTTTTTCCTCCTCAGGAAATAACCTTTATTTCTCCCTTGTATTTGAGGGATATTTTTGTTCAGTATAATATTCTTGGCTGGCTTCCTTCCGCCCCACCCCCCCTTCCACCCGTCACAATTGTATATATGTCATTCCATTGTCTTCTTGCCTGCAGGTCTTTTGCTGAGAAGTCTGAATTTATCCTTATCAACTTTCCTTTGTAGATGACTTTTCCTTTTTCTCTAGCTGCCCTCAGATTCTCTCCTTTTCTTTATGTCTTGATGTTTTCTCTTTGGTTGTCCATTCTTCTCAGCTTGTTGAATAGTGTGTTGAAATTTTCTTCCATGGTTTCTTGTACTATTCTCTGTAGATTTTTTTTTTGGTGGTGTTCTTTTCCCAGCATTTCTTTTCTTTTTTCTTTTCTTAGATGGGTTCTTATGATAGTGTCCTACAGGATTTATTTGGATGCTTCCGGGGTTTTTTGTTGATTGCTTCTCTTGTCTACTGTCGTGAGGGTAATTGTCTTCAAGCTCATTTATTTTATTTTCCTTTTCCATTTTATTCCTCTAGCCTTTTACTATGTTGCCTAATTCAGTTATCTCATTGCTTGTCTTCTAGAATCCTTTGGTTTAAGGATTTTAGTTTCTCAATTTCTTCTGTTTTTCTCATGAACATTCCCCAGATCTCATGACCTAAGCATCATTCTTCTGAATTCTGTTACTGGTGGTTCACAATCACATCTTCAGACTATTCCATTGGTTTGAGTGCTACTTGGTTGTTCATGTTTGTTTTTCTTGAATTTGGAAGCTTTCTGTGCTTGACTGCTGTTTCTTCAGCATTGTGGTGTGTGAGCTGCTGGTCATACAGAGGTAGAGTTTGTCTAGTGACACAGGTGAGTTCTAATAGGAGCTGGAAAACATACAGTGGTGAAATGAAAAGAAGGGGCAAGGTGCCTAAGTGGGGATAGTGGCTGGGAAAAATAGAATAAAATAAAAGTAATGATAAGAATAAAGTAATGATAGTAATAAGTGACTGTGAATAAGCCAACAGACTTGCAAAAATAATGGGAAAATATTTTCAGAGGGGTAATCACAATAAGGAGCTCTGGTCATATAATGGTTATGTATTGAGTTGTAATCCGAAAGGTCAACATTTTAAAACCACCAGCTGCTCCGCCAAAAAAAAGGAGACTTTCTATTCCCATAAACAGTTACAGTCTCAGAAACTCACCGGACAGTTTTACCCTGTCCTATAGGATCACTGTGAGTTGCACTTGCGGGCAGAGAGTTAATCTCAATTAATAGGTTTCATGGAAAGATATTTAATGAGAGAACAGCAAGAAAATAGAAAGATAATTGATAGAAGTACAAGGATAAAAAAAAAAAGACTTGGGTATGGTTGTGGGTACCAGATTCTGCTATTGTGGCAATGTGAATGAATGTGAGCATATCTGTGCACTTAGGAGGTCCTGGAAAGCCCATGCTAGAGTGGGTATGCTGGGATACACAGACCTGTCTCTTCCTGGGAGGAATGTGGATTCTCAGGAGGGTGGAGTCACTCCAGAAGAGGAAGTAGGAGATCAAAAAAGAGAGAGAGAGAGTATTAAAATAGAACAAAAGTACAAAATCCAAAAATATATATAATAAAGCTACCTTGTGGGTGGGGATTCCTGCTCTTTTAGTAGTCTGTGTGTACATGTATGCGGTATCACGGCGCTGGCACACGGGATGGAATGCCTTGTAGAACAAAGCAGGAAAAGAGGAGGAAGATGGGGAAATGGTACAAAGCGTACCTTGGGTACTGAGTATGTGTGTACCAAGCTGCCCAAGTGATCTGCTAGCTATCTGTGTCCCTAGAGGCCAGATAGGTAGAGGGTTGGCTGGTTGACTGTCTTTTCTCAGGGGCCACGAAGAATCACGATGCTTGTAGAAGCAACTCATGTTGCTGCTCATCCGTAAAGGGGAGTTTGTCAGCAGGCCTTGCTGCTTTCCACTTTGAGAAACATGGGTCAACTTGGCTTTTAAGTTGAATTTCTTGCTACCAGGAAGTGCAGAATCTCTCTCATAGTGGAAACTCTTTGGTAGTTGCTGAGCACATCTTCCCGGGCTTGTTATATGGTGGCCATCTTACCCCATTTTCTGTCTTTTTCTACTTGAGGTATTATAGTAGTA
The DNA here is from genome assembly GCF_050624435.1 of Tenrec ecaudatus. Taxonomy (NCBI): domain Eukaryota; kingdom Metazoa; phylum Chordata; class Mammalia; order Afrosoricida; family Tenrecidae; genus Tenrec; species Tenrec ecaudatus. Next base: position 60,468 of record NW_027459075.1, on the reverse strand, counting down.
TAGATGTATTTTTTTCTCACAACAACAACCTTACATTATTTATTGTTAAACTTGATTAGGAAGCAAAAAAACAAGGAATAAACCAGATTATTTGCCGATTGAAGTTCAATTCATCAGATGGGGACAAAAATCTTAATTCATGATTTGAGCCTGGGAAAATGAGGCCATGCGTGCCATCCTTCAGGGGGCTCCTTACAGACCCAGCTTGGTTCTTCTCCAATGTCTTCTCTTGGAGTTGTACCTGATTTTATTACCGGTTTTCATTCGAATCCATTGGGGAATGGGCAGATTCTGCTTCTGTTTCTTGGCCAGGAATCTCTTGATCCTGAAAGTCTTATGAGATGACATGGTGAAGTCGGAGCACCACCACACTCGGGGTGGCAGAGAGACGGAGAGGTAGATGTATTTTTTAATATCATTTTATTAGGGGCTCTTACACCTCTTATAGCAATCCATATATCAGTTGTATCAAGCACATTTGTACATATGTTGTCACCATTATTTTCAAAACATTTTCTAATTGAGGCCTTGGTATCAGCTCCTGTTTTATTTCCCTCCCTCCCTCCCTCACCCTCATGACTCCTTGTTAAATTATAAATTATTATTATTTTCATATTTTACACTGTCTTCAGTCTCCCTTTACTCTGTTGCTTGTCCCCTGCAGGTGGGGAGTGGCTTATATGTCGATCATTGTGACTGGTTTTCCTTTTCTCCCCTTCCTCTCCCATCTTCCCCTTCCCCTCATGGTATTGCTACTCCCATTACTGTTCCTGAGGGATTTATCTGTCCTGGATTCCGTGTACCAAGAGCTCTGATATGTACTAGGGTACATGTTCCTGTCAAGCCAGATTTGTAAGCTAGAACTGGGGTCAGGATAGTGGGGTGCCAAGGTCAATTAAAGAGCTAGAGTAGTGTGTATTTTGTTGGTGCTAAACTTCACCCTGACTGACTTGACCCTTCTGTGAGGAGATGTCCAATTGTTTACAAATGGGCCTTGGGTCTCCACTCCAAACCCCCAACCCCCAATTCATATCTATATGATGGTTTGTTTTGGGTCATCTGATACCTGATCCTGTTGACACCTTGTGATCACACAGGCTGTGTGCTTCTTTCATGTGGGTTTTATTGCTTCCCTGCTAGATGGCCGCTTGTTTAACTTCAAGCCTTTAAGACCCCAAACACTGTATCTTTTCATAGCTAGGCACCATCAGCTTTCTTCACCACATTTGCTAATGCACCCATTTGACTTTAGCTATCATGTCAGGAAGGTGAGCATCACAGAATGCCAGGTTATTAGAAGGAAGTGTTCTTGCGTTGCGGGAGGACTTGAATAGAGAACCAATATTCATCTGCAACCTTGATATTAAACATAAATATATGAACATAGACCCATATCCCTATCATTATATAAGTATATTTTTATATATGTGTGTATATTTACACCTCTATAAATGTCTTTTGCCTCCAACAAACGATCCTTGAACTAACTACAAGTTTTCTTTCTTGATGTGTTTTGTTTTGTTCTTTGTCAGTGATTTGTTGTTGTTTTGTTGTCTGGTTGTATACTGTTGCTTTGTTTTCCTCTGTCTTATTTTCGTGCATGTTATTGTCTCCACAGGTCTGTCTAAATAAGACAGGCTGGATGAACTATCTGGAGGAAAAACAATGGACCGACAGTTCCGGGGGGGCTTGGGATAGGGGAAGTGGGGGGTGGTAAGGAAGTGGTGTTAACAAACCCAGGGACAAGGGAACAACATGGGACCCAAAATGGTAGTGAGGAGGGAGTGGCAGGCCTGGTAGGGAATGATCAAGGGTAAGGTTACATAAAGAAGAGGTATAGCTGTAACCCAGGTGGGGATGGAGCTTGGTAGTAGGGCAGGAGGAAAGTCAAGGGAGATGGAGGAAAGAGCTAGGAGTCAAAGGGCATTTATAGAGGTCTAGACAAAGACATGTGCATGCAAATATATATATATATGGATGGGGAAATAGATCTATGTGTCTATATTTATAGGTTTAGTTTTAAGGTGGCAGAAGGACCTTGGACCTCTACTCAAGCACTCCCTCAATGCATGAATACTTTCTTTTATTAAGTTGGCACTCTACGATGCTCACCCTCCCTACACAACTGCTGAAGCCAAAGTGGGTGAACAAGTAAATGTACTGAAGAAAGCTGATGGTGCCCGGCTATCAAAAGAGATAGTGTCTGGGGTCTTAAAGGCTTGAAGATAAACAAGCGGCCATTTAACTCAGAAGGCACAAAGCCCACATGGAAGAACACACCAACCTGTGTGATCGCGTGGTCCAGAAGGGATCAGTTATCAGGTATCAAAGAACAAAAAAATCATATCATTGGGTGCACACCTCCATGATACGATCACCAATGACAAACGGGTGCATAAGCAAATGTGGCGAAGAAAGCTGATGGTACCCGGCCATCAAAAGAGATAGTGTCTGGGGTCTTAAAGGCTTGAAGGTGAACAAGCGGCCATCTAGCTCAGAAGCAATAAAGCCCACATGGAAGAGGCACACCAGCCTGTGCAATCACGAGGTGCCAAAGGCATCATACGAAATATATATATATATATATATATATATATATATATATATATACACACACACACCATAGTGAATGAAGGGGGAAGTGCAGAGTGGAGACCCAAAGCCCATTTGTCAACCACTGGAGATCCCCTCATAGAGGGGTTTAGGAGAGGAGATGGGTCAGTCAGGGTGCGATGTAGTACCGATGAAGAACACAGCTTTCCCCCAGATCCTGGATACTTCCTTCCCCCAACTACCATGATCCGAATTCTACCTTGCAGGACTGGATAGGGCAGAGGTTGTATGTACACCGGTGCATATGGGAGCTGGAGACACAGGGAATCCAGGGTGGATGATACCTTCAGGACCAGGGGTCTGAGGGGTGATACTGGGAGAGTGAGGGTGAGTGGGTTGGAAAGGGGGAACCGATTACAAGGATCCACATGTGACCTCCTCCCTGGGAGATGGACGGCAGAGAAAGGGAGGAAGGGAGACTCCAGATAGGGAAAGATATGACAAAATAACAATCTATAAATTATCAAAGGCTCATGAGGGAGGGGGGCCGGGGAGGGAGAGCGGAAAAAGAGGACCTGATGCAAAGGGCTTAAGTGGAGAGCAAATGCTTTGAAAATGATTAGGGCAAAGAATGTAGGGGTGTGCTTTATACAATTTATGTATGTATTTGTATGGATTGTGATAAGAGTTGTATGAGCCCCTAATAAAATGTAAAAAAAAAAATGTCTTTTGCCTCCTTTCCTCCTCTATTTCCCTTTACTTTCCTCCTGCCCCACTATCATGTTTGACCTTCATTTGGCTCTCAGTAATTCCTCTTTCAGCTACATTGCACTTGATCTAACCCCACCAGGCATTCTACACACCTTCCTCTCCATCAATTTTAGATCTCTTGTTGTTCCCTGTCCGTGGGTCTGTTGGCTCCCCTCCCCCTTCCCTAGCTCTCCCTTTCTCTTATCCCCTGGAACCGTTGGTCCCATTTTCTTCTCAGGATTGTAGGATTTGAATTTTTCTAATATGGTTATAAAGTTCTTTCCTGTTGTTTTGTTTATATAGTGGATAACATTGATTGTTTTTCTAATATGTAACCATCATTGCACCCTTGTTATGAATTCATGTTGGTCATGATGATTTACTTTACTGAGATATTTATTGTTGGCTTTATTAGGTAGGGTTTTGTTGAGATATTTTTACATTTATGTTCATAAGGGATATTGCTGTATTATTTTCTTTCCTGGCTATGTTTCTGTCTGATTTGGGTATAATGATTTTACAAGTTTCATAAAATGAATTTGGGGACTTTCCATTTTTATTATGTCCTACAATGGTTTGAATAAAATTGGTGTCAACTCTTCTTTGAATGTATTGGGAGTTTTTAATTGCATGACTCGTTTCTCTTTTCTTTTCAATATGTATGTTTACTTTTCCTGCTTCAGTGTGTTCGTGTATGATAGATGGTGGTGTTGTTGCTGTTATTGGAAGGTGCTGTGGAGTTATTCCAACTCAGTGTTCCTATGGACAATAGAGCAAAACCCTGCCCCATACTGTGCAGTCCTCACTATTGTTCTTATCTTTGAGCCCAGTGATGCAGCTACTGTGTCAATCCATCTTGTTGAAGGTTTTCCTCGGTTCTAAAACCCGGTACGTTTATCATGCGTGGGACACGTCTCCAAGGTCTGTCTCCCTGGACAACATGTCCAAAGTACATTAAACCAAGTCTTGTCATTTTCTGCTACAGAGCCTTCTGGATGCACTTTTTCTAAGACAATTTTTGTTTTCAGTTCCTCTTTTTAAGTAACTTATTTTTCCTCAATTGCTGTCAGGATTCCTGTCATTTGTAACTTTCATCATGATATGTCATGATTATTTTATTTCAGTCAGCCCTGCTTTTGGTTTGTTTAGCTTCATGAGTACATTTTTTACCATGTCATGATATATTAAGGAAGTTTCCTTCTCTCTGCTCTTTTGATTGTTTTGTTTGTTTCTTCCTGTTTTTTTGTCCAATCACACATAATGTACTTGATGTTGTCCCACAGAATTCTGTGATTTTCTCTAGATTTTCTTGTCTATTTAAAAAATTATTCCTTTACCAAATTAGGTTGAGAGATTTTCTTTAATCTCACTGATGAACTCTGTCTGATTCAATTCTAGTCCATTTGCTCTTTTTTAAAATTAAAAGATCATACTACTGGGGACTCAGTTAGTTTATTGTGCCAACCTGGCCGATAAGCACATGTGGGGTTAATTGAAGGGCAGAGGGATAAATGGCTCAGTGAGCCTCACCTTTCTAGTTCTCGGGTCTCTTGCTTTGTGGTCACACCAGGGTGCAACTGCTTTCGCAGTTCCCTGCTTCAGCTTGCAAGACAGACTTCCTGCAAGACATCCCCAGGGAAAAGCCACATGAACGTACCCCGATGCAGCCCTGGGTGCTGGAGCACCCACGTGGAGACCCCTGCCAGCGCTGAGATGCTTACATATTCATTGACTCAGCTTTCCTCTGCAGTCGACATCATTGTGTCTGTTTTGTGAGATGGAGCAGGACTTTGTGGAGTGTTATTGGCCTAATGGGTTAATGTTGGACTTGTGGGCTTGGGCAGCACTGGGTTGGGATATTTTCTAGATGCGCACTTAACCTTTACATACAACTCTCTCTTATACACAAGTTGCTGTAGATTTATTTCTCCAAAGTACCTAGACTAATAAAGGGGCTCTTAGAGCTCTTATAACAATCAATACATCAATTGTATCAAGCATATTTGTACATATGTTGCCAAGATTATTTTCTAAACATTTACTTTCTATTTGAGCCCTTACTATTAGACCCCAGGGACTCTCAAGGGGCAGGATTGTACTAGGAGGCCAAGCGGTGCAGTCCGTATGCCCTTGTGATGATACTGGCCTTGCTGTGCCCCAAGGTCAGTTAGCCCCTAGGGCAAGGCAGGGCATGAAGTGAGACCAGTGTTAAGAGTTCCGCTGGTGTAGGCAGTCCCCAAAGGAGAGAGGGCCACCGTTGATCCCAAACCCTAGCGAGGTGATCTCCTGGCTGTCTTTTCAGGCAAGTGGGGGAGATATGTCAGTTACGTGGGCGCTGACAGAAAATGAACCAGCCATGTGATGGACATGGGGCTTAGAGGAGCCAGCAGAGAGCAGGCTGCCACGGTCAGGCCTTATCAGGGGTTTAGAGGCCAGGGTCAAAATATCAGTCCCTCTTTTTCCCCTCCCTCCCCACCCCACCTTGACCCCTTGATAAATTATAAATTATTATTTTCATATCTTAACCAACCACTCTCTCCCGTCACCCTTGGTTTCTGTTGATCGTCCCCCTGGGGTGGGGGTGTGGTTATGTGTCAATCATTGGAGTCACCTTTCTCCTGCCCTCCTGGTATCACTGCTTCCATTGTTATTCCTTGATTCAATGTGTGTCTGGAGCTCTTATCTGTATCTGTGTACATGTTCTGGTCTAGTCCGCAGTGAAAGGCAGGACTGGAGTCATGGTAGTGGGGGGTGAGGAACCTCAAGGAACCAGAGGAATATTGTATATTTCATTGGTGTTATACTGCATCCTAGTTGACTCATCCCTTGTGACCCTTTTGCAAGGAGATGTTCCATTATCTACAGATGGATTTGGGGGGAGGGGTGTGTGTGTGTGTGTGTGTGTTTTGGGTCTTCTGATGCCTGTTACCTGATCCCATCTCATGATCACACAGGCTGGTGTGCTTCTTCCATGTGGGTTTGTTTATCAGCTAGACAGCTGCTTGTTTAACCTCAAGCCTTTCAGATCCCAGATGCTATATCTTTTGATAGAAGAGGTACCATCAGCTTTCTTTTTTTAATATTAGCATGGTGTGTTTTATTTTTGCAGTACTTTCACATATCCTGCTCCAATTAGTGATACTTATTTTCCCCAGAGATAAAGAAAACAAGGGAATGGGTTATTAAGCTAAACTGAAATAAGGTATGAATAGCAAACTAGTAAATGTACAAGTAATTTTCTCACATAACACTTGATCACTAGAGTATGAATAGCAGCTTCTCCAACTCTGACACCAAGCGATTACATTTAATGCGATGGAAAGTTAATGTCCAAGCCTGGGTGAGCAGCATCTGACACTTGTCAGAGCCAGTCTTAGTTTTCTGTTGTTGTTGTGGTCGGGTGCTGTCGAACCAGCTCCACCTCACAGTGACCCTCTAGACAAGAGAGCACACCCCATCCAGTCCTGAACCATCCCCAGTATCGCTCTATTTTTGCATCATTGTTGCAGGCAATCCATCAGCTTTCTTTACCACATTTGCTTGTGCACCCATTTTGTCTTCATCGATCATGCCAGGAGGGTGAGCATCACAACATGCCAGGTTCTTAGAACAAAGTATTCTTGTATTGAAGGCAGGCCCTGAGCAGAGACCTAAAGTCCATCTACTACATCAATGTCTTGCCATATATGATGTACATAGACCAATACCTCTATTTTTATGAATTAATGTATTTACATAGGTACACACTTATGCTTATACCTCTATCTATAGCTTTGCTTCCTAGATCTTTCCTGTTTCTTTTTACCTTTCTTCTACCTCACCATCACACTCACCCTTCTTCCACCTTAGTAGTTCTTCTCAGCTAAATTGCTGTTACCCCAACACCACCAGGATCTCTATGTCCTCCTCATTGTTGATTTTAATTCCTTAGTTATTCCCCTGTCTTTGGCGTTGTTTGCTTACCACTCCCTTCCCCTGCCTCCTTCTACTCGCAAAGTCCTTTGCTCTTCTAATGCGTTATCTGTTTCTCTCATCTTAGTATTAATCTTCTGAATTTCTCTTTGCTGTGGTGTACGGTTTCTAGTTTCAATTGATGTGTTATTTTAGTGCTTTCCTGAATTACTCTAAAGTGTGTGTGTGTGTGTTCAGTTTTTCTTTAGCTTCGCAATCTTTCCTTTCTCCCGGTTCATTGATAGTATAAAAGTATAATTTTTAATAGTTTATGAGGTAATTTCAATGCCTTTTCTTCCTGAAAAAAGGTCTTCTAGCTCTTTATTGGTCATGTGCTTCAGCTGTTCTGTCTTGTTTCTTCATATAAACTTAAATTGCCTTTCCCACTGAGATGTTGTAGTATTAGTGTTTTTGTGTTTAATTGATCTTAGTATCTTGAGACTGCAGACACTCCACCTATCTACTGGTTGTTGTAAAGGATAATTTGAGAATGTGTGTGGTACTGTTTGTTGTTATTATAGCACAGTTAGCAATGGTTTGTTTGGTGGTCTCACTTACGTAAAGATGATCAGGTGGTACAGGAGTATGTAGTGTCTGTCACTGTATAGGTATGACTACAGGCATAGAGGTGGCTAGGCCTGCGATTGGTGTCCACTGTCAGGTAGAACAGGAAGGGACAAAAAAATTGCCAACGAAGAAATAATTTTTGAAAAAGAAACCAGCAAGAGACAGCGGACAAACAAGAGCAAGTGAAAGGAATTTAATAACTAGAAGTGTGTGTGTGTGTGTGTGTGTGTGTGTGTGTGTCAAAAACCAAGGTAGAGAAAAATAAAAGAGAAGCTAATCAAAACATAAAAAAGGAAAGGAAGGGAACTGGAAAAGTAAATTAAAATGGAAAGAATAGAAGTAGAAGCAGAAATAAAGAAGAAAGCAGAGTGCAGAAGTGATTAAAATAAATAAAAGGAAGTGAAGGAAAAGGAAAAACAAAGAGAAAACTTGGGGTGAGGACCTTTTTGTATAGGTCACAGCCTCTAGGGGGTTGAATATTGATTCCAGATGGAGCTTGGCAGGCCTATCTGTTTTCTGTGGTCCACGCACCTGATCCAGTAGGGTGTTTTTACAGCTTAGGTGATAGCTGAGGGGAATCTTTCTGGTAGAGAAGCAGCTGGGTCAGAATGGCTAATCATGGGGGAACTTTCCACGTGTCCAAGAGCAGCGAGGGATCCAGCATTGTATTTTTTGCTAGTGCTATGAGGAGAATCTCAAGCATTTCTGGGCATGGGGGTGATAATCCATCTCTAGGCATGGGGATGTTAAACCATGAGGGCATAGCTTTGTCTTCAAGCAGAAATGGACTTACAAGGATATCTCTGTCTGGTGTATGGGTGAAGGTAGGGGCTGGCAATTGTGATATCAGGAGGGTGTGGGAAACAAGTGAGGATCCTTTCTTAGTGCCAGCTACCAATGTGCCAGGCTTCTGTCTGGGTGGAATGCGTCAGGCTAGCTGACAATTCACCTGTCTGTTCTTGCACCACTTTTGTTTCCCTTCATCTTCTAGTTAGTTTTCAGTCCACTTTTCTATAATTTCTTCTGAAGCTCAAGGTTCCAAGATTACCTAGTTTTACTAGATCTCTTGTATCTTTGTTGTAAGTTGTCTGTATAGTTATTCATTATACCTGATGTCCTTAATTCATAAGTTCTTCTCTTTTAAAAAAAATATATACTAGTTACACTCCTGGAAAATTCAGGGTTTATTAAAGTTGGGCAAAAAACCACTTCTGTGTTTACAAGTTTCTTATTGAATTTAATTTAAACTATACAATTCATTTAAGTAATTCTGATTAAAATACCAATAGCTTTAACAAAATTTGAATAAAGCAATAAATATAGTAAAGTTAACTTAATTCCTTATTAACTACTTGTTACTGTTGAGTTGATTATGATCTATCACTGTTGGAATTTTAAAATAAGCTATTAGTTTGTTTTTTATAGATGTAAAATATAATCCAAGAGGTTATTTTCCAATAATTTCTTTTCTGTGTCCCTTTTTTCCCTCAGCATTTTTTACCTCGTTGGAAGTGTGAACAGTTAATCAGACAAGGAATTCTGGAACATGTGCTGTCATAGCTTCACATTTAGACAGAGTCCAGCTCTTGGAGACATCTGTACATCTTTCCATCTACCTGACACCACTGTTTAATTGTTAAAATTACAGGCATTCTTTATGTAAAACCAGAATTACTTGACTACATAGTTTTAGTGCTCATTTCTAAGAATTTATTAGAATCCTAAGAATTCTCATCCTTGCAGTAATCTCTATCCATATATATAACATTTTATATTAGTGGTTTGTTAATTACCTTTGAGTCTTTTTCCTCTTTTCCCCCCCAAACACAGTTGCATTTGGCTGTACAAGAAGAAGGCAGACCCTCATGGGTCTTACATTCGGCAGGGATGCTGTAGCATTCCTGGTGAAGCCAAGAAGCCCAAGATTCTTGAATATTTATTAATGTTTCACACAAGCAAGTTACGATGATGTGTAAGACCTCTTGCTATATTTAATGTGTAACCACAATTGTTTATCATCTGATTTGCGAAGGCAGACAGTAATGGCTAGCCTGGCACATGACTATCAGTAAACTTGTGCATCAGCAACAACTAAATGCCATAAGCAAGGTAGCTTAAAACAAAGGGAAGTTTATTCTCGGTTCTGGAGGCCAGAAATCTGAAGGCAAGTGTTGACAGCACCTTGTTCTCTCTCTGAAATAAGGGAGGTCCGTATATCGTTTTTCTCAGCTTTTGGGAACTGCCAGCAATTCTTAGAGTTGCTTAGCTTGTAGTCAATCATTCATTATCTATTTACTTGTGTTTTTGGATTCAAATGCCTTTTAAAGATACCAATCACCATTTTGAAATAACAGTGAAAGCAAATAATAATTTACAAGTATATGTATATATATAGGTAGATATGAGTTGAACCGGTGGTCTGTGGGAGTATACCTGTGTGGCAGGGACTATTTTGATATACTTATTTGTACTGTAAATATGTCAATATGTCCACGTATGTGATAGAGCATACAGGGTACAAAGTTATGAAAACTTATTCATATCCAAAAACACCTTCAAGTTCTGAGGCACTGGACTGGAAGGGTAAAGACCATAGTTTGGAGACTGTCTAGGTCAATTGGTGTAACAGTCTTTAAACCGAATGTTTTGCATTTTATTTGGATGAGTAGCAGTTACAGGGAGTCTTATAAGCTTGCGTGGTGACCAGTTAAGTTCCAACTGTTAGTCTCTTTCCATTTGGAAAAGAGTTGAAATCAAAGACCCAAACAATTAGGTTAAAGAACTATTGGACCACATGAACTCCTACCTCCTGAGGGGTACCAACTCCCACAATCAAACGGGTCCAGTTGTGTAATTGAGGGGTAAAATTAAAGAGACAACAGACAAAATAAAGTATACAATTGCTCACCTTCAGGACGGCCATGATCTCAACAGCCAGGTCCACACACAGAGAGAAAATGTATCATATTTCTAATCATGCTGTATATACATTTTGAGGACATTTAAGCCCCCTAGTGACAGGTAACCATATGCGTAACAGGAAGGGGCTGTACAATAGGTTTATGCGTGACAGGAAGGGGACAAGCTAGGAATGCACACACAATAGGAAGGGGGAAACACTGGGGATACACCTGTGACAAGATACCCTCTAAGCAGCTGACCTCCAAGTGTACAGTCATTTACCATGTGTCATAATAAGGTTGTGACAACCTGGGGAAAACCTTTCTGTATCCCACAACCTCTCTAACCTTAAGACGAGGAGAACTGGAAGGTTCCTGGCTACCACTCTAGTAAAAATCGAAGATCCTGAACAGAGTAGGAGAGAAAAGACCAGCTTCACTGGTCTGATAAAGACAGGTAGAGAATCCCCTCTCCCCCTAAGACTATAACCCTTAAACATCCGTCAAACCTGAAAATGAACCTATTCCCAGAGATCATTTTTATGCCATACTGGACAGACCTGTAAAATAGTAACACTTGTGAGGACTCATGAGAACAAAGTATTACTGACAATCATATGAGAAGAAATGTTGCTAAAAGCCAAGTTCAGAAGGCAGGAAGAGGGTGAAATGGGAACCCAAAAAGGATGTTTAAGGGATTACAACTAATGTCACAAAAGAAACAAATTAAGAATTGTTGAATGCGAAACTAATTCTGTAAACAGGTACAATGATGAAGTGTTCTTTAATTAAATAAAAACTTAGTATTAGATTGTTGTTGCTGTGCATGTTGGGTGCTGTTTAAGATTTTCAACTCAGCAACCCCATAAGTGTTTGTTGGGGCTGTAGTTTTGGTCATCTCTACTATATTTTAAATTATGAAATGATGAAATGTTAAGTAAGTGAGTAAAGCTTTTCCAAAAAGTCATGTGGAAATAGAACTAAAAGATAATCAAGAAGGACTTCTGCCAAGATTAAATAGACACCGAGAGATTGAGACAGAGTCACAGAACAGAGGCAGGGTTCAGACAAAAATGAGTGAAAGAGAAAGATTTTATTGAGGGAAAAGAACTCCCAGATGGATTCCGCAACCCAACAAGAATAGGTTAAGGAAGTCGCGCATGGTGCTAGGGTGGCAGGATATATACATATTATATGAGCTTAAAGGCATATGGGCCGGTAAGGGGAAGGGAGGTTCTTTGTACTGCGGCTGCAAGTTTCGGAGCAGGAGATGACCTGTCCATAAATCATCTTGTTCTCAGCAAACTTGATTCCTGGCACGCTGGGGGGGAGTCTGTGTTCTGCCTGGGGGTAAGCTTTGTGACATGCTGGAGGCAGCTGCTTTGAAGTTCAGCAGGTCATTTGTCTTCTTGAGAGGCTGGTGCAAGGGGCTGCCTGGTCCGGACCTGGCCCAAACAGACACACTACCAAGATCCTGTACAAGAAATATGTGAAAGACCAAATAAAACACGAATGAAAATCCAGGGACCCTCAGTTTTAGAGGAGAGGATAGAGAGATTATTTGAATGCTGACTACAAGAAGCTGAATAAAATCTAAATATGAAGACACGAGACTAGTAAATTCTCAACTGACATTACAGCACATCCATTATGAAATTTGTGTTTAATGTGAAATCATCACTATAATCAACATTGGAAGATTTTCTTCTTGTACCCATTGCTGTTGAACATTATGAAGTTTTGTGAACAGGGTTTGATCAGAACAATGAGCTGACAACTGCCCCATATCAATAGCTGGCAGCCCAGGTGCCCAGCCCTCCCCCTCCCCCCACCCATTTACCATAGGAGTTCTACCTACAGGTGGGGGCCACTTTTTGACTAATGATAGTGGCCAACATCTTCTAAATCTGTTCTCAACTGCACTCCGCAGTGAACAGAGAATTATAGTCATTCCTGTTCTGTGTCACACCCAAAAGGAGACAGGTGCTTAGCACCTAACAACATATAATCACCAATTAAGTACAAATAGTACCATTACAGTACACTGAAGAATTCAATTTCATTTCACCCAAAGAAACAATTCACCAAAATAAAGATCTAGAAACCCTTTCTAAGGAAGAAATGTCATGGGAACTTCCTAATAGTTAATAATTGGGCATTTTACATAGAGAATATTGCAAGGCAAACAAAACTGGGAAAATTCAGGGACGACTACAATAACAAAATAAATGAAACAGAAATTATACCAACACAGCAAATTAAAATCCAAAAGATTACAGAAGTAGGTAGCATTGAAGGTAAGTCAATGAAATGTAATCAAGAAGAAACATTCATCAAGAGAAGACAAAGCTCATTAAGCTGATCATTTTTAGGTGCTATTTAGTTGGTTCCTCATAGCAACCCAGTGTACAAAAGAGCAAAATACTACCGTCCTGTGCCTCTTCACAATTAGGTTAGAACTTGTAACCATTTTATCAGTCCATTGTGAGAATCTTTTTTACTACCCTATTTTAACAAGTCTGATGTCCAACATCTTGAGACAATATGTTCAAAGTATGTGAAATGAAATCTTGTCATCTTTACCATTAAGGATCATTCTAGCTGTATTTGTTCTAGAATACTTGTTCTGCCTGTCCCTGGTCTTCTCACTGTTCTTCATCAATACCATGATTCAAATGTATCCATTCTTCTCTGGTCTTAATGCCCAAATGCCACACTCTCTTGGGTCAGACAGGTCTCAGTCTCAAAGTGACTCCCTTGCTCTTCAACACTAAAATGTCTTGTGCAGCAGATTTGTCCAGTGCAATACTGTTTGTTTTCTTGACTGCTCCTTCCATGGGCATTGCTTGTCAATCCAAGCAGAATGACATTTTAGATAATATTAGTCTTTACCATAATGTTGACTACTGATTATAAGGGTTTTGGTTTCCTTTGCATTGAGTTGTATTCCATACTGAAGATTGCAACCCTTGATCTTCATCAGCAAGTGTTTCAGGTCCTCACCTGTAGCAGTTGAGGTGTCATCTGTATATTGTAAGTTGTTAATAAACACTCTCTCCAATCCTGGGCCTGTCTTCATATGTTCTTAGATTATTATTTCACCATATATTTTGATTAAATATGGCGAAAGAAAGCAGCTCTGACATGAATATTAGCTGCTTTTAAACAGCCCCATATTGTTCTATTCCAATGAATGCCTCAAATACCACTTGGTTTGTACAGGGATGATCAAGGGTTGAGGAATTCCCATTTTTCCAAATGTGATCAATAGTTATGATCTATGTACCCTGTTACCTTTACAACGCAAGTAGCAACAGTTGTTATCTTTGTTCAGCCAAGATCCATCTCATATAATCAATGATAAATCCTTTGTTCCACATCCTCTCCTGAATCTGACTTGAATTTCTGGCAGCACTCTGTTGATTGTAACCATTGATGATTTTTTTTCAGCAAAAGTTTATTTAACAGATATTAATATAAGAAGTTTGATAACTTCTGCAGTCTGTTGTGTCACCTTTCTTTGACGTAGGCACAGATTTTCAGTTGGCCTTGTAACCTTGTGCCAAATTTCTTAGGCATAGACGAGCCTGTATATTACTTCGCTGAAGAAACATTTCCATTGACCAATTGCAGGAACTTTATTTTTTGCGAATGCCTTTCATAGGGCTTGGACTTCTTCCTTCAATACCATTGGTTTTTGATCAGAAGTTACCTCTTAAAATAGCTGAATGTACTTTTCAGTACAGTGAGTGTTCTTCCCATCATCTTTGGGTACTTCCTGCTTTGTTCAATATTTTGCCCATAGGAATCCTTAATGTTTAACTCAAGGCTTGGATTTTTTTTTTCAGTCCTTCAGCATGAGATATGTTGAGTGTGTTCTTCCTTTTTGGTTTTCTAACTTCAAGTCTGCATATTTGATACTTTGTCTCATTAATCTGCCCTTTGTGATTTTCTGTGAACTTCATTTCTTAAATCAACTGCAAGTTTTAGGGTCTCTTCTGATATCTGCTTTATTTTCTTTTTATTGGCATATTGCTTTCTTATTATATAACCTTGTCATTTATTTCATCCCACAGCATATCAGTTGTCATCAGTGTTGTTAATATTTAATGCTGTTTTTGATGTGTCTATAAAATTGAGGTGGGATATATGCAAGGTCATATTGGGGCTTTTGTGGGCATGTTTTAATTTTCAACATCAACCTGAACTTTTATGTGAGCAATTGATGTTCTGTTTCACAGTCAGCCTTTTGGCTGCTATTACTGAGCTTCTCTGTCATCTCTTCCCATGGAGGTAGTCAGTATGAGACCTATCTATACATTCTGTATGCTGTCTATCCAAGTACACATTATGTTGTTGAAAAAGGTATTGCATTTAAGTCCATCTCAGAAAATTCTATCATGCGATCAGCAACTTTTGTTTCTTTGAAGCCATAGTTTCAAACTATTGTCCCTCTTTGTTCCAGCTCTCATTCCAATTATCAATAATGCATCTTGATTATATTTGTGATCAGTTCAGACTGAAGTTGGTAGAATTCAATTTCTTTATTCTTAAATTAGAATAATAGTCATACTAATTGGGCTTCCTTGTAGGTATATAGATATTTTCATATTACAGAAAGCATTGTACTTTAAGTTTTGAAATTCTCTTTAATCCACATTCACACAATTCAATAGTTCAGTCATATCAAGAAGAATTGTACAATCATTACCACAATTTCAGAATATTTTCTCTATACCCCCCCACTCCCATGGTTAAATCATCTTTAAATTGAGTTGTGTAATCACCTTGAGTCCTAGTACTCACCCCCCCTCCCACCTTCATTGTTTACTCCTGAAATAGCCTCACCCTCCCCAATCCCTGCTCACCCACCCCTATATCTCCTAGAAACCCTTTCATCAGTTAACTATATTTATCCACTCCTGTGCTTCAACTGGTAAATCCAACAGAAATAATAACAAAAAATAAAATGATATGGATAAGACAATAATATATAAAGACAAATAAAAAGCACCACCATCATTTTTTTTTTCCTAACCCACCACCATCAATATTTTAAAGGCCAGGGAAGAAGTTTTTATCATGGAGTAAGCAAGAGATCCTTACACCTAGAACAAATTCAGGATGGATCTAGAAGGTCAACTGATCAAATCCCAAGTTTGATCCAGCATAATCAGGATGACAATGATTTGTGTTTGGTAGTAAGTATTTCAGACCTTTGCCTGTAACTAGAGATCTGCCAGTGGCTTAATTTGTCTTGATATTCTGCAGATGGATTTTGGGCTCCCACTGTCCTCCATAGCCTTCCACAAATTGGGTGTTCATAATTTTAGGTCTGATATTACTTCTTTCATCATATTTGAGTTTATTGTCATCTTTGACTCATACGAGCTGGTTTTCTTCCATGTTGGCTTAGTGGACTCCTTACTTAGATGGCTTTTTATTTGAATACACACCTTAAAACCACAAACACGATTCCACTTGAGAGCCAGGCACCATCTGCTTTCTCACCACAATGTGTAGGACGCTCTTCAGTGATCTTTTCATGTGAGTGAGTATTGAGCAGGGCCATGTTTTCAGAACTGACTATTCTTGGGCTGGAGCTAGAGTTCATTTGGGGCCCATAATCTAGCTGCTTCTCCCGGGGATATTCATGACTCAGGTTTACTGTGGTGGTTGTGTGTGTTAGTCCAGGTATAGAGATCCAGGGAGACACTCGTGTATAAAAAAGAACTTTATATAAAAGAGCAACTGTATATTGAGAAAACATCCCTGCCCAGTCCAGATCAAGTCCATAAGTCTGATATTAGTCCATATGTCCAATACCAGTCTATAAATTCCTCTTCAGACTCAAGCAACACATGCAATGATGTTGAATGAGGAAAATCACAGGCCAGTGGGTGAAAAATCCGGATCCAGTGGTGGTGGAAGCATCTGAGCGATGTCATGGGTCTCCATATGACTCCTCCATCTCCAGGGCCCTGGCTCCATCAGTGTAGCTCCCAGTGGCTTGTCAACAGGAATGTCTCACAGGGAGACAAACAGAGTGAATCAGATACAGAAAACCTTAAGAGTAGAAACAACATTGTCAGAGATGGTGCCAGAAGATGAGCCTTCAGTCCAGAAGACACTCAGTATGACTCCAGGAGAACTGCCTTCACAAAGTAGAGTCTATTGTGATGTGGGTGGAATACACCCTACATGAGTAAAGCCTTCAGGACCTTCATTTACTGATGGGACATGACTCAAAAGGAGAAGAGATAGCTGAAAACACCAATTACCATATATGCTTGAGTGTAAGCCACGTTTTTTTTTTAATTTTAACAATTTATTAGGGGCTCATAAAATTCTTATCACAGTTCATACATATACATAAATCAATTGTATAAAGCACATCTGTACAGTCTTTGCCCTAATCATTTTTTCTCCTCTTTTCTTTTTTTACATTTTATTAGGGACTCATACAACTCTTATCACCATCCATACATATACATACATCAATTGTATAAAGCACATCCATACATTCCCTGCCCCAATCATTCTCAAGGCATTTGCTCTCCACTTAAGCCCCTTGCATCAGGTCCTCTTTTTTTTCCCCACTCCCTCCCCTTTCTCCCCTCCCTCATGTGCCCTTGGTAATTTATACATCGTTATTTTGTCATATCTTGCCCTATCCGGAGTCTCCCTTCCCCCCTTCTCTGCTGTCCCTCTCCCAGGGAAGAGGTCACATGTGGATCCTTGTAATCAGTTCCCCCTTTCCAACCCACTCACCCTCCACTCTCCCAGCATCGTCCCTCACACCCTTGGTCCTGAAGGTATCATCCACCCTGGATTCCCTGTACCTCCAGCCCTCATATGTACCAGTGTACAGCCTCTGTCCTATCCAGGCCTGCAAGGTAGAATTCGGATCATGGTAGTTGGGGGGGGGGGGAGGGAAGCATCCAGGATCTGGGGGAAAGCTGTGTTCTTCATCGGTACTACCTCGCACCCTAATTAACCCATCTCCTCTCCTAAACGCCTCTATGAGGGGGATCTCCATTGGCCGACACTTGGGCCTTGGGTCTCCACTCTGCACTTCCTCCTTCATTTAATATGGTATATATATATATATATATATATATATATATATATATATATATATATGGTATATATATATATATATACATATACATATACATATACACATATATACACATACATACACACACTTATATCGTTGTTTGTGTTTTTTTTTTGCATGATGCCTTATACCTGGTCCCTTGGCACCTCGTGATCGCACTGGCCAGTGTGCTTCTTCCATGTGGGTAAGCCACGTTTTTCAGCACATTTTAATGTAATTTTTGTGGTAAAATTAGGTGCTTCGGCAGATATTCAGGTCATATACTTGAGTATATACAGTAATGGAACTTAGAATGTAGGGATTTAGGAAAATTGAGAGTTGTAAAAAATGAAATGGAAGACAGAAATAGATATTCCTGGTGTTAGTGAACCAAAATGGACTAGCATTGGCCATTCTGAATCTAAATGTAGCTTGCTGAGAATGATAGATTCAAGAGGAATAGTGTTTCATGCATTGTCAAAAAGGACATTTCAAGATCTAGAGTATAATGCTGTCTGTGATGCAAAATCTATCATCATATAAGGAAATCCAAACAATTGTGATTATTCAAATTTACATACCAACCATTCAAGCTAGTGATACAGAAATTGAAAATTTTTACCTATGTACCTATGTCTCCATTCTGTAATTTATCAAACATGGGAATACTGCATAGTTTAAAATCATGAAAGGTGTTAGTCAGGTTTATATTGTCTTACCATACTTACTCAATCTGTATGATTAGCTCGATTATATGAAGAATGTGACACCAGAATTGGAGGAAGGCATATTAACAAACTGCAATATGCGGATGACACAAACTTGCTTGCTGAAAATGAAGAGAAATGGAAGCACTTGCTGATGAAGGTCAAGGATTGCAGCCTTCAGTATGGGTTACTACTCTATAAGGTAAACCAAAATACAACTGGACCAGTAGGTAACAGCATGATAAATGGAGAAAAGGTTGAAGTTGTCAAGGATTTTGTCTTGATTGTATCCACAATCAATGCTCATGGATGCAGCAGTCAAAGAGATCAGAAGACATGTATTTGGGTAACTGAATATTTTGAGTACCAAGTTGCACCTGACCATGCCGTGGCATTTTTTTTTCTTTTTTTACATTTTATTAGGGACTCATACAACTCTTATCACCATCCATACATATACATACATCAATTGTATAAAGCACATCCATACATTCCCTGCCCCAATCATTCTCAAGGCATTTGCTCTCCACTTAAGCCCCTTGCATCAGGTCCTCTTTTTTTTCCCCACTCCCTCCCCTTTCTCCCCTCCCTCATGTGCCCTTGGTAATTTATACATCGTTATTTTGTCATATCTTGCCCTATCCGGAGTCTCCCTTCCCCCCTTCTCTGCTGTCCCTCTCCCAGGGAAGAGGTCACATGTGGATCCTTGTAATCAGTTCCCCCTTTCCAACCCACTCACCCTCCACTCTCCCAGCATCGTCCCTCACACCCTTGGTCCTGAAGGTATCATCCACCCTGGATTCCCTGTACCTCCAGCCCTCATATGTACCAGTGTACAGCCTCTGTCCTATCCAGGCCTGCAAGGTAGAATTTGGATCATGGTAGTTGGGGTGAGGAAGCATCCAGGATCTGGGGGAAAGCTGTGTTCTTCATCGGTACTACCTCGCACCCTAATTAACCCATCTCCTCTCCTAAACGCCTCTATGAGGGGATCTCCATTGGCCGACACTTGGGCCTTGGGTCTCCACTCTGCACTTCCCCCTTCATTTAATATGGTATATATATACATATATACACATACATATACACATATATACACATACATACACACACTTACATCTTTTTTTTTGCATGATGCCTTATACCTGGTCCCTTGGGCACCTCGTGATCGCACTGGCCGGTGTGCTTCTTCCATGTGGGCATTTTTGCTTCTGAGCTAGATGGCCGCTTGTTCACCTTCAAGCCTTTAAGACCCCAGACACTATCTCTTTTGATAGCTGGGCACCATCAGCTTTCTTCACCACATTTACTTATGCACCCATTTGTCTTCAGCGATCCTATCATGGAGGTGTGCAATCAATGATATGATTTTTTGTTCTTTGATGCCTGGTAACTGACCCCTTTGGGACCCCTCGATCACACAGGCTGGTGTGTTCTTCCATGTGGACTTTGTTGCTTCTGAGCTAGATGGCCACTTGTTTATCTTCAAGCCTTTAAGACCCCAGTCACTACCTCTTTTGATAGCCGGGCACCATCAGCTTTCTTCACCACATTTACTTGTTCACCCACTTTGACTTCAGCCGTTGTGTCGGGAGAGTGAGCATCATAGAGTTCCAATTTAATAAAAGAAGGTATTCATGCATTGAGGGAGTGTTTGAGTAGAGGCCCAAGGTCCTTCCGCCACCTTAATACTTGACTTATAAATATAGACACATAGATCTATTTCCCCATCCTCCTACATATATTTGCATGTACATGTATTTATCTAGACCTCCATGAATGCCCTTTGACTCCTAGCTCTTTCCTCCATCTCCCTTGACTTTCCTCCTGCCCTACTACCATGCTTCGTCGCCACCTGGGCTAGAGTATACCTCTTCTCTAAGCAACCTTAACCTTGATCATTTCCCACCAGGCCTGCCACTCCCCCTTCTCTACCATTTGGGGTCCCATGTTTTTCCCTTGTCCCTGGGTTTGTTAACACCACTTCCTTATACCCCTCTCCCCCCCCACCCCAAGTCTCCCCGGAACTGTCGGTCCCGTTGTTTTTCCTCCAGATAGTTCATCCAGCCTGTCCTATTCAGACAGACCTGTGGAGACACTAACATGCATGAAAACAAGACAGAGGAAAACAAAGCAACAGTATACAACCAGGCAACAAAATAACAAAAACAAACCACTGACAAAGAACAGAACAAAACAGTTCACAAGAGAAAAGCTTGTAGTTAGTTCAGGGATCGTTTGCTGGCCCTTAGGAGCGTTTTCCAGTCCAGTCTTTTGGGGGCCATGGCATTTTTAATCATCTCATTCACATGTAAAAATTGGACATTGATTAAGGAAGATCAATGTAGAATCGATGTATTTGAATTATGGTGCTTGTGAAAAATATTGGAAGTAATTGGACTGCCAAAAAACAACAACAAATCTGTCTTGGAAGAAGTACAGCCGAAATGCTCCTTAGATACAAGGATGGCAAGATGTTGGACATTGGACAGGTTTTCAGGAGAGACCAGTCCCTGAAAGAATGCTTGTTACAGAAAAGGCACAACAAAAAAGATGGATTGACATGACTGAAATCATAGGCTCAAAGAGAAAACGTGTGTAAGGATGACACAAGAAACAAGCACTGTTTCCTTATGTTGTCGATAGGGTCACCGAGTCTGAACTGACTGGGTGGCACCTAACAAAACAAGATTGAATATATGCCATCAGTTATATCTATTTTTTATGTTCAAATAAATCTTTATTTTTTTAAATCATTTTATTGGGGGCCCATACAACTCTTATCACAATCCATAGCACATCAATTGTGTCAAGCACATTTGTACATTCGTTGCCCACATCATTCTCAAAACATTTGCTCTCCACTTAAGCCCTTGGCATCAGCTCCTCATTCCCCCCCCCCCGTCGCTGCCCTCTCTCTCTCATTAACCCTTGGCAATGTATTATTTTGTAATATCTTGCACTGTCCAACATCGCCCTCCACCAACTTTTCTGCTGTCCATTCCCCAGGGAGGAGGTTATATGTACATCCTTGTAATCGGTTTCCCCTCCCCCCCCCTCCTTCCACCCTCCTGGTATCCCCACTCTCACCACTGGTCCTGAAGGGATCATCTGTCCTGGATTCCCTGTTTCTCCAGTTCCTATCTGTACCAGTGTACATCCTCTCATCTAGCCAGATTTGTAAATTAGAATTGGGATCATGATAGTGGTGGCGAAGGAAGCATTAAAGAACTAGAAGAAAGTTGTAAGTTTCATTGTTGCTACAATGCACCCTGATTGGCTGTCTCGCCCCACCCCCCAACCCTTCTGTAAGGGGATGTCCAGTTGTCTACAGATGAGTCTCTCTTGGTTCCCTAATCTGCACCCCCCTCGTTCACAATGATAATATTTTTTGTTCTTTGATGGCTCCTACCTCATCCCTTTGACACCTCATAATCCCACAGGCTGGTGTGCTTCTTCCATGTGGGCTTTGTTGCTCCTCAGCTAGATGGTCGCTTGTTTACCTTGAGTCTTTAAGACCTTAGACACTATATCTTTTGCCACCATCAGTTTTCTTCACCACATTTGCTTATGCACTCATTTGTCTTCATCGATTGTGTTGGGAAGGTGAGCATCATGGAATGCCAGTTTAATAGAACACAGTGTTGCATTGAGGCAGTACTTGAATGGAGGCCCAATGTCTATCTACTACCTTAATACTAAACTTTGAGGGCCCCCCAGTCCCTTCAAACCTTGTGGATCTGTGCCTACTTATCTTTATGATGCGCCTCCTGCGACCCAGCAGTGTTGAATTTCCCTCTTACTAGCTCTCCTGGGTTGATTTCTGTGGAGTCCCTCTGGTATGTGTTACTCAGTCACCATCTTCCCTCCAAGATAGTTTTTTTAAAAAACATTTTATTAGGGGCTCATACATCCAAGATAGTTTTTATTGATTGTGTTATTAAACTTTTTTTGGTCTTCATTGCCTTTTTTCTTGACATTTTTTTTTCTTTGAGAGTGGTGTATTGAAGTCTTCTGTTCTTACTGTCGATGTGCCTTGGTCCTTTTTCAATTCTATGAGGATCTGATGTATTTCAAAGGTGTTTCATTGAGTGCATAGATGACTATTATAGTTATGGTTTTCTGAGCTATTTTTCCCTTTATCATTATGTAGTATTCAATCTTTTCTCGTTATGTTGTTTACCTTGAAGTTTATCTTCTTGGAGATTAATATTGTTACCCCTGCTGAGTTTTATTGCTGTTTGCTGGGTATGCTTTTGTTCCACCTCTGATTTTTAATGTCTTCAAGTCTCTGTTTGTGAGGTGTTTTTCTTGTAGGCAGCATATTGATGGGGCTTGCTTTCTTATCCATTCAGCTTCTCTCTGTCTCTGTACTGGTGTATTTAGTACATTAATATTCAGTGAAATTATTGACATGTATGTGTATTTGTTTCCACCATTTTGGTTTATATATGCGTGTGTTGTGTGTTTGGATGTGTATTGTGTTCAGTTTCTTTGTTCTTCCTGTGTCGTTCCCTTGCTCTGGTGTGCTGGTTCCGTGTGTGCTGTTGTTCCGTGTGTGCTGGTTTTTGTGAGGAATTGTCTTGAATGTTGGTTTCAGGTTTGTGTGTTGTTGCTGTTGGTTTTTTTGGCCACAGTACTTCATTGAGTACTTTTTGTAATGGTGGTCTTGCTTTTGGCTTTTCTTGTCTTGAAATAATTGTATTATACCACCATATTTAGTTGCTGAACCTTTGTGTGTAATTGATCTTTTTCTCTAGGTGCTTTTAGATTGTTTGTTGTTTCCGTTCTGATGTTCGACATCTTGACTACAATATGCCGTGGAGTTTGCCTTTTAGAATCTCTCCTGGCTGGGGTTCTTTTGGCTTCCTAAACAATCGGCTTTTTCTCTTTTAGACATTGAGCAAAGTTCTTTGGCTGGCGCTCTTGGACTAGTCTCTGTGTGGATGTAACTTTGTTTGTTTCTTCCTCTTCTGGAATTCCTACAAGATGCAGGTTGTTCCTCTTAATGGTGTCCCACATTATTATCAAGCTTTTCTCAGTCTCTTTTGCATTTTTTGGTTATTTGTCCTTCCTTTAGATTGGAATCTATAGATTTGTCTTTCAGTTCACTAATTTGGGTTTCTATCTCTTCAATTCTGTATCTCTATTTTTTTTACAGCCTCCCGCTTTTCCTTCATAGCAGGGGTGTCAAACTGGCCCTGTCGGCCGCATGTAGCCCCCGAGGAGCATTTTTTGTGGCCTGCGATGCTCTGAAATAAAATGAAAATAGAAAAAATTGTTATGAAGAAAATAGCACTTAGGGGAGATCGAGGCAATACCGTACACACAATTCCCTCGTTAACCCTTTATCTGAAGATGAGTATACATGTGGCCCAGTGCTTTTTGGGGGGCCTGCGGATGTGTATAAATGCACTGACCTAGTTCCAGTGATGATTGGAAGCGATCTGTCTGCCACTCTCAGTGTCACATAATGTAAAGAGATCCCAATAGTGAAAAGGTGAAAAAGAGCACTCTGGGTTGTGCTGTTATGATCATACCTAGCAGCAGTGCTAGTGAACATTTTTAGAGGGAAGCCATTACAATTGTGCATCACATTTGTCAGCTGCCCAAATCTTGGTGTTTTTTATTAGTTACTTTGTTATATTTTCCGGTCACAACATAAGACATAGTGAAAACTAGTAGAAGGAAAGCACTGTCAAGTTAAGGGTAAAACAATAATTTTAGTTTTATAAATACATTAAATAAAATAAATATTTAAATAAAAGCTATTATAGTATTTTAATTATCCTATCCATATTCCTGAATCCTCACTTCAAAATAGAAATTGAACAAAATTTGTAAATGTGATGTGGCCCATGTGAATCTTGCCTGTTGCACCAAATGGCCCGCTTTTTAATTGAGTTTGACACCCCTGCTTTGTAATTCTGCTATTGTAGTGTTTGATTTTTGTGTTTCTGTTTGTTTCTCTAATGAGGTTATAGCTTTTCTATTGTTTTATTTTTCCTTTCAGACTTCTTTCAGCTGTTGCATGAGCACAAACATCATTCTTTACATTCTTTTTCTGGGAAATCCATAACTTGTACAGTTTCAGGTATTACATTTAAGTCTGATTGCTATTTGGTTATTTGTTTATGTTTCTCTTGTTTTGTGTGTGTGTGTGTGTGTGTGTGTGTGTGACTAATATCTTCTGTTGTTTCCTTGTCATCTTGGAGTCTATTGGGAGTGTTATGTAGGCGATGTTATTTGGAACTGGTTAACTCTATTAGGTGGTGCAGTAGAGGGCTAATGGATAGTTTGTATTAAGTGTCTGAGGGAGGTTGCTAATTTATGTGTTAAGGGAGTCATATGAAATTTGGGGAGGAAATGTTATGAGTGTTGGGAGAGTGAAGGAAGCAGTAGGTTAAAAAAGAGGGTAGAGGATCAGGTAGTGTTATATAGTAGGTTAAAGGAAGGGGTATTTGGGCCTGAAATGCCTCATTTGCAACGATGGATCAATGGGTACTAGTATTTGAGAGCAAAAACAATTTTAAATATTGTGATAGTAGTATTAGTCTTTGGTTTTATGAGTCTGAAAATGTAAGAAAAATTTTGATGATCAGTACAGTGAAACTAAAAGACAGGTTAATGATGTTATGAAGTAAAACTTTGGATATTTAGACTAAAGAAAGGAAAATTAAAGAAAAGGGGTAAGAGATGACAGTTTTAATAATAGTAATAGGAAAAATCATACTAGCATAAGATGCAGGAGAGCTGTTAATGTATGTTTGTCCGGGACACTAAGCTTCACACAGAGCTTAGTCTCTGTTGTGGGTGCGAACTAGTAGGTAGATGGGGTGTTAGGGGTCTAGGAAATAAACCAATGAGATCGGAAGGAAAAAACGTAAAGTAATATATCATACAAATATATACAAATGATATATATAAACTCCCTTATATAAATTCCCTGCCTGGGCTTGTAAAACCTGTTCTGCCTGCCAAACCTGCTCCAGCTTCTTGTTTTGTGATGCAAATACTTAGTCAATGAGTCAGGTGTATGCAATCCAGGTATGTGTAACAACTAATATGAAAATAAATCCTCAGAGTGGCCCAATTATTTAAGGTACCAGGCCTTTGGGGTGTCTTCCGATCAGGGGTTGTGCTGAGTGGTACCTCAGGAGGGGGCTGGAGCTCTTGGTGTTAATCACTTAACACCTGCTTTCAGCTGCCCTGTTCTCAGCCCTGTGAGGCTCAGTAAGCTGTGAAGTACCCACTACTAGGAGTGAGTCCTAGACGGGGGATCTCCACTGGCAGTCTTCTGGTCTTGGCAGGAAGCCAAAGAAATTTATATTTTTATTTTCCCTGGTCCCAGTCTGGTCACTTCGAATTATGATCCTTTTGCTCCATCACACCCCACTGGCACGTACCCCCCACCCCCTCAGCTAGCTTCCCAATTCAAAGACCCGGGAATCTCCCCTCAGGCGGCCGAGGGGAGATGCCCTAAGCGGTTCTAATTGGCTGGTGTTTCTGCTCTCTCATTGTAGTCTATTTGTGTCTACCTATCTTTATGGTGACAATCCTGTGGTCCGGAAGTGCTATCCCTTTCAGTAACTCTTTTGCGCTGTTCTCTGCAGTGTGTGCTGCTTGGTCATCCTCCTCCTCCCAGCTGCCCCTCAATCCCCTCTCAGGTGCTGCTTATCTCCTCTTGCTGCTCTCATTGTCTTTCTTATTTGAAAGTTCATATCCCCTAGGAGGAGTCATCAGGCTGTAACCTGTTTGATAGGTGGGACTAGTGCTACAGTTTCCCACAGGGTCACGTTGACATAACATCTAACTGCCACAACAGCTAAAGGCAAACTGCTTGTGCTGCTCCTTTAAAACTGGAATTGAGAAAAACACATTTGCCCAATTAGTAGCTGCTATCAGATACTAGAAGAGATATTAATCTACTCAAGCAATAAAACCATTTCTGGGACAGCAGCTGCAATTGGAGTCACCACCTGGATAAGTTTCCAGGCACCCCCTGCCATTCTCAAAGATCCATCTGTTTTTTGCACTGACCAAATTGACAGGGACAGAAGAGGCATTTTCTGCATGCAATATGGGAATTAACAGAAGACCTTGTGAGAACAGGTTAGTAAGCAGGTCAACCTTGAAGCTAGGCCCTAATGAATGTCCTCACACAGCAGTGCTGCTGGAGATAAATCTGACAGCACACTGATCCAGAGACAAAAGCTGAGATTGCAATTTAAAGAGCCTCAAGGGTGGTCTAAATAACTAATTAGAAAGCTAATTGTACATCTGTGGAGTGGCAAACTCCTCCCCTTTAAAACTGTCATTTAGAAACTAGGAGTCTTCCCCTAGACAATGAATGACCCTTCTTAATTTGTGAAAGGGACCCCTACTACATTCCGGGAGCAAAGCATATTTTATCTATGCTTAAGGTATCCTTTTCACCATGCCAGAAGGACTCACATACTTTCTTTGGAAATGATTCTATCTATGCTTTAATAAAATTGTTGCCCAGCCTGTGTGATCACAAGGTGTAGATGGGATCAGAAAGTGTTAGGGAGCTAGAGGCAGAAACCTCTACCTCTACCTGCCAAGGCCTCCCTCCACCCTTACAGACTGTGGGAAGCTGCTCCAGGCTGGATGGCATGAATAAATTCAGGCAGTTGAGACGAAGCCAGTACTCTTGGGAGGACCTCAATCTAGGCCAGGTGAGCTTAATTGAGTCAATGGAGTCAACCAGTACTGTCAACCACGCCTCCCAGTGGAGGGCCCTGAAAAGTCAGAATTACAAGGAGATGACAAGCAATTCTCCAGGTCTCCAGACCCCATATGCTAATTGCCATACATTCCTCACTACCCCTGTAAAAACCCTCGCCCCCAGCTGCTGAATGGGACTTCCCTGACCTGTCCGCCTAGGTCACGAAACCTCGGCAGGGAGCCGCCCTACTGCCCCACCTAATAAAGCTATTTCTGTTTCTGCTTTCCTTGTCCTGTCAGTTATGTCTGTCTTCCTCCCTGTACCTCAGTTTCACCTTTACACTTCTATCCTTTATAAAAATTCACTTGGATCACAAACCAGGCTTCGGTGTGAATTCATTCTCATGGGAAGCCAATGACCCAGGTATTTCCACCTGAGGAATCTAACAGTATCAGACATCAGGAGACCCCAAACCATCATATGATGTGAATGAAGGGAGTCGGATGGAGACTCAAAGTCCATCTGTAGACAATTGGACATCCCTCACAGGAGGGACAAGTCAGCCAGAGTGCAGTACAGCACCGACGAGACACACATTTCTTTAGTTCTTTAGTGCTTCCCGCACCCCACCCCACCCACCTATCATGACCCCACTTCTACTTTACAAATTCCAGTTCTAGCTTACAAATCTAGCTAGACCAGATGGTACAGATAAGAGCTCTTGTCACACGGGATCCAGGACAGATAAACACATCAGGAACAGTAATGGGAGTAGCAATACTATCAGCGTAGGCCACTTAGGGGGAATGTAGGGGGAGAAGGGGGAGAAACAGAGAATTGATTACAATGATGATGTAGACATAACCCCCACACCCTGAGGGGGACAAACAACAGCAATGTGGGTGAAGGGAGACAGAAGATGGTGTAAGATAGGAAAACGATAATAATTTATCAAGGGTCTTGAGGGTGGGAGGGTGGGTGAGGGAGGGAAAAAAGGAGCTGATATCAAGGGCTCAAGTAGAAAGAAAATGTTTTGAAAATGATGATGGCAACATATGTACAAATATGCTTGACTCCACTGATGTATGGATTGTTATAAAAGAGATGTAAGAGCCCCTAATAAAGTGATTAAAAAACCCCACACTAAAAACTGGCTTAACCGCTGCTGGTGCTTGTGTGTGTGTAAGCACAGCTTATACCTGGACCCTTACAAACCACATAGGTCTAGAGTTTGCTAGTCCCCCCATAGACAACAGCTCAGTTCGGAAGTAATGGTCTCCAGCCCTATATTCTTCAATTCCTTGATGGTGCAATCTTTGCACCCTGATCTTTGCAATCCCTCCAGGAAAACATAATTGCGTTGGCTTTACCATTTTCCTAAGTAGAGGTAGCTTTACTAGCTTCCACTCCTGCCCCTGCCATAGTAGTCCATGTTCTAGAGTCAGGTAGCCATATGGGGTACTGGCAGTCAGTGAGTCTGTCTATTCCATTTATGTGTTCTAGAACAGGGAAATTACTATAGGATAGGTTTGGGCTCATACTGGATCCCCTGTGAGATCAACCTGAGCTAAGACTCCATTATAACTTGACCTTTATATGTTCCTAGTCTGATTGTGGGACCTTAAAATTTAGGGTCACTTAGATTAATGTCAGTTTGGAGCCAATGTCCAGTAACCATCCCCAACGTCTGATTATTTCCTTTCTCCAATGAATTGTCACTTATAAAAGGCACAGTTTCCACTGGGCAGGCCTGGGAGAAAGGCTAACTATGCATTTTTTATTAGTGTAGTGGGTGCCTTCCTCAAAGGGACCTGGCTTCCCCGTAAATGAAGGGTTTGTGAACTGGCTCAATTTTTGGGAATTGATCGAGCATTTGCGACTCTATATCTGGCTATTTGAATTAGACTGCTATTCAACTGGCCTAGAATTTTTCAACTTGTACAGATCAATGATAGATTTGGTAGGTTTCTCATTTATTTCACTCCTAGGGACACTCTGCTTAGGTATCCAATGCCATACAAATCAGGCTATTGTGTTACTACTTTGACTCTGCTAACCATTTGGCAACCACACCCACCTTGTCTCTGTTAAATGCTACTGCTTACCGCCTACTACCATGGGACCCAATCAGCCATGTTATGTGCAAACGTCTTAATTAGGGTATTTTCCACTGTCAAAACTGGCTCAAAATAAAATATCAATCACAGCAGTCTTTAGAGATACTTATGATCCCTTCAGAAATTTGTTTCCCACTGAGAGAAAAGGTGTGTCCTCAGTGCATTCCATTTGTGAGTCTATGGGTCTGCCCTGAAACACGCCCATTCCCTTAATCCTCTAAAGTATACCAAGCTAGGTCTGGTACTTCAACTTAACTTGCTCTAAGCCACTGCAGAAGCTTTGCTTCAGTAAACCAAACAGATAAACTATTAGATTCTGTCCTAACGTCTGGTGCTGAAACACTGACTGAAGGATCAGTGCTTAGTTGGTCCATGTCAACACATTCAGACTGATGCAACCGTTCGCTCCTTGCATCATCATCTCACTCCCGCACACATTCCTCGGGTCTCTGCCTGTACATACTAGAAAATGCTAGCAGTCCTTTAAGAGGATAGCACAGCTCTTTCTGGATCAATATTTGGAGGTCACCTTTGGGATTACTGAGACAAGTTTAGAGGCAGTGTCGAAGCAGGCATGAGTGTCGAAGGTGTTTCCCAGCAAGTGTCAGCATTATCTTGCAAGGCATCTGCTGCAGGGAATGCTCCAGATACAACTCCAGGTTCCCTATCAGCAGGGCAAGTTGGGCTAAGCTCAAGTGCAGGTGGAGGGGACAATGGCTTTACTAATGATGGATTAAACTCTTCAGATGTGAGTGGTAGTGTTGTTGGCTGAAGTAACTCAATGGCATGTCAAGGATCCATGTTCTGATATTTCTGAGAATAACCTTTCCGTGTGTCCCTATGATGGTTCGATTTTATATCAGTTTGATGCATCTGTGTGAAAGTATGGGTAGAGTTCAATCTCAATAAGGCCCTCTCCTTGGAGGAGGTGCCCAATTTAGAGAGATGCCATGGACAACTTTCCTTCCCTCTCCCTCCATCCTGCTTACCTTGATTCTGCGTCTCTAGGATTCATGGCCGAGCCGGCCTGCTGATCATAGGAGCTGCAGTGCCCTGCCCTCTTCCTGCTGACCTTACATCCAGATGCTCTTGCCCCTACTGGCCTGTGATTTTCCCGATTCCTGCTTTGCCTTTCCTTCATTGGCTGGAAGCTGGGTGAGTCTAAAGGGGACTTCATCTAGCATCTGACCCATGGACTTGAGTTGAACTGGGCTGGGCTTCCTGGTGTAAATTTATTTTTGCTATAAAGTTATTTGAGTGTAGTTTGATTTATTTCTCTAGAAAACTCAGCGTAGCACAGTCCTCTCCACCGTAACTTTCAGGTTCCCATTTAGTCCCAATCCATGCTCTCCTGTTAACATCAGAAATCATTCTAAGTAGAGGGTTCAGTTAGTGTTGTAATTCAGCCACTCTTTTTTTTTTTAGATTTAGTACTTTTAAAAAAAAACATTTTATTAGGGGTTCATACAACTCTTATCACAACCCATACATATACATACATCAATTGTATAAAGCACATCTATACATTATTTGCCCTAATCATTTTCAAAGCATTTGCTCTCCACTTAAGCCCTCTGCATCAGGTCCTCTTTTTTCCCCCCCTCCATCCCCGCTCCTCCCTCCCTCATGAGCCCTTGATAATTTATAGATTGTTATTTTGTCATATCTTGCCCTATCCAGAGTCTACCGCCCCCCCCCTTCTCTGCCGTCCATCTCCCAGGGAGGAGGTCACATGTGGATCCTTGTAATCAGTTCCCCCTTTCCAACCCACTCACCCTCCACTCTCCCAGCATCGGCCCTCACACCCCTGGTCCTGAAGGTATCATCCACCCTGGATTCCCTGTGCCTCCAGCTCCCATATGCACCAGTGTACAACCTCTGCCCTATCCAGTCCTGCAAGGTAGAATTCGGATCATGGTAGGTGGCGGGAGGAAGCATCCAGGATCTGGGGGAAAGCTGTGTTCTTCATCGGTACTACATCGCACCCTGACTGACCCATCTCCTCTCCTAAACCCCTCTATGAGGGGATCTCCAGTGGCCGACAAATGGGCTTTGGGTCTCCACTCTGCACTTCCCCCTTCATTCACTATGGTGTGTGTGTGTGTGTGTATATATATATTGCATGATGCCTTATACCTGGTCCCTTTGGCACCTCGTGATTGCACAGGCTGGTGTGCTTCTTCCATGTGGCCTTTATTGCTTCTGAGCTAGATGGCCGCTTGTTCACCTTCAAGCCTTTAAGACCCCAGACACTATCTCTTTCGATAGTCGGGCACCATCAGCTTTCTTCGCCACATTTGCTTATGCACCTGTTTGTCTTCGGTGATTGTATCATGGAGGTGTGCAGCCAATGATATGATTTTTTGTTCTTTGATATCTGTTCCCTTCGGGACCATGCAATCACACAGGCTGGTGTGTTCTTCCATGTGGGCTTTGTTGCTTCTGAGCTAGATGTCCGCTTGTATATCTTCAAGCCTTTAAGACCCCAGACACTATCTCTTTTGATAGCCGGGCACCATCAGCTTTCTTCACATTTACTTGTTCACCCGCTTTGGCTTCAGCAGTTGTGTCGGGAGGGTGAGCATCACAGAGTGCCAATTTAATAAAAGAAAGTATTCATGCATTGAGGGAGTGCTACTATCTACTTTTTTGCGACACTTCGCTGTAGTACTTTTATCTTCAGTGATCATTTCATGAAGGTGAGTACTGAGCAGGGCCATGATAATTCTTTTTAAGTGTGAGCCCCCAAACCATTCCTGAATCTATGCTTTTTAAAAAATTTGCTAACTTAGGAGTTAATACAAATGTCATATTATTCCATAGTTCAATCACATCAAACAGAATTGTAAAATTGCTGCCACAATCAGTCTCCACACATACATTTCCCTCCTAGACTACTTGACATCATCTCCCTCTTACTTCCCCCGACCCTCTTTATCCTCGCCCCCCCAAACTATTGTTATATTTTCTTTCTCAAAGTCTCTGGGTCTCATTTACTAAAAAGCAGAAACAAATAACAGCTTCAAGAAAGTGACCCCCATGGTGCTGCACCCCTGAGACACACCTTAATATACCCAAGCACATGCAACACACAGTAGAGGGGCTGTCACAAGATTTCCAGAATAATAGATATCTTAACCCAGCATAAAGGGGGTTGATGTAACATGACCTTATTTGTCCACCAACCATCAGTACACCACTCTTGGTACAGCTGTTTTCTGCTTCCTCAGGCACCATGTATTTCCAGCTTAAGTCCTCATGTTACAAGTGTGTCTGAGGTAGAGTCTAGTTCACCCAGTGGGATTCCCATATGGGGCTCACTGATGTAGCCTCTGGAGCATGCATGCACCCCAAAGATCCAGGATTTGGTGTCCCAGCATTTTATGGCACCTGGTCTGCTTTCCTGGGATACCCCCCCCCCAGATGCCCTACACCAGTTCTGCCCACCCATTGCATGCCACTGAAGACACCTCCCATTTATTGTTGCCAAGAGCATCCTCAGTCTTTTGTCCCCCACCTGGAGGTTAGCTCTCCCTCCCCTCCCTTCAACAGGCATGCACCTATGTACCCCCAAATTTGACCATTCCCTTTCATCTCCTGTGCGGCACCTCGCATCAGTAAACCCCATTCCTCCGACGGGGCTACCTCCCTCTCTGGGAGACCTCACCACAGATCTAAATGGCTACTATTCAGCGAACAGCCACTACCCCCTCGCACCCTCCATTTGATCCCAGCTGTCGTGAGGTGACCTCCGGCCAAGTGACCTACACTATACTCACCAGGAGCAGATGATGTGTAGGTCATTGGCACTGGTCCAGCTCGTTAGCGGCCTGTCTGACCCCAGCCAGACGACTGCATGGCCTGCACGCTTGAGCTTGCGCCCCTTCTGCTGCTTGTTCCTGCTGCTCTGGACTCACACAGTGCTTGTCCTTTCGTGCTTCACTCGCTTCCCTCAGCATGTCTTCCAGAGCCCTCCACGACGTGAGGGGTCTCATTGCTGTTCTTCAGGCATGCGCAGTACTCATCATGTTTATGTACCAGAGGTTTTTTATCCATTGTTGGGAATGGAGGCCGCTTCTAGCAATTGTGAGCTGTGCTGTGATGAACATGGGGGAGCAAATGTCTGCTTATGATGTTTTTTTATTTCTTTGGGGTATATGTTCAGTAATGGTATTGCTGGATCATATGGTAGTTCAGTTGCCATCTAGGTATCGCCATACTGCCTTCCTGAGTGTCTGTACATATTTACAAGTCCACCAGCAGAGGATAAGAGTTCCTATCTCACCACACACTCTCCAACATTTGCTGTTCTCAGCTTTTTTACTTTAACTGGGCTACAGTTATGGGTGTTAGGTGGTATCTCATGGTTGCTTTGACTTGCATTTCCTGGATAGCTAATGACTGAGAGAACTTACTCATATGTTTATTAGTTATTCGCGTATCATCCTTTGTGAATCATCTGCTCCGGTCCTTTGCCCACTTTTTCATAGGGCTACTAGTTTGTTTTTCTTGCCACCTTGTAAATTCTGTAGATTTTAGTAATTAGTCCTTTGTTATGTCATTACTAAATATCTTTTCCCAGTCTATGGGTCTTTTTACTCTTTCAATGAAGTCTTTTAATGTATGCAAGTTTTTTTATTTTTTAATATGTCCCACTATTTAGTTTTCTATGGATTGTGTCAGCTTTGTTATTTCTGATAGCCCATCTACTGCACTAGGGTTCCTAGTTTTGTCCCAGTTTTCTGATCCTGAGAGCTTTGGGTTTTACATTTGGAATTTGATCCATCTTGAGTTTGTTTATGTGCATGGGTGAGGCAGTGGTCTTTTTTTGTTCTTCTGCAAGTGGATAGCCAGTATTTCCAATAGCATTTATTGAAGAGGTGTCTGCTTCCCATTTAATGTTTTTTAGGCCTTTGTCAAAAATAAGTTCTCTGTCTGTGGAAGCTAGAGGGTAGACAGGTGTTATTTTTGTGAAGGGAAGACAATATAAAACAAGAGATTGGCAAAAAACATTGGAAATGACAAGACAATGGTAGATTTAACGAGTTATTTAATGTAAAACTGATGTCGGCTCTATAAACCTTCACCTAAGTAACAATAGAAAATATTTTTAAAAACTTAAAAAAATTCTCTGTCTCTGAATTCTATTCTTTAATGACTATTTTAACACAGACACACACACGTTCTATTTTGTTACCATTAGACTCAGAGTTTAATGATAAAAATTACATTAAAACAGAACAGAAAAGTTGGTGAAGGGAGACGTCGGACAGTACAAAAAAATAAAAGGAATTTTTTTTAATTAATTTTTTTAACAATTTATTGGGGCTGATACAATTCTTTTCACAGTTCATACATATACATACATCAATTGTATAAAGCACATCTGTACAGTCTTTGCCCTAATCATTTTTTTCTCTTTTCTTC
The DNA here is from genome assembly GCF_050624435.1 of Tenrec ecaudatus. Classification (NCBI taxonomy): domain Eukaryota; kingdom Metazoa; phylum Chordata; class Mammalia; order Afrosoricida; family Tenrecidae; genus Tenrec; species Tenrec ecaudatus. The sequence continues at coordinate 25,708 of NW_027459075.1, read as the reverse complement.
TTTTACATTTTATTAGGGACTCAAACAACTCTTACCACAATCCATACATATACATACATCAATTGTATAAAGCACATCCATACATTCCCTGCCCCAATCATTCTCAAGGCATTTGCTCTCCACTTAAGCCCCTTGCATCAGGTCCTCTTTTGAAATTTTTGTTTTTTAAAAAAGTGACTTAAATAAGGAAAACTGTGCATGAGCAGCCAGTAGTAACTATTGGTCTCTCTGCACTCGGAGGAAACAAGAGTGAAGTCAAAAGACTTGTTGAATACAATTATTACAATAGAATGATGAACAACCCAAACATTAGTCTCTATAATCTTGAGCTTGGAAAACCTAAATGGTGCCTGACTACCGCTACCTATTACTCTGAACACAATCACATTAGAAGGTCCTCAATGGAATGGGGGTAAAATGTGGAACAGAACTCATGATCATAAAACAGACTGGGTTTACTGGTTGAATGGAGTCTAGTAGCATACCCCAAGAATATAACCAATGTCCTCTAGGCGTGGAACTGAAATGACCTTTTTTAAAACCATCAACAGCTTAAAACCCAAAGGGCAGCATTTACCCAATGACAAAGTCCAGAGGGTTACTAAAGAAGGAGTGATGGTAAGAGAAAGCCCAGTGGGGAAGTAGGATGGCACATGGAAGGTATTGGAGTGGATGTGCAAAATCAATGTGTATGAATTTTTCGATGTAAAACTGATGAACTTCTCTGTAAACCTTCACTTAATTGGTAATAAGTATACTTCCCTTCCCCCACCCTAACAGTTTCAGAGTCTCAAATGTTTTCGTGTGTTGTATCTTCATTTTCATTTGACTCTAAATATTCACTGGTTGTTTGTATAATGGTTTAATTTCCATATAATTGTGTATTTCAGTTTCATTGTGTTACCAAATTCTGTTTACATTCAATTGTGATCAAGAAATATACTTTGTCGCAGTCTGCTCCAGCAAGGGGACAGCATGCCACCAGCTGTTGTCAGTTGTCCAGTTCCCTCTGTGTCCCATTAGCTTCCCCCAGGAACGTCATCCTCCGAGCCTGGCGTGCCAGCGTGGGGTCTAGTCCCGCTCTCTTTCTCTTCCTCTCTCCTGGCCTGCCTCTGTATGGGTGTGGCATGCTGGCTCCTCTCCCTAGCCTGTAGCTCTCTCTCTTCATGCATCCTTCCATGTGACCATGCTGTCCTCATGGTTTGGTGCTTCATAGTAGGGTCTACATGCACTCCAGGCTGGGAGAGGCAGCTCCTGGACAGTCTTGAAGGCCAGCGAAGAGACCCAGGATTTTTGTATAGTTCTTTTCTCTTTTTAAAAAATTTTTCTTATTGATTTACTATTTTTATTTTAAAAAATCATTTTGGGCTATGTCATAGTCGGTGTACCTACCTATATAGGATAGGTATGGGAGGCATGCTTGAGGTGAGAGCATTGGGACCAACGGTTCCAGGGAGACCTGGGAGGTCAGAGTGGTGGAGGAAGGGGGTGCTGAGCAGGCTGTGCCATGGACAGGGGAACAACTGGGGTGTCAGAGCCAGTAATGAGGATATAGGGATCCAAGGTGGGGGTGGTGGTAATGTTGGAGCAACAGCAGACTAGCTAAGGGGGTTACCAAGAGGCAGAAATAAGGGGAAAGTGGCAGTGGGACAGGAGGAAGGTAAAAGGCAACAGAGGAAGGACCAAGGAAGCAAAGCAATGGATAGAGGTATAAACATAGTGGTGTGCATATGTAAATACATTAATCTACAAAAATAGAGGTATTGGCCCATGTACATATATTTATATGGCAATACCCTGAGGTAGGGGATGGACTTTGGGCATCCACTCATATCCTCCTTCAATTCAAGAACACTTTGTTCTATGGGGACCCAATGCCCATCTGTAGACAACTGGACATCCATTGCAGAGCGGTAGTGGGGAGATGAGTCACTCAGGCTTCAGTGTAGCAATAACGAAACTCACAACTTTCCTCTAGTTCTTAAACACTTCCTCCCCCCAACTATCATGATCCCACTTCTACCTTGCAAACCTGGTTAGACCAGAGGATGCACAGCGGTACAGTTGGGATTTGGAAACAGGGAATCTAGGACAGATGAACCCCCTCAGGACCAACAGTGAGAGTGGTGATACCGGGAGGGAAGGAGGGGTAGAAAGGGGAAACCAATCACGGGGATCTATATATAACCTCCTCTCTGGGGAATGGGCAACAGGAAAGTGGGTGAAGGGAGATGCCTGGCAGTGTAAGACAAGATAAAATAATAATTTATAAATTATCAAGGGTTCATGAGGGAGAGGGGAGCGGGGAGGGAGAGGGAGAGAAAAAAGGAAAATGAGGAGCTTATTCCAGGAACCAAAGCGGAATGCGAAGTTTGAGAATGATGAGGGCAATGAATGTATAAGTGTGCCTTACACAATTGATGTATGTGTGGATTGTGATAAGAATTGCATGAGCCCCAATACATAAATTTTTTAAAAAAGAGAAAGTTTTGTTCTAACCAGTCAGCAGCATGAGATGTTTACCCTCCTGACACAATCGCTGAAGACAAAATAGGTGCATAAACAAATGTGGTGAAGAGGGCAAATGGTGCCCGGTTATTAAAAGATATAGTGTCTGGGGTCTAAAAGGCTTGATGTCACACAAGCTGCCATTCAGCAGTGAAGCAACAAGTCCACATGGAAGAAGCACATCGCTGGTGTGATCATGAGGAGTCATAGGAACTGGGCATCAGCAGACACATAACAAATAAAAACGAGAGGGCTGGAGCAGAGATCCAAAGCTCATCTGTAGATAGTGGAACAATCTCCCCACAGAGGGACCACAGGGAAGGATGAGTCAACTTTCCTCTAGTTCTTAAATATTTCCTCCCCACCACTATCATGATCCCAATTCTATCTTAAAATCTGGCTAGACCAGAGGATGTACACGGGTACAGAAAGAAACACAGGGGATCCAGGACAGATGAACCCCTCAGGACTAGTGGTGAGAGTGGTGATAATTCAAGGGTGGAGGAAAGGTGGGATAGAATGGAGGAACCGATTACAAGGATCTACAATATAAGCCCCTCCCTGAGGAACAGGCAACAGAAAAGTGGGTGAAAGGAGATGTTGGACAGTGTAAGACATAACAAAATAATAGTAATTTATAAATTGTCAAGGGTTCATGAGGGAAGGGGGTGGGGAGGGAGGGGAAAAATGAGGAGCTGATACCAAGGCCTCAAGTAGAAAGAAAGTATTTTGAGAATGATGATGGAAATAAATGTACACATGTGCTTGACACAATGGGTGTAGATATGGATTGTGGTAAAATGATTAAAAAAGAGAGAAAGGAATATAGTCATTGTACAAAAAATAAGAAAAGAATATAAGCCAGGTGACATTCCACCATTTCCAGATCTAGCTCTTTCTTTTTTATTAAATCAGTTTTTGGGGGGCTCATACAACTTAAAAAATAGTTTTATTGGGGGCTTGTATAACTCTTATCACAATCCATAAATATATCAATTTTCAAGCACATTTGTACATTTGTTCTCATCATTTTCCCTTTTGTGTTCAACTTTGAGTGACTTTCTAGTATCATTCCTTCACATTTCTCACGTTGGAGGACTGGCTTTAAGTTTTCTTGTATGGGAGTCTAATAGCTATGAACGCTCAGCTTTTATCTTGGAATACTTAACTTTTTTTGAAGGACAATTTTTACAGTCCTTAATTTTTGAAGGACCGCTCTACAACTTGTACAGTGTGAGCATTTTTCATAAAACAAGTATGGATAGATATAATCATATTTATCATATGAGCAAGGGGAACACTGCGGAGCATGTTTGGGAACATGGCAGGGCTGAAAGAGACAGGTTTTGTGCTACATTTTATTCATTCCTAAACAGTGTTATATGAAAAAAGAAACTTTTAATTAAAAATATCTTTTGAAAGAAGGGCTTGGCTCCCCTCCTTGACCCCAGTGAAAAAGCCTATCACTCATACCTGGCCTGCCCTCAAAAGATCAGGTGATATTTTTACATCATTTACCACAATTCATATGCATTCTGATTCAACCCATTAATTGCAGCAATACCGTCAATGTACCATTTGAGTTCAGTTCCCGATCTGCAGGGGAAGAGTGCAAATCTTGGAGGTCCTGCCTATCTCTGTTCGATGAGTAAACCTGGCATCCTTTAGGGTTATGTTCTTAACTTCTCCCCCACTCTAGACAGAACCTTCTGTTGTGATCCTTTTCATAACACTTGGTCATGGTAGCTGGGTGCCGAACAATGTTTTCAATTTCTAGGTTGTGAAGACTGACGTTTTCCTGGTCCTTCAGTCTGGGCACTTAATTCGGAGACCTGGGTTTGCTGACCTGGGTTTGACCAGAGCCTGAGCTGAATGTCTTTGGGTTGAGGCTCATAGCAGAGTTGTATGCCACTTCGGGTGTTTATTAGCATACCTGAAACTCTGTAATGTGTCCTGTTAAACACCTACCCTGAGCATTTCTCTTGGCACTATAACTTATTGAGTTATTAAATTCTTTCATCACGCATTTTGTCTGTGAGTTTCTGTGTAGCCGTTGCAATGGATACATGCAAAAGTAAAAGAGTGGACACTAATCAAGACTATATAATGCATATATAATAAATGTACAAAGAGACCAGGAGACTTACTTACCATCTTTGGGATAGTGCGTGCCTTTAGGACGAGTAAAAGGTTGCAATCAATAGAATACGACCTTCACCTCTATCTAAAATATTTTATATCTTTTAAAAAGAAAAATTTCAAAATATTATATTAAATGTATCTAGTTGATGGGTATATGGGTTTTCTCCTAAAACTGTATTTTCTAATTATTTGAGATATTTTATAATTGAAGAACAAAGGACAAAATTGAAATATAGATATTTTTTAATTGAAAAACTGCAAATACAGTGACTCATTTCACATTACAGTAGTACATTCAGATAAACAAATGACCATCAATTTTGGTATAAAACTATATTTTTATCTTTTTTGAACATATAGTTCAATTCCCAGTGCAAAAACACTCCAATGAAAAAAAGATTAATGTACAATAAATACAAGCCTACAGGTGTAACCACAGTACCAATATTTACATGTGGTAAAGTGGTTCCAAACGAACAAGAGTCCTCTCCTTTATTGTCTAGAGGACACTCTGCTTACAGAGGGAAGCCCTTCTGGAAAGTCTGCACTCAGCAGCCATTGGGAAGTGTAACAGAGGACAGAGCTGAATAACCAGACAGTAAAGCTCTTAGGTTCAGGGTAATGGTTTCATGGGACATACCATTATTTGGCTTATTAACATGTTTGGTGCTTCTGTTCTACCTCCTCCTTCAGTTGTCAGGCACAGTTGGTGTCGATTCATGTGGAACAACAGAATCGAATAGAGTAGGATTCTGGAATGCATGGCTAATTAGCTGCCTCCATAAACAATGCCCTCCTTTGTCACGAGTCCAAATGAACTGCATGGTGCCTGGCTACCACTGCTGAGCATTTTGATCAAAGAGTTCAGAGAAGGATCCTGAACAAAATGGGGCAAAAATACAGACAAGAATAGAAAATTCTCATAATTCCCAACTTTCTGGAGCCATGGAGGGTGGCTGAACTCCTAAAACTATTGCCTTAAACCAGAAATGTACCATAATGTCTTCTTGAAACCAAGTAATAGTTTGGCTTAACTAGTAAAAAAAAAAAGTCTGCTTTGAGCTTGATGATCTTTTAACAACTATGTATGTGGAATAAAATGGAAAACAACTTGAAGTATTTGCCTGGGACTTTAAACAAAAAACAAAGCCAACCACACTGCCATGAAATCAATTCTGATTCACAATGACCTTACAGGACCGAGTAGACCTGCCCCTGTGCGTTTCTGAGACCGCAACTCTTCATGGGAGCAGACAGCCATGTCTTTCTCCCAAGTCTGTTGGATTTAAAGTGCTGCTTTTGTGGCTAGCAGCCCAGTGCTGTCATCACCATGCCACCGGGACTCCCCTGGAACTCTAAGGGGAGTGAATTTATGCTAACAGATGAGCAACAACTCAAAAAAGCTGAAAATGGCTACAGACCGGAGGAATATAATCCGTATCAGCAAACTGTATACATTAAAAACTGCTGAAGTGATGTATGTTTTGTTGTGTGTCTGCTTAAGAAAACATAAATGAAATTTAAAAGGAAAAATATGATAAAGCTGTCTAGAGCCCTACTTTACATTTTAATCTTTGAAGCCAAAGTCACTACGAATTGTAATTGACTCGATGGCAATGAGAGCTTAAGTCGAAAATGCAGTATTGGAACTGCATTATCTTAACCCACTTTCTCTGTCAGGCCTGACCAAGTGTTTCCATCATGTTTTCCCAGTGGTAAAATTGGGAGTTTTATAAAAATGTGCTCTTGTCCAACACGTGTATGTTCCCAGGATCTGGCACAGAGCACATGCTGCTGCAACGAGCCAGACACCACAGTCGCCCTGTTTCTGAGGACCATGGCCAATAAGCTGCAAGTGATTAAGGCATCACAGTGGCTCAGGTTTTAAGATTTTCTTTTCAGAATGAATTCCAAGAAAGCAAGCAGTCTTTACACACAGAGGGATGCCGGAGAAATCTTACTGATTAATTTGTTGAGAGCTCTGAGTTTTTCTTCCAAGATGAGGCTGTTTTTCTCAGCTCCTCTTTGTTTCTCTTCAGTAACCTGGAGGGCTTTTAGCAGGTGTGCGTTCTCCACATAAAGCTCCTTGAGCAGCAAATTGGACTTCACGCTGTTTTCAAACTAGAGAGGGAAGAGAGCCACCCATTACTGTGAGTGCAGGGAAGGGGTACATGCTCCCGACCCTGTTCATTCCACGGTCGTTGAAATGATAACTTTAGGTTCTTAAGGATATAACAAAAATATTGCGTGTATGACACTTCTTGTTACCCTGAAGTGAGACCTCCAACTGAGGGTGTGATGAATTATGTACTGGAGAAAATTTAAGGGAAATTGTGGGAATCAGTTTAACCGGAAGACCCAAGAGTCACAAATCAACAGTTCTCAGAAAGGCTATTGTACGATACAATAATGAATTGCAAAGAATGACAACAATTTTTGGTTCTTTACTGCCCCTTGCCCTAGGAATCACTGTGTCCCTGACCCCCACTGCTGTTTCCTGAGTCTGAGCTTTCTGCCAAACCCATACGGTTTCACAGATGTGAATGACAGGAAACACTAGCAATGACCTCATTCAAAATACAAGGGCACAAGAATCCCAGCATGGGGTTCAGTCAACACCAAATTTCACTTGTAGAACATAGTCAGTAAGCGCCCACATGCCAGGTCTTGCTCTAGCACTAGCGAAGCAGTGGTGAACGTAGTCTCTGGGCTGTGCACCACATATGCTAATGAGAACCAAACTTAGTATGCCATATGGGGGAAGTGCTGAGAAAGCCAAGCAAGGAGCAAGAGGGGGGCAACTAGTTGGTTGAGGGAACTGTAACGACTAATGTAAACCTCAATTTGACTAGACTATGATTCTCATCAGTCTGACAGGTGCTTTTTCATAATGGAATCAACTTTCATTTTTGTGATCTGATATGAACAGCCAATCAGTTGAAAGGGAAATTGCCTCGGGAGTGTGGCCAGCTTCCTTTATCGAAGTGGAAGTTGTGGCAAAGTTTGCTCTCTTTCTTGACCTGCACTCTAGTTGCCTGATCTGCAGTTCCTGTGTTATAAACCTGAAGAAGTCTCCATCCTAACCAGCAGGTCGTGGATTCACCAGTCCTACAACCCCACAAGTCATCAGAAATCCTTAGCTTCCACTGGACACATACGGTAGGTTTGGGACTTGCCAACCTCTACAACTGCATAAACCCCTACCATGCAGCAAATCTCTTTATATGTATGTATGTGTGCATCTCACTGATGCACCCCTCTCGAGAACTCAGACTTAGCTATTTGACACCAAGAGTGATTCTAGAAGAACAAAACTCAAAGAATAAGTGGTAGTTACATCATTTCATGTCAACTTGAAGATATATGAAAGTGTAAGGGTAGAGTTTAGTCTGTCAATCAGGTCACACCCTGATGGTGACTCTCTGTGAGCGAGACTTTCTCATAAGCAGGGTCCTAGGCACCTCCCCCACTCTCTGTGCCTTCACTTTCCTGGCTGCTGCAAGCACTACGATACGGTCAGTTGGATCCACATAACTACACCCACTGGCCTGTGATTGTCCTGCATTCTGCATCATTGCATGTGACTTAATGAGTCTGAAGAGCGACTTATAGACTGAAGAGCTGGACTGGGATGGAATTTTTTATTGATCCATAATTACTTCTTGAGATAAAACTTTTTCTTATACATATATGAGTATCTCTGGATTTGTTTCTCTAGTCAACCCGGCCCAACACAGAATGCTTTCTTTCTTTTTTAGTTATATACTTTCCTTGGGAACTCTTACATCTCTTATCACAATCCACACAATCATCCATTGTGTCAAGCACATTTGTACATCTGTTGCCATCATCATTCTCAAACATTTGCTTTCTACTTGAGCCCTTGGCATCAGTTCCTTGTTTCCCCCCTCTCCCCAGTCCCCCTCTCTTATGAACCTTTGATAATTTATAAATTGTTATTTTGTCATGTCTTACACTGTCCGGCATCTTCTTTCACCCACTTTTCTGTTGTCTGTCCCCCAGGGAGGGGGTTTTATGTAAATCCTTGTGACTGGTTCCCCCTTTCTATTCTACATTCCCTTGACACTCCCGGTATCACCACTCGTCCTGAGGAGTTCATCCATCCTGGATTCCCTGTGTTTCCATTTCCTATCTGTATCAGTCTACATCCTCTGGCCAGATTTGTAAGGTAGCATTGGGATCATGATGGCGGGGGAGGGAGAGGAAGCATTTAAGAACTAGAGGAAAGTTGTATGTTTCATCATTGCTACACTGCACCCTGACTGGCTTGTCTCCTCCCCATGATCCTTCTGTGAGGGGATCTCCAGTTGCCTAAAGATGGGCTTTGTGTCCCTACTCTGCACTTCCCCTCATTCACCATGATAGGATTTTTTGTTCTTTGATGCCTGATATCTGATCCCTTCGACACCTCATGATCACACAGGTTGTTGTGCTTTTTCTATGTGGGTTTTGTTGCTTCTGAGCTAGATGGCCAATTGTTTACCTTCAAGCCTTTAAGACCCCAGATGCTATATCTTTTGATAGCTGGGCACCATCAGCTTTCTTCACCACATTTGCTTATGTACCCATTTGTCTTCAGCGATCATGTCAGGAAGGTGAGCTTCATGGAATACCAGCTTAATAGAACAAAGTGTTCTGACATTGAGGGAGTACTTGAGTGGAGGCCCAATGTCCATCTGCTACCTTAATACTAAATCTATAACTATATGCACATAGATCTATTTCCCCATCATCATATATAAATATATTTACATATGTACACACCTGTACTTAGACCTCTATAAATGCCCTTTGCCTTGTAGTTCTTTCCTCTATTTCCATTTACTTTTCTCTTGTCCCACTATCATGCTCAGCCTTCATTTGAGTTTCAGTAATTCCTCTCAGTTACATTGTCCTTGATCAAGCCCTACTAGGCCTCTTACACCATCCTTGTCACTGATTTTGGAGCACTTGTTGTTCTCTTGTCCCTGGGTTTGTTAACTCCACTACAGCATGCTTTCTGAACTTATTCTCAAGTCTGGCTGGATTTAAAAGTACTAATTGCTCGACTTCCAATAGTAAAGAGGCATAGTAATCCATGGCATGAGGTGGCAATAAAGACAAGCATAATATCCCCACCATTAGATCAAACATCTGTGAGAGACAATGCTGTGAGTGACTACTATTTCATTATTATCTTTCAACATTTTTGTTACACCCACAAGCATAGTGAAGCTGGCTGGTTCAGCTTTCAGATACACAACGCGGAAAGAGAAAATGATGAGTCCAGAGCTTCAAAGTCCTGGCTCAAGCAGTACATAAAGGACCTGAAAGTTGCTATTTGGATCTTGAAATAAAGTCTTATTTCTTGTAGCAGTGTTGTGATTGCTGAAAACCCATCCAGAGTCTTATCCTCACTAACACTGAGTTGGCTGCAATGCACAGTGACTGCATAAGCCAAAATCGAATGTCCTCGAGGGCTCTGGGGGCTATAAATATTTATCGGAGCACAAACTTCATCTTTTACCTGGGGCGTGGCTGGTGCTTTTAAAATCGCTGACCTTTAGCTAACAGTCCAGTTTGTAACCCACACACCACCATCATTCCTGAGTCCTAGCTGAAGAATAGCTAATTACACCATCAACTGAATCCCTTATGTTGAAAGGTTTGACGGGGAAGATGTGAGATCCTGAAAATTGAGATGGGAAAATGTAGACAATAAAAGGATCAAGCTAGGGACATGGAGCCCTTATTGTTGAATTACCTTTTTTTATTTTCAGAAGGACCAGCCTCCTGCCCCCATCTGAAGGGATTAACCCACCTTCTTTGCCTGAATCACCTTCGATAGTAAAATCAGCCCTCTTATCCTCATCTGACCATAGTCCCACAGCTGTGTCCCAGGAATCTTTGTATGAGGCAAATGCTTTGCAAGATGCACTTTTTGCTTTTAGAACAATAACTAGTGTGAAGTCCACTGTCCCGTGACACGACTTCTTTGAGGCATAAAGTGTGGCCCAGGAGGAGGTATGGCATACTCCAGACAGAGACTGCTTGCTTTTCCTACTGAACACAAGGAGAAACAAAGGCCTCGGGATTAGGTGTGGGAACTGTGTCAGTCTGAGTGTAGTGCTATGAGCCTGCCAAGTGGCAAGTCTTCATTCGATGTTTCAGCTCACGGCGTCAGAAAAGTACCTAGTAGTTACATTGTTGCGGGACGACAATGAGGACTATGAAGTGGCCTATACTGAATGAAGTTGAATTGCTTTTATATACTGGAAAAGGGGTCTAAAAGCTGAAGTAAATTGGAATGTTAGAGTAGATTTATCAAGATGGACATACCCACACATGCAGGGGATGCTTAGAGGGCTCTATCAATTCCAAGATGAGCAAGTGTATAGGCCCACAACTCCTATGAATCCTCTGAGGTAGAAATCCACTACACTGTCAGAATATAGATAGTTAATATTTCTCAAAGGATCCCTATGGCACTAAACTGACACTCATTCTAGGAGGCCCAAATGTCAGCTCATGCCTATCCAACAGTGGGTACAGTGGTCTCTGAAATAATCCTGTAATAATCTCTCCAGGTCCAGAATATGCAATTGGCAGAATTTTGGATCCCTGACACATGGAGAAAGGGTTATTACAGTAAGAAAGGCCAAGTGGAAGCCATTAGAACTTTCCTCAAAGAAATATTAGACCAAAAGCAGTATTACATTGCTGGAGAACCTGCAGAGATTAATGTCACCATAAAGACTTGAAGAATGGAGGGGGATGATTTCCACCACAATCTCATTCAACTTACCTATCTGTCTTGTGCAAAAAAAAAAAAAAGGATCTTAAGAGAGTGACAGTGAATTGATATAAACTTAACCAGTGGTGGCTCTGATTGTAACTGCTAATCCAGATGTGGTTTCACTGCTTGAGCACATTAGTACATTTCCTGGAAGACAGCACATAGCTATTGCTTTAATCAATGTCTTTTTCTTGATACCTGTCAGAAGCAGTGTACCTTTAACTATCAAGGTCAAGAATACAAGGGGGCTTCAAAAAGTTCTTGAATGAGATCAGGTCCCTTAAGGGTAGCATTGGTGAAGAAATTAGATGGTGCCCCACTAATCAGACAGAACAGCATCTGGGATCTTAAAGGCTTGTTTCCAAACAAGCAGCCATCTAAGTGAGATGTCAACTAATCCACATGGAAGAAGCACACCAACATCTGTTATCCATGGATTGTAAATTATATAATCCAAATCGGAAGAAGGGAATAGTATCAAAGCTTAGCAGGCGAGATTCTGGTTTTCAGAAGGGAATGGGTGAGAGCGGAAGGCCAAAATACATTTGCAGGAGCTACTCAGCGAATAAGTCTCCAGTGATTTTCCGATGAAACTGAGGAATGGGAAGAACCTGGTTACCAGATGAGAGTACTGAAGATGACTATAGGAAATTAAAATGATAACTCTGACTTGAATAGCTAAAATCTCGAACAGTTAAAACTATGGGGGTTTATTTCTGTTGTATTTTGTCATCGTGGTTAGCCGTCTCGATTCTTTGTTATGTTTTTGCTTAACGCCTGGCCTGCAGCTCTAGTTCATAAACCTGCAGACATCTGTTCCTCTGCTACCCCATGAACCAGCAGAGGTCTCCAAGTTGCCACTGGACCCACGGATATGGGACGTGCTAACCCCCCCATGTGTGTGAGTCACGAAGTACAATTTTCTCAATATATTTACATACATGTTTTACTGGTTTTGCTTGTCTACAGAAACCCCGAGGCTGTTCCTGTAAGATGACATGTGAACGGAGTTCTGAGTAAAATGAGAGTCCAGAGACTATCCCAGTTTTTCCCAAAGGGGGCGGTACTGCCCGTTGGGTAGCAGTGAAACAGTCCATTGACGATGTCTGGGCCTCAAAGCATCCAGGGGCGCTACACAAGCAGACACCCAAACCGTATCCTGAATTAGGGGCAAGAGTACAAAAGATTTTAATGGTCAGGTGGACAATGAGTGATTTTTTTTCCTGTAAAAAGGGGTGGTAGGCCAAGTAAGTTTAGGAATCTAGGGGCTATGTGAACACCAGGTAGCAAGAAGAGAGATTACAAAGACCTTGCAGCTGGTCAGGGCCTCGGGTGACTAGGTAGCAGCAGGCAGCCACCATAGCTGAAGGTGTGTGCTCCTGAGGAAACATAGACAGGAAGTCAGGGCAGGAGTGGACACTAAATCTAAGAGAGCCTTAAAGGACACCGTGACAAGGTTGACTTTTACTTTGAAGAAGATGGGAAGGTGTGAGGCGAGGCGAGCTGAGATCTCAGAGGTATTGCAGCGCCTGTGCTAAGAAGAAATCAAGGCCGGTATGCAAGGCAGAACCAGGAAGGCCAGAGAGAGGGCATAAAGTGAGGGGGTGTGGACCAGAGTGAGATCAGTGGGGTACGAGTGCTTGGAGTCTATATCCATTCTGAAAGCTGAGCTGCGAATTAGGTGTAGACCCAGGCAGGGGGGACGAACAGTGGCTGAGCCATGAGAGGAGCATGGAAGGGAGAGAAGCAGGGTTGTGAGCACAGAGTCTTTGAAGGGCATTTAAAGAGCAGAGAGGAGGGCTGAGGGCTAGGCCAGAGGGCCAGGCTTCTTTACAATGGGCTTACATACTTATGGCAAGGATGGCTCCCAGTGAGTGGGGGAATAAAAAAGAGCAAGGCAGGATGGAAAGAAGAGGAGAAAGGGGACTTAAGAGGAGTAGGGGAGGGACAGGAGGAAGTAAAGGAACAGTAGAACAGTGACAGGCATGGTGCCTGGCACTCGGTAGAGCAAAACCTTTTACAGGGCCGAGACTATTTTCCCACAACCACGAACAGGGAAGTGTAAGTGTGTGGGTGCCTATTTATGGCTGTCTGGTGATCAGGAAATGTTACCGGTATTTAGCACCTGTCAGGAAGGATTCTCAAGTACAACACATGTGATATTCCACCAGTGAGCAACATGCTTCCCCCAATGCTAATCTGTTTTCTACTTGAGGTATACGATGGGGTACCCCCAAAACCTGGAATTTTGTTTCAAAGCTTTGTATTTAAATTTTTTTACAAAACAACCTTATCACCTTCAAAGTACTCTCCATTACACCTAATACATTTGTCAATTCTGCGCTTCCATTCTTGGAAACATTGTTTTTTTTCAAATTCAGCTGTTTGGACGGCTGACAGCACCTCTCTCATTTTTTTGCTTCATCTCTTCTATATCATCAACTAGCTGTCCTTTCATGTTCCTCTGCATTGGTGGAAACACAAAGAAGTTGCATGGAGTGAAGTCAGGTAAGGTGCATGGGACAAGAGAGGCATGCTGTTTCTTGTCAAAAATTGGCACACTGAGATGGCATGTGAGCAGTTGCATTGTCATGATGGTAAAACCAGTCCCCCATCTGCCACAAATCAGGTCTTTTTTGTTGCACATTGTTACACAATATTTTCAAAACCTCTAAATAGAAAGTTTGATTAACAGTCTGACCTAGTGGAAGGAACTCTAAATGCACTATATTATGGACATCAAAAAAATCAAATGAGCATAATCTTGATCTTTAATTTCACTTGACGAGTTTTTCTTGGGCAAGGTGATGATGGTGTCTTCCCCTGGCTTGACTGAAGTTTGCTTGTCACCAGTAATGACCTTGAGAAAAGTCTGGATCACTTCAGAGTTGTTCTTTCCAAGAATAACTTGTTTCCAGTTGACACTCCTTCTTGGTGGCCTGTCACAAATCTTCTGTTAAACTTCACTGAACTAAGCTCCAAGATAGTCCAGATAACTTCCCCATCTTTTTAATGGTCCATCATTGGTCTTCAAGCAAAAGTGGATGAATTTTTTGGACATTTTTGTCTGTTTGGAAAGTTGATGGACATCCAGAATAAGGTTTGTTATCGATCGACATTTTACCTTTTTGGAAATAAGAAAACTAATGGTACACTTGAGTTTTTTTCAGAGTGCTATCCTTGTAAGTTGTATTCAACATCACAACAGTTTCTGTGACATTTTTCTGGAGCAGAAAGCAAACTTTCACAGCCACACGCAGTTCTCTTAAATGAGCCATCACAAAAAAACAAGGTGTGAGCAAAACTGCTTTTATGAAAAAATTCACTGTGACCAGAGAACCTTCCCAGGCGACGCCGCTGGGTGCACTAACTCAGAACAAGTTGCTCGATGCTCAGCTAGTAGGAACAATGCATCCTATGAAAGCTCCACAGAGTGGAGTTTTCCTGTTTTTCTTTTTTACCCACTCATATATGTTAGGTCATGATTAAGGGGCTGCTCAGATACCTTATCTGTGCAGTATAGTCTCCCCTAACACCCTGACTCTACAGTCCAGGAAAATGTGTTTTCTTCAAAGCCCTTGGCCAACTACAATCTTATTATTAGCTCTCATCAGCTCTAGAATTTAAGTTCCATGAGGGCTTATTTATCTCAGGTCTACCTAGAAAAATGCTTTCCTACACAGTAGGTGCTCAGTAGGCAATGTGCTGAATGATGGATGCATGAATAAATCCATAACCTTCCTGAGGTTATGTGGCCATCTCAAAAAAGAAACCTTAAAATGATACCCAAAAGAAAATAAGTACAATAAACAAGCTAGTTATATATATATAATAGAATCTTTTATTGACTGCTATTAATTATGAATCCTGTGGAAAATTACTTTATGTTCAAGTATAAGGTGTTGACAGAGGCTCAGTCTGAGGGGTAACTAATGAACATGGCCTCTTGGAGTCTGTGACCAGACAGTCTCTTACTACACCAGCTGTGTGAATACCCAGGAGGTAGAAGTGTGCAGATATAAGATGTTTGTGAGGAAATGACAAGAACTTATCACTCACCTGGTCCTTCTGCTCATCTACTTTTTCTTGTAGAAGCATTTCCATATTCTTTAAGATCATTTCCACTTTATCCACTTGCTTTTCTGTGGTATTAAGTTGTTTTTCATGTATTTCCTGACAAAAGGAGGTTACCAATCAAAAAATTATGTTTTAAAAGAACTAACTTCAAGACATTTAAAATGGTATTTGGGCGAAATGTACACATCTACAAGTTACTAGCTACGAGCCTCTGTCTGAACATGGGATGCTAACAAGCTCTGTCAGGAGTATAGGTGTGGCGCAGGGCGTAGTGTTTTGCATAGGAATCCGACAGTGGCAGTTTCTTACATAGGCTTACAAAAAAACAAAAACAATGCCATCAAGCCAATTTGACTCACAGCGTCCCTCTATAGAGTTTCTGACAGGATTTCTTTATGGGAATAGATAGGCTTATCTTTTTCCCTCGGATCATCTGGTGGATTTGAACTGTCAATCTCGCTGTCAGCAGTCCAATACTTATCTGGTAATGTAACCACTATTCCAAAGGCCTGTCATATGTTTTAGCAGTTGTGTTCCTAGGTATTTACTCAAATGAGTTGAAAATCTGTATCCACATAAAAGCCTGCATACAAATATTTATCATAATTTTATTCATTATTGCCCCAAACTGGAAGTAATCAAGAGGTCCTTCAACAGGTCAATGGCTAAACAAACGAGCATATCTGTATCATGGAAATATTATCTAGCAAAAAAAATAAATGAGCCATCAAGCCATGAAAAAAATATGGAGGAAACTTAAGTACTTATTAAGTACAAGAAACCAGTCTGAAAAAGCTACATAATGCATGATTCCAATTATAAAGCAAAATTAAAGAGACAGAAACAAGGTCAGCGACTAGCAGGAGTTCAAGGAACAATAGAGGAACAAACAGGTGGAGCAGAGAATTTTAAGGGCAGTGAAATTATTCTGCATGAAACTTTAATCTTGGGTACAGGGCATGCCTACGGGCAACCCTAAGCGTCATCCTGAATGGGAACAAGAGACAGCAGTTAATAACGAAAACTGATGCTGTGGAGTTAGTTCTAACTCACGGCAACACATGTATTTGTCAGAGTCGAAGTGCTCCATGGGGCTTTCTTGGTCATGATCTGACTCTGTAATTCTAACATCCCAGAAAACCTGATCTGATCTGTAACCACATGGAGTTTCTTTCTATCTCGTTATTTATTTTTCAATATGAAAACCGTTTGCAGTAGTGGTCTCATACAATATCTGTCTCTTGTGATTGACTAATTTCACTCAGCATCATGTTCTCCCGAATAATCCATATTATTGTTTTGCATCACATCTTTTAAAACAGTTGTATTAGCACTTCACCCACGTCATACAATTCAATCAGATCAAGAAAAGTTGTCCAATTGTTACAATATTTAATTGAAAACCTTTTTCTTCTTCCTTGTACTCATTGTAATTCATGTACTTATTTTTTTCTAACTGTGGCACAAATATACAGAAATATTTTCCAATTGCACAACTTCTAGTTGTATAATTCAGAGCGAGAAGAGGCTCAATAATATTCTTCATGTTGTACAACTATCATTGTTATCCTTTTTCAAACTATCGACCACAGTGACAAACTCAATGCTCCCAAAGCAACAGATCTTTCCCCTTCACCCATGGTAACTGTTGGTCAAGTTTGGTTTCTTTTTTTACAGTATTTTAAAAAATCATTTTATTAGGGGCTCATACAACTTAAAAAAAATTATTATTTTTTTTAAACAATTTATTAGGGGCTCATACAACTCTTATCACAATCCATACATATACATACATCAATTGTATAAAGCACATCCATACATTCTTTGCCCTAATCACTCTCAAAGCATTTGCTCTCCACTTAACCCCTCTGCATCAGGTCCTCCCAAGAGCAACCTCACTGGACACCCCTCCCCCCACAATGTCAGCCCTCCCTCTTCTCCCCTCAACAGGCATGCACCTATGTTCCCCCAAATTTGACCATTGCCTTTCTTCTTTCCTGTGCTGCCCCTCGCATCAGTAAGCCCCATTCCTCTGACAGGGCTGATTCCCTCTCTGGGAGACCTTACCCCAAATCCACATGGCTACCTCTCAGGGACCAGCATCAACCCCACCCCATCCATCTGATTCCAGCTCTCATGAGGTGACCTTCGGCCAAGTGACCTACATGATACTTACTTTGAGCAGATGATGTGTGGCTCTTTAGCGGCCTGCCTGGTCCCCAGCCAGACGACTGGATGGCCTGCACACTTGAACTTGTGCCCGTTCTGCTGCATGTTCCTATTATCGTGGACTCACACAGTGTTTATCCTTCTGTGCTTGACTAGCTTCACTCAGCATAATATCTTCCAGATGCCTCTACAACTTGAGGTGTTTCATTGCTGTTTTTAGGGATGTATTCCATTGTATGTATGTACCAGAGTTTTTATCCACTCTTGTACTGATGGTAATGTAGGCTGTTTCCAGCTTCTTCCTGCCCACCCACCAGCTTTTTGCTACTATGAACTCTGCTGTGATGACCATAGGGGAGGGAAACATCTGTCCGTGATCTGCTTCTTATTTCTTTGGGGTACATACCAGCAATGGTATTGCTGGATCATATGGTAGTTCAGTTGCCATCTGTTTTAGGTATCGCCATACTGCCTTCCAGAGTGCCTGTACATATTTACCAGTCCACCAGCAGGGGATAAGAGTTCCTATCTCACCACACACTCTCCAACATTTGTTGTTCTGTTTCTTTTGAAAAATCATTTTATTGGGGACTTGTACAACTTATTGTAATCCTTCCATTGTGTCAAGCACATTTGTTCACTTGTTGCCATCATCATTTTCAAAATATTTTCTTTCTACTTGAGCCCCTGGCATCAGCTCCTCATTCCTCCCCCTACCTCCGCCCTATCCTCCCTTTCACATTCTGTTTTTTTTAATTGGGCTAGTTATGGGCATTAGGTGGGATCTTATGGTCATTTTGACTCGCATTTCCTGGGTGGCTAGTGACAGGGAGCATGTATCAGTATACCAGTATCAGACTGTTTTGACAACTGTGGCTGTATAAGTAGGTTTTGGGGTCAAGTAATGTGAGATCACCTGCTTTGTTCTTTTTCTTGGGGAGTTCTTTGCTTATCCTGGGTTTCTTCCCTTTTTATATGGAGTTAATAATCAGTGTTTCCATTTCTTTGAAGAATGATGTTAGAATTTGGATCGGCAATGCATTTTATTTGTAGATTGTTTTAGATAGTATCAACATTCTCACAATACTGAGTCTTCTGATCCACAAACACGGAATATGCTTCCATTTGTGTAGATCCCGGTTGGCTTCTTATAGTAATGTTCTATAGTTTTCTTCGTACAAGTCTTGGTTTTTGGTTAAGTTTATTCCCAGGTATTTCAGCTTTTGCAAAGGATACTGATTCCTTGGTATCTTTTTCTGTACCCCCATCCCTGGTATAGAAGAAGTCAATTGTTACTCTTGTATACTGCTACTCTACTAAACTCCTCTATGACTTCCAGCTAGTCTCTTGTGGACCCTTTAGGATTCTCAATATATAAAATCATATTATTTGCAAACAGTGAAGTTTCACTTCTTATAATGAGATCTTGAGGCTCTTGCTATCTATATTTTCAACTTGTCTTTTCAGAAAGGTTGTAGGAATTTACTCTCTTTTTAAGATTTAATTCCTTTATGCTACTCTTCTAAATAAAGCAGATTTATAAAAAACTATGATATTCCATGTTCTTTTCCCCCAGGCTTCCTGGCTATGTGTGGGGCAGTGTATGTCTCCATATCTTTAAGTTGTTGCTCTCATATTCCCACTCTGCACTGCCCACTCACCTGCTCTTTCACCTGGTGACCAGCCCGATCCATCTTCAGTGTCAGCAACTGAACGGGTACTTGATTTTTCTCATTTTGAGCCTTGTGGACAAAGGCCTCCTCACCCAGGTGAAGGATCCTATGGTTGAGCTGAGATAACTGATCCTTGTATTTCTGACTCTAGAGCAAAAAAGGGTAAAACAATGATTGAAAACAAAAACGAAGCCCCAGCAGATCCTTTCAGTGGTTAATGAGGGGTAATTTTGTCTCACTGTGGGACGTGGCAACATCTGGAGGCATTTTTCATTGTCATAATTGGGGTAGGTAGGGGTGGCTACTGACATGTAGAAATGCTACTAAATATCCTACAGTGTATAGGACAGCCCCTATACAGACTTATCCAGTCTCACACAGCAATGATGCTGAAGTTGAGAACTCTGCTTTATTCCTGAGAAGAAGTGAGAATACATCTAGACCATTAAGAACATTCAAACCACTGTTCTGAAGGCCTCCCACTTTTATCTAAGTTATTTAAAACATCGTGTTAAGGGGGGGGAGGAAGAAACTTAAAGCATATGAATCTCTTCAAAAGGACCTCTGACCTGTCCCTGATATCCAAATCTATCTGGCAGTAAGTTGTTGATATTCTCAGTACCACTGGGCCAGGAAATTAGAGTGTCTGACAGATGTCCTCTTGGTGTATACACAAATGGCCGTGTGTTCCAACAGTTGCTAGAAAATTTCTCAGTTTTTCACCATAGAGATTTCAGTTACTGTCAACCACTGGTCAGGAGCATCTTTCAATAAATTACAATTTAAAAGAATCAAATTACATTTTTGTTGGATTGCCTTTCTTTTTTTCTCACAACAATTAGTTTTCAGGGGAGAGATCAACCACAGTTCCAAGGTATTTCCACGTTGGTGTGAATACCTATGGTTCAGCAATGAGCAGAATCATATCATTTTTATCTTGTAGGTTTAATACGCACACACAAGGGTAAGTATAAAAGCATTGTATAATAGAAACTTGTTAAAAATGATTATGGAAACATATGTATGAATGTGCTTGACACAATGAATGTATGTATGGAATGTGATAAGCTGTATGAGCCCCCAATAAAATGATTAAAAAAAGAAACCTTAATTAAACAAAACTATCAAAATATGAAGCTACTGTTTCATGTCATATCTTTATCTATGCCTATATGCTTCTGAAGTGTTTTCATCTTTCTATTCATTTCCCAAAGAATTCTCACTCTTCAATTTATGTCATGTCAAATGGGAGTTTTGTCATGTTCAAGGGATGCAAATCATGTTCGTTTTAAATGTCCTCTGAGCTTGGGAACACAGAGCAGTGTGGAAGGCAGATAAGGCTGCGTCAGGTGGATGGGTCGTTCCCAATGAGGAGCTCGTCAGACAGTCCTTGCTACCCTCCAGGAGGAGCAGGTATGGTGCCATAACAGAACACACGCCGTGGTACATTTTCCTGTCCTTCTTCCTCCTCCCCAGCGCAGCTTTCCATTCTCTTCAGATGTCTTCCTGAGAAGTCTCTGTGATCATCCTTGAGAAAATATAAAGAGGATTCCTTTGAAACCCAGAAAGAGAGTCTCCAAAGCCTTCTGAGGTGACTTGCCTTGAATTCATCTTTGAGGTCTTCCCGACCTTCATTAAAACGCTAAAAAGTATTGTGTTATGTGGAGCAGCAGCATTCCTGTAAACTTGTGGGAAAACTTAATTAATTTGGGAATATTCACTTGAGTTTTGTTAAAAATGTGATAGCCCTGATGTAAATGAAAATTGATTTTTTAAAATTTATGTTTTTCCCAGATCATTTTATTAGGGCATAATCCAGACATCATACCAATAGCTCTATCAGATCAAGCAGCGTTGTGCAATTACTAACAAAAATAGTACTTTGAGTTCATCCAGAAAGTAGCCTGTGTGATTCCAGCAGAAACTACATTGAAACACTACCAATTGGATCACAGAATTTCATAGTTACTTAAAAACGAGTTGATATTAACTTGTTATAAATACACATACCATATGACAGCTAGATCCCCACAAGTATTTATTCATATAAAAGTATATATGTTCAGAAAATAGTGGTACAGGATTATTAATATATTCTTTAATAAAATTTTAGAAAATAGTGTATAAAACATTACCAAATTCCTATATATTGGTGAGGTCATAAAAATATTTGTATATAAGTAAAATTAATGATCCATAAAATTTATGTTGCATCTATAGAAGTCAGCAGATGAGAAAATTGAGCGCACACACTACTAAAGAGTTATAAAGCTTTGTCATAATTCCTAATGCTTCTCTGCAATATGGGTTTTTCATATGTACAGTGAAGTTTTTGGATTCACTAAATCTGTTACTACATTCCTTACATTCCTAAATCTGTTACTATGTTCCTTACATTCATAAGTCTTCCCTTTACTTTGAGTTGTTATATGGTTAATGAGGTGTGAGTATTGAATAAATTAGTTCCTACATTCATTACTGTAATAATGTCTTCTCTCCACTATGAATTCTCATATGTTGATTGAGTTCTGAGGAATTATTAAAGGCATTTCCACATTCCTTACACTCATAAAACCTCTGCCCACTGTGAATACTCATATGTATTTTGAGGTTTGTGGATTGAGTTCTCTTGTATTCCTTACACTCATAAGGCCTCTCCCCACTGTGAATTCTCATATGTTGTGTAAAGCTAGCAGATCTAGTAAAAGTTTTTTCTCAGTCTTTACATTTATAAGGCCTACTTCCAGTGTAAACTCGCATATGTCTAGTATGAACTGAGGCTCTAAGAAAAGCTTTGCCACATTCCTCTGCTGTGAGTTTTCAAATGTTGAATGACACATGTGTCTTGAGTAAAAGCCTTCCCACAGTGCTTGCATTCATGAGATTGAGCTCCATTGAAAATTTCAATATCATCCGTGAGTGTTGACGGATCTCCATGGAGTTTTCTATATTATTTATTGTCACCTTTGCTTTCTTTTAGAAATTCTATTGTAATGTTCATATTGTTTTTTCCATTTTTGTTAAACTTGTCAGCATTGAACTGAGTATGAAATTGCTTGTTATGCTGTAGTGAAGGTAAATGCTTGAATGATTTTCCATCCCAAAGATGTTCCATGGGATATAAGTGTTCTGGTCTTTTTAATTCAGGAAGAATTCCAATTTGACTGGAGAGCTCATGAATAGTATTTACTTCATATATTCTAGAGGATATCAAGGGCAAATACTTTCTACTAAAACAAGCAGGTAAAAAGAAGGTTTTTACCATTTTATTATGCCCATAGATAGTAAACATACACAATTTATCTCAATTATCTAACAAATCATAAATTTAAATATCAGATACAATCATAATGGTTGGTGAGTTAATAAAATATGGAGAAATGATATAAGTGGGCATATGAGAAATATATTTAAATATTTAAAAGTAATTCACAGGGATTAAAACTATATATCTGCAATAAATATTTTAAGTGTACTATTAAAATAAATGTTGACACTTTATATTGAGTGCCATTTCTTTAGTCATAATTTTGGTAATTGAATTAATATATGTATAGGTTATACATTTGTATATGCAACCATATTTGTAATGCATATGCTTTTATATTATATTCTAATAGATATATGGATAGAGATATAAGCTGTAATTTAGTCATTCTACTCATTGTGACGCTATAAGGTAGATAGGAATATTAATTTTTATCAGAACAATAATATCGTATTTCTCATAATGTGTGGCCGATGTGTTAGAACCACTCTCCTTTCAGTTAGCAATGAAATGCTTAATATCATGCACCACAAGCCTTATGTTTCTGTGACTGCATATGCATATATACAAACATACATTTATTTTCATCTACAATAACATGAGATGGAATTAAATGTTTTCTGGAATAATTTCTATTTTTTCATGGATTTTGGTTTGTTGATGTACCAACTATGTCTCAAAATTCACTTTGAGTGGATTATGACTCAGTTCAACACTTCAGGTGCATGTAAAAATTTACCCGTAGTTTTCTGAGATGATAGCTTTTCAATGCAGTACAAGGCCTTAGGTTTCTCCCTTGGAACAGGTGGTGGTTTAGAACTGCCAAACTTGTGGTTAGCAGGCAATATTCAAAGAGCAATTGGCAATTAAACACATCTTAGAAGTTTATCACTAACAATAATGTGTACAGTTTCTAATTAGAAGATCAACTTAAAAACTACGGGACACAATGCAGATGTAACACTAATGATGAAAAGTGACTTTTTTTTTTCCTTCACCACTACACCAGGTGAATTAGGTGTTGGCTACTAAGTCATAGTGCTGGTGAAAAGAACGTTGATCACCAACTTAATATGAGGTGATCTATATGTGTAGACGGTGTGTTGATTGTGCACAGATATTTATTTTATATCATTTATATCTTTACATATTTATATATATAAACAACATATTCCTACATGTACATGTAAAGACGGGGTATTAAAAGATGATAAGACAATTTTGGCTCTGAGCGGCTTATCTGTAAGTATTAAAGAAGGAGATCACCAAAGGATTGATTCTTTAGAGGCACTGGCAGGTTCTGAATTGCCTCATTTTGCTATTAGATGAGTACTTAATCATCTACTCTACATGTACTTAAAATGTCAAAATGCTCGCTTCGGTCTCTTTCCTCATACATGTACTTAAATAACATAATATATCCTTCCAACTCAAATCTGGAGCATTGCTCTCTCTCAAATAAATTACACTCACCTCAAAAGTGGGTTCTTGTTATCTTGCTTTACACTTCCAAGAAACTTACAGATTTTTTGTAATATGGAGGTACTTGTATCATTTTTCAAGAATCTTACCATTACATTTTCAGTGGTTAGTTTTTTCTTAATCATTAACATATGAGAAGCAGAACCAATTATGCATATTGAAGTTCACAGTAGGAAACAAAAAGAACAGCATTATACACAGACAAGAAGTAGCTATGAGACAAGAAATACTTTGTCGTGTAAATATTTTTTGATGTTTTAACCATGTTCAAAGAGAAATTAGCAATTAAGCATCCTTGAAGATTAACAACAACAGTAACATATGTAGTTTATAATTAGAAGAGCAAATTAAAAAGCTATGGTGCACAGGGCAGATGTAACACTAAAGATGAATGTGGTTTTCTTTTCTTTCATGAACACAGGTGTTGTAGTAATGTCTAAAATTAATGAAAACGCAAGGGCAGGCATTTGTGCAGAATGTTCTTGGGCAATTGAGACTTTTACTTACAAATTTATCAAGTAAAATTTCTTCCATAAAGAGTTGGTCAATGCTTTCGTGACACAATGATCCTGAATGAATTTTCTGCCCTCTCCCATGACATTTCTCTTACTACTCTGAGAGAACAACATAGATTTTACCAGCATACTGCTCCTGACAGAAAAAAAAAGTCCTATTAACATTTCCCTGAAGCTGTTTCAATACTTTGATTTTTCAAGATTTCAAAAAGTATGCAGGTATGAATAATTTGCAAAATAAATTACTTTTTCCCTTTCAAACATTTAATAAATGCACTAATACTATGGTTACATAGGTGGTACACATTGTGCTGGTAACTGGAACATCAGAAATTTGATATTGACATCCTGGTCTGTGGGTGGAAAATGAGATTTTGGATATTTTTAACTGCATGGGGCTCTTCTTCTGTCACTGTATCAGAGAATGTTCCATTATGATTCGGTGCTTACCAGTGGCTTATATTCCAGAAGTGGAACACTTCTTCCTTACTACAAGTCTGCTCAGTTGGGAAGTTGCACAGTTGCACAGATACCTGTTTAGCATGGGTAATACTGCTAGTATTTGAAATACTTGTGTAGCTTCCATAATAAAATCATGGAAGTTTAATATTGTGCAAAACTGACAGAGTAGTGGCAGACTGTAATATGTAGAGATTTGTGATCATGGGAAACTTTGGATATAATCAGAACTGAGATAAAATTAACTTTATTGTCATATTTAACCAGGTATCCCTATCCCTTATCCCAGTGACGGAGGCAACAATCACCTGTAATTGGTAAATAATGCATTAATTTGAAATAAGCTATTCATACCTACTATCACTAAGTTCTTGAAGGTCTCCACCATCACATCTCTGTAGAGTTGCTTCTGAGAAACACCCAGCAGTGCCCATCCTTCAGTGGTAAAATCCACGGCCTCACCCTCACCAGTCACTGAGTCCAAAAATAGTCCACATATTCAGCTTCATCTGAGGATTAAGCATTCAAACATGTGTGAAAAGAAAGATGCAGCTTAAAGTTCTGATCAACTTTCATATGATAAGGATTTGACAAATGGTTGTGTGTTCCATAAAGTCTA